>NC_045795.1:90639989-90956041 GCF_009873245.2 Balaenoptera musculus
TTTACAAAAGCACTTGCCATGTGGTGTGCCACCCCCATCCCACTTTTTCTCCGTAGTCCGTTTTACTATGTCTGTGCCTTTACTTGTTTGATTTTTGTCTGTCTCCTTCCATAGAATGTACACTCCGAGAAGATAGGGATTTTATTGTCCCTACTGCTTTACCCACCTGGAAAAGTGTGTCACAACAAGTGTATTACAAATTTTTCATCAAGGAACAAATATTGGTTTGCAATAGCTCTAAAGCAGATTGTTAAAGAAAAGGCAAGGAATAGGAATCCTCCTTTAATTTTCTTCTCCCAGGATTTTAACACGGAATTAAGCTTTTTGAGCATTTCCTATAAGAATATTCTGGATTCAGTTCATCTCTTCTTACCAAGGGTGCTGTTTCCAAATGTAGAAGTGATCATTTTGCTTCTCCTGGATCTTTAGGAAATTGACTGCCTTTTGCATAGTGACCTAGAGTCTCAGAGAGTTTTCTTACTTCTACTCTAGTGATTGTAATCTTCTGTTACTGAAGGAAAACACCCAAAATGTTAAAGAGCATCTCTGATACCTTAGTCCTTATTTGCATAATGAGATAATTTTATTTCTTGGGTTACCATCCTGAAGGCACTTTTTCTAAGTCTTTAGAAACCTGTGACTATTTTTAAATTACTCTTGCTGTACATGATAAAGTTTAAGTCTGTGGCCTTCAGAGATGATTCAGTTAATCAGTTCTAACATTTCTTTCTGGCGGCACTGCTTTTTATGTGTGTGTGTTTGCTCTCCTCAACTTTTTTGCAGTTGTTTCCACTGAATCATATTTCAGCACTTGTAGAAACTCATAACAACTTGTCATCTAGTAAAACCTCATACTTTGTGCATTTTGCAGTTGTAGGGGTGGATCAATGTGCTGTGAGTGTACAAAACCTCGATGTAACAGCAAGCCGTAGGTGGAGAAGAAAACACGAAAAAAAATTGTGTTAGTTTGCTTTTCTGAGAAATTTAAGTATACCTTATAAGACTGATATCAGAGCATTTAAAAATTATAAACATGCAGCCAAGTTGGAGAACAGCTATTATGAACATTGTAGAGTGTTTTATCTGAGAATGTGTTGGTGTTTTCCACTGCCAAAAAGAAATTGACATTGTATTCCGCTAATAACTTGGGGGAAATACATTTTCAAGTATATGATGCAGGAAGTTATTTGACCTGGAAGGGGTGCTTAAAGTTGTGTTGATTGTATAAACATAACTGAATAAATATTTTTATGCTTTTTTCTCCACATAGAGTGTTCTCATCTAAATCATACACTTCTAATACACCTCATATGTATTATCTCGTTTACTCCACATGATAATCCTGTTAGATATTGTTGTTAACCCCATTTTACAGATCTTGTCAGCAAAGCTTAGAAATGTGTAGATGGGTCATTGATGGAATGTGACAGTTCATATGCTTACCCTCTATTACAGTGCAGCACTCATTAAACAATCATATACCACCTGTTCTGTGTGCCGCTTCCCAACTCATGCAGGAGAGGTTTAGAAGCAAAAGTCCTCACAGCACCTGAGACAAAGAGTGGGACCTGTTAAAAATTTCTCTATTATAGATAAGACCCTTTCAAGAATGCTGAGAGCCATGAGACAGAGGTAAAGACGGGTAAAAGCGAGCAGCCAGTGAGCGTGGCAGCACCTCCCCAGCTTCATCGCCAGAACCGTAGGGAAGAGCCAAGTGACCTCTGTATCTTGGTTGTTGGCCTTTGCTCCTTTGAGAGGCAAGGATGGACCTGACCCTGCCCAGCTCCAGTAGTGAGACGATCCCACAAGCACAATCGGAGACCCAAGTTTGGAGAGAACAAAGTTATATTCTATTATTTTCTGTGCCCCTTCAGCCGTCACTATCCTTGTTTCAGAAGAGATTTTCAGTATCTATTGATGTGAATGTAATGTAATGATCGCAAACGTAGCTACGAAGGTAAAACTATTTGCATGGCCTTGGGAAAGTCACTGTTCTGAGTCTGGATTTCCACATCTCCTAGAGATGGGTGATACTATCTACGTGAGAGAGCTCTTCATGAATGTACTTTGTGAACTCTAAATAGAAACATGACTTGAATAATTTCTCACCATCTCTGTTCCTTCTTCCCTGGGCCACCTGGTGCCCACCTGGCTTGGACTTCATTGTTGACCCCCAGTTAATGGGTGGGATACAGAAGGAGAAGGATCCGGAAAGGTTAAATTGATTTGTATTTTTAAATGGCAAGAAGGAATTTAGAGGCGGAAAGGAACCGCGAACAGGGACAGGGGCAGAGAATGGAGCGGGGGGAGAACAATACATTTTTATGAGGCTGTCTTGAACATTTAAGAAATACAGGTTGGAGGAGACTGACCACGGTGCCTTGGCTCTCTGTAGTGTAACAGACTGCCCCTGTGGCATCTCTTATACAGATGACTCTAAAAATTTTAATTACATTTTTTAACGTCAGGTGAGGTTTGCTTTTAAGTGCACCAAACCTATAGTGAGATGAACTACTAGGTGGCCTAGTTTTATTCAGACTGCATAGGGGCTGGAATATTGTAAAGCTGCATCCACAAAGATTCTATTCCATATGCCCAGCTGATAACATTTTAATGGCTAGAAACACTGTAATGTGTTCCATTTGAAGTCTACTGTTCAACTTAACATAACCAAAACGTATATATACTTTTGGAATTGGAAGCACACGCAGGTGCTTTGGCAGCAGTTTTGAAGTTGAGATATGACATATTAATACTAGTTGTACAAAGTAGAGAATGTTATTTTTTTTTGAATTTTATTTTAATTAATTTTTTATATAGCAGGTTATTATTAGTCATCCATTTTGTACACATCAGTGTATACATGTCAATCCAATCTCCCAATTCATCACACCACCACCCCCACCCCACCACGTTTTTCCCCCTTGGTGTCCATACGTTTGTTCTCTGCATCTGTGTCTCAACTTCTGCCCTGCAAACCGGTTCATCTGTACCATTTTTCTAGGTTCCACATATATGCGTTAATATACGATATTTGTTTTTCTCTTTCTGACTTACTTCACTCTCTATGACAGTCTCTAAGTCCATCCACGTCTCTACAAATGACCAAATTTCGTTCCTTTTTATGGCTGAGTAATATTCCATTGCATATATGTACCATATCTTCTTTATCCATTTGTCTGTCGATAGGTATTTAGGTTGCTCCCATGACCTGGCTATTGTAAATAGAGCAGCAATGAACATTGGGGTGCATGTGTCTTTTTGAATTATGGTTTTCTCTGGGTATATGCCCAGTCGTGGGATTGCTGGGTCATATGGTAATTCTATTTTTAGTTTTTTAAGGAACCTCCCTACTGTTCTCCATAGTGGCTGTATCAATTTACATTCCCACCAACAGTGCAAGTGGTTTCCCTTTTCTCCACACCCTCTCCAGCATTTGTTGTTTGTAGATTTTCTGATGATGCCCATTCTCACTGGTGTGAGGTGATACCTCATTGTAGGTTTGATTGGCATTTCTCTAATAATTAGTGATGTTGAGCAGCTTTTCATACGCCTCTTGGCCATCTGTATGTCCTCTTTGGAGAAATGTCTACTTAGATCTTCTGCCCATTTTTTGATTGGGTTGTTTGTTTTTTTAATATTGAGCTGCATGAGCTGTTTATATGTTTTGGAGATTAATCCTTTGTTCGTTGTTTCGTTTGCAAATATTTTCTCCCATTCTGAGGGTTGTCTTTTCGTCTTATTTGTAGTTTCCTGTGCTTTGCAAAAGCTTTTAAGTTTCATTAGGTCCCATTTGTTTATTTTTGTTTTTATTTCCATTACTGTAGGAGGTGGATCAAAAAAGATCTTGCTGTGATTTATGTCAAAGAGTGTTCTTCCTATGTTTTCCTCTAAGAGTTTTATAGTGTCCGGTCTTACACTTAGGTCTCTAATCCATTTGGAATTTATTTTTGTGTATGGTGTTAGGGAGGGTTCTAATTTCATTCTTTTACATGTTGCTGTCCAGTTTTCCCAGCACCACTTATTGAAGAGACTGTCTTTTCTCCATTTTATATCCTTGCCTCCTTTGTCACAGATTAGTTGACCATAGGTGCGTGGGTTTATCTCTGGGCTTTCTGTCCTGTTCCATTGATCTATATTTCTCTTTTTTTGCCAGTACCATATTGTCTTGATTACTGTAGCTTTGTAATATAGTCTAAAGTCAGGGAGTCTGCTTCCTCCAGCTCTGTTTTTTTCCCTCAAGACTGCTTTGGCGATTGGGGATCTTTTGTGTCTCCATGCAAATTTTAAGATTTTTTGTTCTAGTTCTGTAAGAAATGCCATTGGTAATTTGATAGGGATTGCATTGAATCTGTAGATTGCTTTTGGTAGTATAGTCATTTTCACAATATTGATTATTCCAATCCAAGAACATGGAATATCTCTCCATCTGTTGGTTTCATCTTTAATTTCTTTCAACATTGTCTTATAGTTTTCTGCATACAGGTCTTTTGTCTCCTTAGGTAGATTTATTCCTAGGTATTTTATTCTTTTTGTTGCAATGGTAAATGGGAGTGTTTCCTTAATTTCTCTTTCAGATTTTTCATCATTAGTGTATAGGAATGCAACAGATTTCTGTATCCTGCAACTTTACCACATTCATTGATTAGCTCTAGTAGTTTTCTGGTGGCATCTTTAGGATTCTCTATGTATAGTATCATGTCATCTGCAAACAGTGACAGTTTTACTTCTTCTTTTCCAATTTGTATTCCTTTTGTTTCTTTTTCTTCTCTGATTGCCATGGCTACGACTTCCAAAACTATGTTGAATAATAGTGGTGAGAGTGGACATCCTTGTGTTGTTCCTGATCTTAGAGGAAATGCTTTCAGTTTTTCACCATTGAGAATGATGTTTGCTGTGGGTTTGTCGTATATGGCCTTTATTATGTTGAGGTAGATTCCCTCTATGCCCACTTTCTGGAGAGTTTTTATCATAAATGGGTATTGAATTTTGTCAAAAGCTATTTCTGCATCTATTGAGATGATCATATGGTTTTTCCTCTTCAATTTGTTAATATGGTGTATCACATTGATTGATTGGCATATATTAAGAATCCTTGCATCCCTGGGATAAATCCCTCTTGGTCATGGTGTATGATCCTTTTAACGTGTTGTTGGATTTTGTTTGCTACTATTTTGTTGAGGATTTTTGCATCTATGTTCATCAGTGATATTGGCCTGTAGTTTTCTTTTTTTGTGACAACTTTGTCTGGTTTTGATATCAGGGTGTGGTGGCCTCATAGAATGAGTTTGGGAGTGTTCCTTCCTCTGCAGTATTTTGCAATAGTTTGAGAAGGACGGGTGTTAGCTCTCCTCTAAATGTTTGATAGAATTCACCTGTGAAGCCATCTAGTCTGGGGTTTTGTTTGTTGGAAGCTTTTTAATCACAGTTTCAATTTCATTACTTGTGATTGGTCTGTCCATATTTTCTATTTCTTCCTGGTTCAGTCTTGGAAGGTTTTACCTTTTTAAGAATTTGTCCATTTCTTCCAGATTGTCCATTTTATTGGCATAGAGTTGCTTGTAGTAATCTCTTATCATCCTTTGTATTTCTGCAGTGTCAGTTGTGATTTCTCCTTTTCATTTCTAATTTTATTGATTTGAATCCTGTCCCTCTTTTTCTTGATGAGTCTAGCTAAAGGTTTATTAATTTTGTTTATCTTGTCAAAGAACCAGCTTTTAGTTTTATAGATCTTTGCTATTGTTTTCTTTGTTTCTTAATTCATTTATTTCTGCTCTGATCTTTATTTTTCATCTCTTTTGCTAACTTTGGGTTTTGTTTGTTCTTCTTTTTCTAGTTCCTTTAGGTGTAAGTTTAGATTGTTTATTTGAGATTTTTCTTGTTTCTTGAGGTAGGCTTGTATAGCTATAAACTTCCCTCTTAGAACTGATTTTGCTGCATCCCATAGGTTTTGGATCATCGTGTTTTCGATGTTTCAAAGATTTCCTCTTTGATTTCTTCAGTGATCTCTTGTTTATTTAGTAACGTATTGTTTAGCCTCCATGTGTTTGTGGTTTTTACATTTTTTTCCCTGTAATTCATTTCTAATCTCATAACGTTGTGGTCGGAAAAGTTGCTTGATATGATTTCAATTTTCTTAAATTTACCGAGGCTTAATTTGTGACCCAAGATGTTATCTATCCCGGAGAATGTTCCATGTGCACTTGAGAAGAAAGTGAAATCTGCTGTTTTTGGATGGAATGTCCTATAAATATCAATTAAATCTATCTGGTCTATTGTGTCATTTAAAGCTTGTGTTTCCTTATTGATTTTCTGTCTGGATGATCTGTGCATTGGTGTAAGTGAGGTGTTAAGGTCCCCCACTATTATTGTGTTACTGTAGATTTCCTCTTTTCTAGCTGTTAGCATTTGCTTTATGTATTGAGGTGCTCCTATGTTGGGTGCATATATATTTATAATTGTTATGTCTTCCTCTTGGACTGATCCCTTGATCATTATGTAGTGTCCTTCCTTGTCTCTTGTAACATTTTTTATTTTACAGTCTATTTTATCTGATATGAGAATTGCTACTCCAGCTTCTTTTGATTTCCATTTGCATGGAATATCTTTTTGCATCCCCTCATTTTCAGTCTGAATGTGTCCCTAGGTCTGAAGTGGGTCTCTTGTAGACATCATATATATGGGTCTTGTTTTTGTATCCATTCAGCAAGCCTGTGTCTTTTGGTTGGAGCATTTAATCTATTCACGTTTAAGGTAATTATCGATATGATGTTTTTATTACCATTTTCTTCATTGTTGTGGGTTTGTTTTTGTATGTCCTTTTCTTCCCTGGTGTTTCCCACTTAGAGAAGTTCCTTTAGCTTTTGTTGTAGAGCTGGTTTGGTGGTGCTGAATTCTCTTAGCTTTTGCTTGTCTGTAAAGCTTTTGATTTCTCCATCAAATCTGAATGAGATCCTTGCCGGGTAGAGTAATCTTGTTTGTAGGTTCTTCCCTTTCATCACTTTATCATGCCACTCCCTTCTGGCTTGTAGAGTTTCTGCTGAGAAATCAGCTGTTAACCTTTTGGGAGTTCCCTTGTATGTTATTTGTCGTTTTTCCCTTGCTGCTTTCAATAATTTTTCTTTGTCTTTAATTTTTTCCAATTTGATTACTATGTGTCTTGGCATGTTTCTCCCTGGGTTTATCCTGTATGGGACTCTCTGCACTTCTTGGACTTGGGTGGCTATTTCCTTTCCCATGTTAGGGAAGTTTTCAACTATAATCTCTTCAAATATTTTCTCGGGTCCTTTCTCTCTTTTCCTTCTGGGACCCCTGTAATGCGAATGTTGTTTCGTTTAATGTTGTCCCAGAGGTCTCTTAGACTGTCTTCATTTCTTTTCATTCTTTTTTCTTTATTCTGTTCCGCAGCAGTGAATTCCACCATTCTGTCTTCCAGGTCACTTATCTGTTCTTCTGCCTCAGTTGTTCTGCTATTGATTCCTTCTAGTGTATTTTTCATTTCAGTTAGTGTGTTGTTCATCTCTATTTGTTTTTTCTTTAATTCTTCTAGGTCTTTGTTAAACATTTCTTGCATCTTCTCGATCTTTGCCTCTATTCTTTTTCCGAGGTCCTGGATCATCTTCACTATCATTATTCTGAATTCTTTTTCTGGAAGGTTGCCTATCTCCACTTCATTTAGTTGTTTTTCTGGGGTTTTGTCTTGTTCCTTTATCTGGTACATAGCCCTCTGCCTTTTCATCTTATCTCTCTTTCTCTGAATGTGGTTTTTGTTCCACAGGCTGCAGGATTGTAGTTCTTCTTACTTCTGCTGTCTGCCCTCTAGTGGATGAGGCTATCTAAGAGGCTTGTGCAGGTTTCCTGATGGGAGGTACTGATGGTGGGTAGAGCTGGCTGTTGCTTTGGTGGGCAGAGCTCAGTAAAACTTTAATCCACTTGTCTGCTGATTAGTGGGGCTGGGTTCCCTCCCTGTTGGTTGTTTGGCCTGAGGCAACCCAACACTCGAGCCAACCCAGGCTCTTTGGTGGGGCTAATGGCAGACTCTGGGAGGGCTCATGCTAAGGAGTACTTCTCAGAACTTCTGCTGCCAGTGTCCTTGTCCCCACGGTGACACACAGCCACCCCCCACCTCTCCATGAGACCCTCCAACAGTAGCAGGTAGGTCTGGTTCAGTCTCCTATGGTGTCACTGCTCCTTCCCCTGTGTCCCGATGAGCACACTACTTTGTGTGTGCCCTCCAAGAGTGGAGTCTCTGTTTCCCCCAGTCCTGTCAAAGTCCTGCCATCAAATCCCGCTAGCCTTTAAAGTCTGATTCTCTAGGAATTCCTCCTCCTGTTGCTGGACCCCCAGATTGGGAAGCCTGACGTGGGGCTCAGAACCTTCCCTCCAGTGGGTGGACTTCTGTGGTATAAATGTTCTCCAGTTTGCGAGTACCCACCCAGCAGTTAGGGGATTTGATTTTATTGTGATTGCGCCCCTCCTACCGTCTCATTGTGGCTTCTCCTTTGTCTTCAGATGTGGGGTATCTTTTTTGGTGAGTTCCAGTGTCTTCCTCTCGATGATTGTTCAGCAGTCAGTTGTGATTCTGATGTTCTTGTAAGAGGGAGTGAGAGCACATCCTTCTACTCCACCATCTTGAACCAATCTGGAGAATGTTATTATTGCTAAGGGAATTTAGTGAGGAAGATGTGGCTTTCAGTCTGGTAGAGTGATGCAGATGAAAGATATCTTCTGGGTTATTTGAATTAGGGATTTCATGTGATAAGCTACATTTCTTATTTCTTACTCTTTAAAGAAATCAACATGTACTTTGTGATACCTTTATTACAGATGGAAATAGAGTAGTATCCCAAGATGGAGACATTTAATTTAGTCAAATTCAGATATACAAACTTAAAATGAAAGGGAAGGATGAGAGAAATAGCAATTTAATTAACGTGAGCAATTTCTCACACTTTTTGACACAAAGAGTGCTAACCTGTGTGACCTTGAGATGGGAGAAGCGAATCAGCTGGTGACTCAGTAGATCCCATTTCATTTCATGCGTGACTAAAGGAAGCATGTTAGGGCGCTGCCCATGAACATATGTTTAAAAATATAATATGGTTAAAATATATTTTGCATATTATAACAGAAGCCGGTAGCTGCAGATTAGTAGTGCAGTGGCATAAGGTTTTGGGTTTTTCCCCCTGTTAATTTGCTGTGCCATTCTGAGAATGACCACTTAGTTTCCCTTCAGATTGCTGCCATAGTTCTAAGCTCAGATGGAGACTCCAGGTCCAGTGGAAAACATTCTGTTTCTTCTCTTATATTTTATTAGTGATGATACCTTCCCCCAGACACTCCCCCAGCCTGTTTCTCCTCACTTCTTGGCCAAAATTGCATCACACACCCAAACCAGTCCCTGGCAAGGAAAATGATACCATGATGATTTACTTAGATCAGCCATAATTCAACCACTGGCTTGGGAGCGGGCCCTTATTCCCTAATGCATAAGGCCAACCATTAGATTCTGTCAGAAAAGAGGAACGGGAGTAAACAGTGGTCATGTAGGCAAATGAGTTCTACCACATATTTATTCACTAATGTGTTGTAAAGCACTGATTCTATTTCACATTTTTATATTCATAGTACTTTATAAAGTGGTATACTCAAGACTTTATTGCCCATTGTACTTCATGGGCAATAGAAAGGTGTTTTGTGGGGATAATTGTGACTCAGACTTTTGCCTTAAGATTGGTGTTAGAATATAATGCACACATAAGGTGAGAACTCAACTGTAGTATCAAGATCTGCCTAAGTTTACCCTTTATCCTTCCTGGGTGTATCATAAGCATTCTCCTCAAGGATGAATAGAGAACCAAGTTTGCTGTTAAAAAAAGTTTGATCAGCAACTTACATGTTTGTCTTTTTGGAAAGAAAGCCAGTGTAGAGTAACTCTACATTGAATAAACCTCACTGAATCTATCCAAACACCTAGCTATTCAACCAAAAAAAAGAAAAAATACTGTACCTTCTGTATGCTTGCCACTATTCTAACCATTGTGGATAGAGGACAGAATGAGACAGTTAAGGTTCCTGTTCTTACAGAGTTTACATTCTATTGTGGAAAGAAAAAATAAGCAAATATGTCAACTAGAAAAAAAAAAAAAAACCCGTAAAAAGTTACATGGTGAAAAGTGCTCTGATAACAGTCAAATGGGTGGCTGTTTTGGTGGGTCAAGTAAGTTCTCTCTGAGGAAGTGGCACTTAAGCTGAAATCTAAATGAAAAGAAAATGAAAAGAAGGAGCCTGCATGTGGAAGTCCAAGGAGGTGCTGGCTAAACACTGGTAATAGCTAGTGCCAAGACCTGTAGGTGAGAATGAGCTTAAAATGCAGGGAGCAGAGGGGGAGAGGGAGATGAGGTCAGAGAGGACCACAGGGGCCAGATCATGGGGAATTGTGTAATCAAATGTAAAAAGGTACTTATTCCAAGCACGTTGGGAAGCCATTGGAAAGTTCCATGTTGAGAAGTGATGAGCACATACTGGATGGTGTGGGGACAGTATCATAGGGAAGCAATCAAAGTACAGCTAGGGGATTAAGAGGTACAGACTATTATGTATAAAATAAACTACAGTATATATTGTACAATGCAGAGAATATAGCCAATATTTTATAATAACTATAAATGGAGTATACCTTTTAAAATTGTGAATCACTATATTATACACCTGTAACTTATGTGATACTGTACATCAACTACACTTCAATGTTTTTTTAAATGTACAGTTGGGAGGTTGTTGCCCAGGTGACAGATGTCGGTGGATAAGACCAAGGTGGTAGCAGTGAAATGTACAAAATATGTACAGATTTGGGATGTCATGGGAAGTAGGGAAATGAGAGAAAGGATTACTCTCTAGATGTTTGGCTTAAGCTACAGAGTAGAGGGAGGAATTGTTTTCTATTGAGGTGGGTAGGAAGCGAGATTGTTGAGGAAAGGTGATGGGAAGCCTCAGGAGTTCTCTTTTGACCCTATTAATTCAGATGTGCCTGTCGGACATCCTGGTGGAGATACCAAGTAAGCAGTTGGGTACAACAGCCTAGAGTTCCAGGAAGAAACTAGGTCTGGCGATAGAGATTTGGGAGTCATCTGCATATAAAAAAGCAGAGAAGTGCCCACACAGTTATTTTAATTAATTCCATAGTGCATTGCAAAGTATAATTTGGATGACTGAAAACTGATGGGTACTTATTTATTGAAACATTTGTCTTGAAAATTTGTTGACAACATGATTTCTGAGAAATTAATTGATGGTTCATGACAAGCAGTGATGGCTCATTTCATCAAAGTTTCCCTAAAAGATAAAGAAAGTTTTATAGTATCAGCTTTGGCTTGCTTTGAAAATGTGTTTTTGTACGTCACTGTTTGGAGTTAGCAATAAAATACTCTGCTTTTGCTTCATAAATCAAACAAGGACACAATTGTTAAATAGTCTATATCATATTAATTAAGCTCTGAAACAAGGCAAGCATTACAGCCGTTTATAACAGGGTATTGCATAAGTTGTTAATCAATGAGGAAAGCAACCAATTAACAAGCCCATAGTCAGCATTTTGAGCAGAAGTCGGTGACTTTCAGCTTAATTAAACCTTGCAGGTGTCAGTGATGATATGAAAGAATCTTTAATGTTTGTGTCTAAATTGCCCCAGATCATTTTCACATCTGTACATCTTTAAGTCCTCTATCTGTTTTGAGGGAGGTAAAGGGATTGTGTCTTAAAACACTACATTTTTAACAGCCCTTTTAAAAACTAAATTGTTGATATTTCTCTTGGATTAAGACAACAGAATGAAGTTCCTGAACTATTTCATTCAAAAAATAATATACTTAGAGTGTTGACTAAATTCCACATGCAAAAAATAATTTTAAAAAACCCGCTGAAAGAATAAGTGAGTTTTTAAAGCATCCGTATTGAAGCATAATTTACATACCATTAAATTCACTTTTTTAAGTGTAAAATTTAATTTTTTTTAGTAAATGTATAGGGTTGTACAATCATCACCAAAGTATATTTAGGAAAGATGAAATTTTAAAGTTTGGACAAATTTATCCATGGTGGTGTTGAATTTAGCTTGCAGGGGACGCTGGGATGTACCTAGCCTTTAGAAATGACCTATAAAAGGATTGGTATACCTTTCTTCTAAAATATTTCCATGAGTTGGCTAAAACTAACATCGAAAACAGGATTCTAGACAGGAGGAATCAAGGATTGGGATTAATTATTCCTTAAATAGTATTTAAGTAACACAGATTCTTCTGTAATTACATTATTTGGCAAAAATTAAAAATCCTAGTTCTTCACGATGCCCTTATTTCTTTTTAGGGATCATTCTCTCATGGTTAATCTGAGGAATACAAATGTTCTTTCCCTAACGATAATGTTCTTATTTCTTCTCAGTTATAATCTCTTTGCTGAGATGGTGTCATTTTCAAAGAGTTGCTTAGGAAATGGACAAACATTTTTACTTGAAATTTAGATAAGTGTGCATATCAAAAATATGTGTCACATTGAACACATTCACATGAAATTATTTGAAATTTTCAAGAGCTAGATTGTGGTATGCCAAATAGAAGTATCAAATAAAAATCATAATCATAATAAAAATCATAACACTTTCTATGTTTCAGGTACGTTTTAAGCTAGAGATATATTTTTCTTCATCTGATTTTTACAACAACTTGTGGAATAGGCATTTCTATTGGCCCCATTCCACAAACTAGGAAAGTAAGTCACAGAGAAATTAGTTTGCTCACGGTGCCCCAAATAGTAAGTGGCAATGCAAATTATCACCATTGCTCATATCATATGGCTTCAATTGTTTAACATCAGTAAGACCTAAAAAAGTTTCATGTGATAGTCCCAATCTAATAATAAATATGAGTTTGCTCTGAAATAGTTCTTTTAAAATTGTAAGATATTCTCAGACACATTGGCCACCTAGTGTAGTATGAAGAATAGTAAATTTGGAATCTGGAGATTTGGGTTAGAAATGATAATTTTTCTAACATAATTGCATGAACTTGGGAAATTATTTAGGTTTGAACTTCAACTTGAACTTAGCTTTGAACTTGTTATCAATAAAATAGAGAAGGAATTCCTTGGCTGTCCTGGTGCCTCTCTTTTATGTCTTCATAATAGCAACATGGTGACCACATCACATTGCCTGGGAGTTTCTGTTCACTATCTTTCCATAACAATAGAGACCTTAACAGTAGGCACCACATCTTTTTATCTTTGTATCTCCAGTGTTGTTGAGGATACTCTCTGTCACCTCAGACGTACATGTTCAATATGTGCAGAAATAAAGTATAAAGGAAGAGATAATATTATATATCCCCCAAAGAGTTGTTATCAAGATCAAATAGGATAATACAGGTGACATGCTATTCTTGAGCTCTTGCTACCAGCTGTAGTTGACTAAAAATACCAATATGGGGCTTCCCCTAGTAGCAATATGTATTGATTCATAGGCACAGATGCAACATAGGAACTACGTGGGGAGTAAATATTTTCAAACAAATAGCTTGAGGAATAGATAAAGAACATTCCACTCTTCACCTACGGGGAAAACATATGCGGCATCTGTGTCTACCTTGATTTTCTGCTTCTATTATTTCTTAAAGTCATTCACAATTGCTTATTAGAGACCAAGTGTGGTCATTGGGTCACAGTTGTAAAATGGTTGACATCAGAAGAACTATTTGGTTTAGTAATGAAAAAGGGCAAGTCATATTGAATCTAGTTCTAGGGATCACACACTTTATTTCATGACTCTTTTTATATCCTTACAGAGAAGGCTTTTTATGTGCTGATGAAGAATATGAGGGAACAAACACTTTTTCCTTGAAATGTTTTTTGTATTGATCAGACATGTTAATAACATAACATAGACAGTCTACCAGGGCTGTGACTGCTTATAGCTTTTCTGGCCACAAGACAGTGCAGAGCATTTGTTATGCCTTCATTTTCCCAGAAGTACTCAGAGCTGATAGCTTTAACCCTTTCAATTTTGGAATCTCTTGTTCTTTGATAGAAACTGTGCTCTTGTTTCTGTACCTGGTGTTTTTTTTTTGTTTTTTTTCTAATATAAATAAGAGTATAATGTTTTCTTTTTTCTAGTATAAGAGTATCGCTCTGCTTCAAATGTGTACTCAAGCAGTGACTTGTAATCTTTCCCAGTCCCCGGGGAGCTTTGAAAATTGTAAGCCTGTCATTCATTTGGTTGTACTAAGATTGAGTAATTGAAAGCAGGGCAACGCCGTACTATATAAAATCATATTTGACTTTTCGCTTAATACAACTCTAGCTGAGCTACTCTAGTGATGCAGAAAGTGGTTTTGAATTTACGATATTTATTAATTTATCAAGAGTACATGGAAATCTAAGTTATAGGACTTGTGGGGTGAAATAATAACCCTATACCTTTAATATGCTGATAAAAGATTCAGTAAATGTTGCTACAAGTTGGATTTAATCCTTTATAATTGCTTGGATTTAAGTGAAAAATCTGTTTACACAAGAAAGTCCTTGTATGGGATTAATAGGATTTTAGGAAATCTGAAACCCTCACTTGCAGACAAAATAGACACATCACTAGCCTCTGTAATAACCCCATATCATTATCCCTCCTTTGAAACAAGACATTCAAACTCCAGAGCACCTCTGTTAAAAATTGTTTGGTTAGGTGTGATTTTATCTTTTAGACCCCTTTCCTGGATGTTTAACAAAAGAAGACTCTGTGTTTTAAGAGAAACGAACCTAAACATAAAAAGAAAGACTTGATATCTGGTTCTAGAAAGTATATATTTGAACTTGGGTCAGTACTGGACCTCACTGAAACATAAGTTCAATCTTTATAAAATGAAATAATAAAAACTGTGTCTGCCATATAAGGTTGTTGGGAAGATTAGATTACATGGGAAAACTCCTGCAAAAATATTGACATCTTGTCAGACACATAGAACATTCTCAGTAAATGTCAGCAGTGCCCATTCTCCTCCTGCTCATCATCTTCAATGTATATAAAAGTACAACATGAGGGGGACTTCTCTGGCCGTCCAGCGGTGAAGACTCCAGGCTTCCACTGCAGGGGGCACGGGTTCGATCCCCGGTTGGGGAACTAAGATCCTACGTGCCACGCGGTGTGGCCAAAAAGTTAAAAAAAAAAAAAAAAGTCCAACATGAGGAATCGGGACTGGACTGAGTCTGCCTAAGAAAATTCTGGAAAGGAATAGTCTGTGCTGCCGGAATTTTGGTTATAATTCTCAGATGTGTGTCACCCTATTTCAGTAACGATCTGTGAAAATACCTGGATTGTTCTTAACTTGTATTTTATTAAAAACGCAAAAAAATATAAGTGGAGAAGGACTTAATGAACCTCATGGAATGAAAGCCAAATACAGTTTACATGCATTTAACTTGTATAGTTATAAGGAATTTTTTCACTGCATTATGATACATTCTGCTTTTACAAAAATACCAGTGAAAACCTTAAGCGGCTCTGGCCACGAGAATGAATCCTAGTCAGGTTCATTTTAGACTTCTCCAGAAGGGTGATGTCCTCTCTGGCTCCCTTTCCATGCCCTGCACGGGACTTGCTCCAGACCATTACATGCTGTCATGTCACATCTGGGTATCGAGGCTCATGTCCTGCTCTGTAAAATCGCAGGCTCGCTGCGTATTCAAGCACATGAAGTTCTCATTAAGGGATCCTTTGTCAGAGAGAGTGCTGAGGCACTTTGTTTCATTTCTGTCCTAATTGTTAGAAAATACCCCCTTTCTCTAAGTCCACTCTTGATCTGCACGTCGGCCTTTTGCTTTGCTGTTTCAAGGTTCTGCTTTTTATGGTGTGTTCTATACTCACTGTGGCTAGAGGAGGGGATTTTTATATTTGTTACCTTTTGGTAGAAAAGAGTAACTTCTAGATGGGAATCTGAGCTGTAAATGTAGTCCTCATTAGACAGAAGATAAGGACATCACTTTGCCGGGGTGGTACCAGGAGACACTTAGCCGCAGTAAATGTGATGTAACCCTTTTAACAAAATCACACAAGTTACAGGACTGGCAGTGGCTAAAGTAATTGTTGCTCAATAAAGATTCGTTGAGATGAGTTCTGATAACTAAGAGTCTTTACGCAGATGTTGAATGACCTGTCATGGGCATCACAGAGGGGTAATGACTTCAAAAATTTATCTTTCTTTTGAAGGGCATTCAGTTAGTATAGTTTATTATATTGGGAAAGTCATCAATTCTGATTCTGAGGTATAGAGTAGTGTAGATGTAGGACAAGTATGTTTTGCAGTAGAGGAAGACTGCTGAAAAACCTGGAACATGTGAGCAATTGTGGAGGAATAGTAGTACTTAATATAATTATTATTGTTTATTGAATGTGTTAATATGAAACACACCTTCTGAGAAATCCCTTACATACGTTATCTTAAGAGCGCCTATTCCACAATAACCATAAAAGAGAGAGTATTAATATATCCATTTATAGATGCAATAACAGAAGCTCAGAAAGGTCGATATCTCACCCTAGATCACACAGCCGGAATGGAAAAGCTAGAATTTGAGCCCAGTGCACTCTGACTCCAAAACAAGTGCTCTTAAGGATTGAATCTCCTAGTGTGAAAAGTAGGTCCAAAGAGGACAATGGGAACACATATCTGTTTTCTTTTTCTTACCCAATATCAATTCTGTATTTATACCTAGTAATTTTTCTATAGCTATCAAAGAATTACCTGTAAAGGAGTGGATGAAATTAAAGATCCATGCTGTGTTTTGGAAGGCAAATTTTCTTTCACCTTGAAATGATGCAAAGGTTGTAGAAAGATATTTCTCTGCTAACCCAAATATGATGAAATCCCTTCATATTCACCTCATTCAAGGATGATAATCTGGTGTGTCTGTAAATACTGAATATTAGCTGCTTTTTTTTTTTGAACATTAGCTTCTTGAAAAATCCTTTTTTGAGATTAATCCTCTTTTATTTCCATTTTTATTCTCATGTTTTCTTTCCTGATTTCCTACCTCCTTGTTTTACCCATTCATGGTCCATATATTTTTGTCATTTTAACTCCTCATCTTGAAGCTCCACAATCATTTCTGAGTTTTATGGATCAGTGCACAGATATTCTGGTGGTGTGTGCTATTAATCCTCCTCCACCACGTGGCCATTTTACCAAGGCTTTGGGATGATATTTAGCTGTTACTGTGGAGCTTCCTACCGGAATCTAGACAGAAGGGGGGCAGGGGAGGTCAGGGGAGAGGTAAACATAAATCAGGTTTGAACAAACAAGCATGATGAATGCTGGCTCCCAAAGTGCTCTGCCTTTTGTCAAACTCCTATTTAGGAGAGAGGGCTGTGTGGCGTGAATGATGAATCATAGAACTGCTCCCTGGTGAAAGAGCAAGCATGGGAACTACCGCAGTAGCACAGTAGCTTGGATACATCATAGGGCTTGGGGATACAGAGTGAAAAACAATGGTATCTGTATCAGCCTGAATGAAAGTACAAGGAGGAACACACTTTCCCTGACTGGGAAAACCAAGTCAGTCAGAGGGAGGTGAGCCTGGAGAAGCAGAGTAAGATACAGTACACCCGGGGTTCTTAACCAGCGGCCACAGATGGAAAAAAACAAAACAAAGCCAAACAAACAAAAATCCCAATTCTGTATTCATTCACCTTTCACTGAAATTTAGCATTCCCTTCAGTTATGAACATAGATAATGATCATGGAATTACGATCAGTTACTCTGCCTTCACCACCAGTAGAAATCACTGATTTATTTATATCATGTTAATAGTTATTGCAAATATCTCAAAATACTTTTATGATATTCACTACTTTGAAAGTTTAGTAGTTATTATAGTCACCTTAGAAATGTATATTTTATCACACAAGTTTAAAATATTTTATAATCATTTCATTATAAATGGTTGCCTCTATAATTCTATATATATGTTCTTTTGATGTCCAAAAAATACTATTCTAAGAACCCATAATTTTCACTTAAGTATCAAAAGGGTCCATAGCACATAAAAAAGCAGTGAACTCTTACAGTAGGTATTGTTTTTAATGTTAGATGAGGTCTGACTTCTAAAGGGCTTAATTTTTTTTAATGTCTGAGGAAGCAGAAGTTGTACTTGGATATATTCAATGTGATATGTGTTGCCACGTCAGCATCTACCGTGAATAAAAATTAATTTGGGGAGTAATGCCTTACCTTTGACTTATCAAACCTTGCAACCTGGATGCTAACCCAGGAGCTTGGCATGATTTTCAGACTAATCAATAGTAATCTACCTCCGTATTAGCCTTTACTTTCATTATGCAGGTACAGTTTGAATTGTGATTAATAGTCCTGGTTCTAGAAGTGGAACTCCTAGATGTCAATTTTAGCTACTACTTTATTAGATGTGTGGTGTTGGGTATATCTTATTTTACCTTTATAAGCCTCAGTTTTCTCATCTATAAAACTGGGAATAATAACATTACCTAAATTATAGGGTTGTGGTGAAGGATAAAAGAAACAATGTACTTAGAGCACTTAAAACAGTTATAAATACATAGTGCTTAATACAAAATCACCAGTATTGTTTTTAATACTATAATTATGTGTGTAATAAGAATTCCTGCCTACCACCATCTTCATCCTCCAAAAATTTAGTAGGTCCCTAAAAACCCATGCCCCCTCACCCCAGGATGCCACAAGAGTAGACTCGGTCATTTGGAGCATCCTGGTACCTACCTCATAGGATAGCTTATCATATAATCAACCTATATTCTACTTTTAAAATTAGCTTCAATAAATATTGGGTCATTATACAGGAATACTTATAAAGTATATGTAAGCTATAAAGAATAACAATGTAACGGATACTAATGACAGTTTAAGGAAAACATCATTACCATTATCTTTGAAATTCCCAGAATGCTTCTCTATGATCCCAGGTTCTTTCCTCCCCACAGTTGTAACCACTAGCCTGAATTATGTTTGATAGTCCATTGCTTGCTTTTACAGTTTTATCACGCATATCTACAAATAAATATAAACTTGATGTGAATGGAGTCATACCGAAATTTGTGATTTCCTTTTTTCACTCAGTTTAAGTTCCTAAGATTCATCCATACCGTTACAATTAGCTGTAATTCATTTTACTTTATTTTCTCTTTTCTATCATTTTTCTCTGAATGGATGTATCACAATTTATTATCCATTTACTACTGATAGCCTTTTTATTTGCTAGTAACAGTAAGTGCCACTATGAATCCTGCCATATATGTCCCCTGTTGTCCCTGACTCTAAGAAGAATTACTGCATCTAGAGTATCTTTACCTTCACAGTAAAGATAATTTAAAATTCAGATAATTCAAAATTGTTTTTCAAAGGATTCTTCTAATTTAATTTCTACCAGCAGTGTCTAATTGTATCAGTTCCTTCACATTCTTGCCAACACTTGATATTGTCAGACTTCTGCACATTTAACAGTCTGTTAAGTTTGAAATAGTATCACAGTATGATTTTAATTTGCAATTTTAATTTTTATTTCTTTATAGACCATTTATGGTTTTTCTGTGAATTGCCAATTCAAGTCATTAGATACTTTTCTTCAAGATTATTTGTATTCTTCATAATTTGAAGAAGTTCTGGACACTATTCTTTGCCAGATATATGTATATGTGTATATAAATAATATGTCTTCCAGTTTGTAGTTTGTTGCTGGCCTTTTCCTATTTATTTGGAGTCTTTTGAAGAGCAGAAGTACTTAATTTTACTATAGTTGAACCTGTTAAGCCTTTTCCGTATGATTGTGCCTCCTGCCCTGTGTAAAAAATTCCACAATCTACTTTTCCTAATGGTAAAATGGATCAAATAAAAATTCCACAGTCTACTTTTCCTAATAGTGAAATGCATCAAATAAAGCTCTTTGTATCATTAAAAGAGGAATAATAACGCAAGGGAAGAGGAAAGAGTTGTCTTGTCTTGGAGTTGGTTCGTTTTACATTTTTTTCTGTAAATTTTTTTTTATTGAACTTGATTTACAGCTTTTTACAGTTTTCATCTGTGGCTGCACTGTGGGTAAAAGCCAGAAACTTGCTTGTGATTACCCAGATTATTTAAAGAGAATCTTTAGTTAATAAAACTGTAATGTTTCTGTGGTGTCCACCTCTCATTTAACTTACAGAGTTTAGGTTACCCTTTTTTACTCAAATACACTAGATGCTAGAGATATAAAGGCTGTCATAAGGAGGGGAGGCATGTGCCTGGGCTTCTACATCTGGATAGCACGTCTCACAGTTACCGTGTGACTGGGGCGTGATTCAAGGGTGATGCACAGAATTACATCTGCATTTCCTTTATAATCTCAGTATTTGCTGTGTCTATATCCAGTTTATACTTGGTCCTCAATCCCCACTCTGCTCATCTACTTAGTATAATTTGGTTTATGCCTCCTCTTCCTGCTGGTCTAAACATACTGTCAAGGCAGGTTCTAACCATCCTGCTTTGGCTGAGTTTGAGGAGTTTCCTGGGATGCAGAACTCTCATTACTAAACTCAAGCTCCAGGCAGCTGGGACAAGTTGGTCACCCTCCTCTGAGGACAAGAACTGTATATATTGCATCATGTTGTACAACTCTTTTCACAGTGTTTCCACATAGTCAGCCGTTTTTAAAAAAATGTGTTTTACTTTAAATTGGGAGATACTTAGTTCTGATTTGGATTCTACTAAGTCTTTTTACAAGTTATGTTTATTTCCTAGCATATAATTTCATTAAGGTGGCATTTTTCTTAAGTACGTTTAATCTTTTTAATCTGGTGACTTTAGGGTGACAGTGGACTTCCTTTACTAGCAGGGTCTACCTCCGTATGAGTGATGTATCCATTAGCCAGCATGTATTTTTTTTTTTTCATTTTCACAAATACATCACAGGTTACTAATTAAAATAAATTTACTATGAATTGCAATACTAATTAACAGTTTCATTAACATCTTGCAAACTTTAATTGAAGATACTGATTTAGTTTTTGTTCTATATCAAATGTCTCTCTTTAGAATCATAGAAGTTTTAGTTGTCAAGTTTTTGACACTGTTGAATTATCCTGGAGGTGACATTTTTGTGTACAGATTGATGAGGGATTTGCTTCATGGTGTAATTTTAGTGGTGACTGAAATGGCTTCTGTAGCTGGCAGTATGTCTAACACTGGCCTAGTGTGTGCCTTAAACTCACCAATTTTCACCCATACGTTGGTTAACCCTGGTTCCCTAAACACCAATGCCTTGAGGAAGCTCAGCATATTAATACAGTTGGATTAGTACCCCTTTTAGCAGAAATTAGTTTATCAGCTGCTTTCCAAAGTAACAGCGTAGAAGAGAGAAAATTTGGACAAGAAAGGAATTGTAAGGCAGCAGGTAGGAAGCAGTCATCGGGAACACAGAATAGCAGGCCCAGAAGGCTGTGGCTGCATGCTTGGGAGATAGAGTAGGGCACCTTAAGGGTATTAGCTCCAGAGACCAACTTTGCTATGCCACAATGCTCTGATCTTGGGACAAAAAGTAAAAACTTTAAAAGGTTTGATTCATGAGATTATTTTCCACTCCAGATAGAATGCAGTGGATATCTGATGTAGTTTTGTTCTAATCTAAGTGACTATTGAGAGAAGATTTCCAAATTTCTCTGATTGCCATCAGTAGGCAATGATGAAGTGGGATTTTTTTCCCTAGTTGCCTTTATCAGTGTCAGTGAAATGAGAGCAAGGCTCTCTATTCTTTCAAACTGGAAAGAAATCAGATCTGAATCTTTAAAAATCAGTTGAATGTCCTTCAACCTGTAGTTCCATGTCTGATTTGTACGAAGTGGTAACTGCCTTATTAAAAGCCACCTAATCATGTTCCCTGTGATAATTCAGAGCTGGACATATCAAAAAGTGCTATAAAAAACTCACAAAATAATTTTTCTTTATCATGCCCATTTAAAACTGGACAAAACCAAAAAGTTTTTAACTCACGGTATAATTTTTTTTCTGAGAAAATATTCCCCAATTATGTGGCAAATAGATTAGGGTAACTGTTAGAATAATAATCCAACTACTGCTACTATGGACCTTAGAATAATTTAATTTTGTCAGTTATCATTGGCTATAGTGAAATTATATCTTAAGGTAATATATCCAAATGGGCGTCTCATAGATTGAATTGTGTCCATAATGAAGCCCTAAACCCTAATGTAAGTATGTTTGGAGACAGGATCTTTCTAGAGGTGATTAAAGTTAAATGAGGTCATAAAGGTAGAGCCCTAATGCAATAGGACTGGTGTCCTCATAAGGAGAGGAAGAGGTGCCAGGGATGCATGCACAGAGAAATAGCCGTGAGTGGACACAGAGAGAAGATGGTCATCTACAAGCCTAGGAGAAAGTCCTCACCAGAAACCAACCCTGTCCACACCTTGATCTTGAACTTCCAGCCTCCTGAACTGCAAGAAAATAAATTTCTATTGTTTAAGCCATGCAGTCTGTGGCATTTTGTTATGGCAGCTGTAGCAAACTAATACAGCACCTAACTTTAAAATAAACATTTTGAAAACACCTCGTTTTCCCAGGGCAGATTATCACTGCTTGACTTATGAATTAGATTCTCTGTCTTCTATTAATGGCCTTTGACCTTAGTCCTCTCCATCCCAGGTTCATAGACTGACTTCTTGTCCTCCCTGTGGGTACTCCAGCCATTTGGTCTATTGACAAGACTTTGTAAGTTTAATACAAAGCAGAAGGCCCAGGTTATAACATTGCCCTCCTTGGTGATCTGACAGGTTGCATAGGCCCTCCTCTAGGCCTCTAAGATTCCTGACACATGCTTCCAGGTTTTTGTCATCCCTGAAATTGCTTGACTCTATAATAATTGAATTACTTCAATTCAAATGATACCTGATGCTGTGGTTTGTTTTTTGGTTTTCCTAAAGGGGGAACTTGTGGATTGTTACAGAGGCCATGATAGTCTGGGATTAAATTATGCTACAAACTCCTGTTTATCTGTGGTCATCCTCTACTCTCCCCAAAACTCAACTGGAAATTTTTTATATGTTTCTCTTTAAGATAACTTCTATCCTCTACTAAGTAATCTTTTTTCTTTATTGGGGGTGGGCAAACTAGAGCTTTGGGCCGAATCTGGCCCTACACCTGTTTTTTGTCAATGAAGTTTTATTGGAACAAATCCGCACTCATTGGCTTATATGTTATCTAGGGCTGCTATCATGCTACAATGGCACAATTGAGATGTTGCAAAAAGAGCAAAAGAGACCGTAGGAGCCTAAAATATTTGCTACCTCTGCATCCATATATTACTAACACATTCACTGTCTATATTAAAAAAAAATTAAGGAAAAAACTTCAAATCCCTGGCTGTATACTGACATCTTTGCTTGATAGCCCCAATATACTCCAATCCCTTATTAATATGTAAAGCATAAATAATGCTGAGAAACTATAACTTAGTATTGTTAAATCTTTTTTTTCAAATTATAGAAAAATTTGAGAGAAATTAATATGACATGTCTCTAGGAGCATGTCTTTATATGTAAATATTTATATATGCCATGTGTTTAATAAAATCTTAGGAACACCAGGATTTATTGAGTAACTTCCCTTTTTAAAACAAGTATAAAACTTAAAATCAAATAAATATTCTCAGTACAGGAGTCTTATTAGCACAAAGATGTACCTGGGTAAAGACACAGTTATTCTCTGCACTTGATCAAGCAAGTTCTCAACTTCATTAAGAGATGGTATATGTTACTTTCATCTTATCAGCCCTCTACTCATTTATTACCAGTTGACCAAGTTACAAAAGATTTTCTTTGTATTCGCATCAGATCTCATCCATATTGGCTGATGTGGGGGTAGTAGTATTATCAGGCAAAGTTTCTCATGCCTTCTCCAGAAGCTAATTAAGTCTTGAAGGTGTTTCCTAAGCGTGATGGCTCTCAGGCAGCGTTTTATGGTTTATTTCCACATTTGTCATTACTGACTGCTAGGAAGCCTAGGTTACTAGGTCAGGAATCTAGCTTAGGGGAATGAAAAAATGGCAAACAGTCACTCGAAGCTTAAAATCCATACAGTGTGACAGGTTATTGCAGTGAATACTTAGTTTTGAGAGACTTCATTTATTATGTAGTAGCAGAATGCAGTTAGCAGAATGCTTCTGTCAGTGAACGTTACAGAATGTTTTAGTAACCCCCAGAGATGAGCTGGATGTTCATATACACTGTACGAAGGAAACAAGTTTGACACTAAAAACTATACATAATTCAGTGAAAATAAAATACCCCTAAGAGTTACCACGTCCTATAGAAAACCCGTTGGTCGTCCAGAGCCTGATGTTGGTCACTCATCTCCACCATCTGGCTCTGTGCTGGTTCTTGTGTCTTAATCATAGTTTTGACAATGTACCAGGCCCTATACTAAGAGATTAACTTATAAATAATTGGATTTTTATATTTTTTTATCTGAGAATATTGAAATCAGGTTAACTAAGATGCCTTAGGTAAAATATGATTCAAACCCAATGTACAAGAATCTGAAATCTGTGCTGTTTTTAAAAATTATTTCTTTCTTGTTGAGCTGCATTGTGTTTACCTTCTCTCCTAATCTATAATCCCATGAAAGGCAGAGACTGTGTTTTATTAATTGTTTAATTCCCCTAGTGCTTGTCAGGTGCATTTCCCACACGGTACAATCATATCTTATTCAGAGCTTTATTTTTAAAAACAGTGCAGAGACAAAATTACTTTTCAGAACCTTTTGGGAAAGGGACTTGATGGAGATTGATATATTACTTCTCAGTAAATCCAACACTTCTGAATTTCCCCTTAACACTGGAACAAATTCCTGTTGAGCATTAGACAAAGTACTTTTCTTATCCTCAGTGGCCATGTTGTATGTAAAATATGCTCCTTCATACACCAGAATCACGCTCAACGTGGCCGTGAGAGGCATGTAGAGATCAAGGCTTACTCAAAGAGTTTCAGGTTTATGCCTCTCTTCGCATGCTCACTGTAGGGCACAGAGTCATGAAGAACGTTCTGAGCAGGATTCCCACGTGAGCTCCTTAGGTGTGATTTAATTCATGTAAAATAAATTCACCTGTGTTCCTAAACCATTGTACCAGGTGGTGCATCTCAAGTTTCTTTAGCACTCTTCTATGGACCATCCACATTGTATGCACTTTGCAGCAGTAGTTCTCATGACACTGAACAAGACCTATGTTACCATCTTTGTTTTAGGGGTGATGAAACTGAGGGGTAGAAAAGTTGAGTCAATTGCCAGAGTTCAGTCTGCCAATGAGTGCCAAAATCAGCATTGAAACACCACAAATGCTCTTAACCGACCAAGCTGCACTGCCTGAAGTTTCAATTAGTATATGTTGATGTTGATGGAAAAACTGCAAGTAATAAAAAGTATATTGAATTTAACACTGTACAGTAGCTACCTTTTGCTTCAGGTTCCTTTTTAAAATTATTCTTCTGTATATTTATTATTTCCATAGTCCAAAAAGTGATTTAAGGTAGTAAAATCCTCAGTCATCTGGACATAGGAATCTGGTCATGTAAACCTTAGCTGTACCCCACCTACCATATTGCGCATGGTGCTTCATGTGAACCTCACCCCCACTTCACTGCAAAGTTGTGCAGAGCAATCAGGGTCCAGGCCCGCTCATTAGTCATTGGATTCATCATCAAAAGGGTTTGCCTTTATCACACAAACAGTTGTGTCTTTCTCCCACTTCATGAGTCACATTCATTGCTGTGTCTCCAGTTCTGTTCCTGCACGTATTTAATACACAGAGATTTCAACAAATGTGATGACATATTTATTGTGCCTAACTTTAAGAGTGAAGGTTTCAGCCTAGTGGACTTGGTGCCATAAACACGTTGGTTTCTCGTGTTTGTGGAGAAATCCAAAATTGATTATAGGCTTCAATCCTTTGTGAAAATTCAGTCTTTTTTAATTAAGTGGGGATTTTTCTGAAGACATCTTTTATCTCTCTTTTTTTGGTGATGATAATGTAATCATAAAAACAGCTAAATAGGAGGTGTCTTGCAAGCAATCACAGTAGTCTGCAGCCTGTAAAAGTCTTTTCTAAAGCAGAAGAACTGTGTTTATAACCTTGCTGGCATGGGATTAATTCAGAAGGTTGCTCGGTCTTTAGCTCTTGACCTCAAAATCTGTGTCCCTATAAGGAAGGAAAGAAGGGGGATGAAAGTATCTGCTCTGTCACTTGTCAGGAAATGAAAAGAAGAAATGCGACACTCAGAGTCAAGTAATATAGTGGAAACACGAATTTTCTACCGTTAAGTGCCATTACCTTCAGACGTTGTTGATATGGTAGATAAAGAAATGCTTACCTACTCTCTACAAATCATACCTACCCCTTACAATCATTGCTTTTCTTGAGCAGGGGAACATAGTGGTTGAAAAATGATTTAAATTGTTTCTGAGTTCTTTGGAGGATCTCATGTAAATTCATTAGTAATTCTGGAACCAGCTACTATGCATTTAAGTAATGAAAAATGTATTAGTTTCACTACAAAAATGTATTCGCTTCCACTCTGTAGTCAAATGAAAAATGTATTAGCCTCTATGTATAAATACATTAACATTCACTCTGTGGCATTTTCTCTTAGACGTTACTCCACTTGAACTAGTCTGTAATGCAAACACTTCTTAAAGTCTCAATGCTGAAGAATTACACTTTAAAAAAAGATTCTCTTAAGTAGCAAGAAGTATGTGTGTGTCCAGTGGTGTTTGTTTATTATAGAAAATAAGCATTCCTTCCTAAGAAAATGTTGTTTCAGAAAATATTCGCTGCTGGGTTTTTGTAGAGAAGATAGTATGATTTTTAAAATTCTGTAAATAACTACATACATTAATCATTTGGAATTTCAAAAAAAATCTAGAATTGGGAGATAAAGATATTCTTTTAAGTGGAAAGACATGGCATAAGCCACTCCATTATTGAAAAGGTTCACTTTATGTAGTAACTAAATTTGTATGTATGTCAGTAAGACATACTCCTCTGCACCATCCAGGGGTATTTTTTAATTTTCATGGAACATTTTTTCTGTTGAACATTATTGTCGCACTAAGTTTAAACTGAAACCTATTCATTCCTTACTTCCCTATTTAACACCACCACTCTGGATAACTGTTAAAATCCCTTCCCCTCTGTATCTCCTTGAAAAAATAGCCTGTTATGTTTGATGGGTCAATCTGACAATCTCCAAAGAAAGATAAATCAAGTTAGAAAAAAGGAACGTGTGAGATATCAAAATGTAATTTGCAATCAAGGTATTTTCTCTTAATTTTTCTAGTTCCCATACACTTTTTTCTTTATTAACATTTTAGTCATGCCTCATCTTCCATTAAACTGTAGTTTGTAAACAATTTAAGAGTCAAAAAAAGGTGTTCTGTCTCTGTATATCTACAGGCACATTGATGTATCTGTATGTACATAACCTCTATCCCCCTGACTCCTTCGCCGTGGAATAACTGGATCTCAATTCTCTGCCCTTCTGTTCTCCAGTTGTTTTGGAAACTCCCACCAGGGGTCCCTTGAAAGTGCCCACAGAAGGACATGCAAGCTGGAGGCCACCCAGCACTGCCTTGTTCTTTTCCTACTCCAGCTTCCTCTGGCCATGTTCAGAGGTTGCAATAATCTGTAATCTTCATGGGAACTGCCTCCACCCCTCACAGAAAGAGGAAAAGAGAGCTAATCCCAGATGCTCTCAGTACTTCCTGTCATCAGGACGTACTCCATCCCCTCTCCTCTCTGTCCCCTCTCTTCCTGCTGAACCACGTTAAATATGCCTATTTAACTTACAGAAGATAGAATGTTGATAGTCTTTAGGGATTGTGTAATCATTTTCCCAGAGTCTTACAGTTTACAACCTGATGGGGATCCATTCACCTCAAAGAGAAGAAAAACCAGGAATTGATTATCTCTGCTCCTTAAATTCTCTGAGTTAACCTGGAAATGAAGTGGTTTATAACATAAGTTTTTCTTAATGTATTTTGTTGTTGGGCAGTTTCCAAAATCCCCAGCCTAAACTCATACCTGTTCATTATTTTACAGCTGCCCCCATACTCCTCATATCAACAGTGAAATCCAAACAAGTTGATAAAATCCTAACAGAATCACAAGCATGAGGTTTTTACAAGCATCAGATGTTTTGAAGACTATTTTCTACTTCATTCAAATGCATTTTCTGCTGAAGGACAATACAATATTAACTGTCTCAAGGGCAGTTGCTTTAGAATTAACAATACTCCCACATATACATCTCTCTGTCCATTTTTAATTATTTGTAAATGCAGTGCGTAATTTCCATTTTTTAACATACACAGGGTTTTTAAAAAGTTAAGCTAGTGTCTTCCTTTGCCCTACTTCTAAGACAGGCAGAATACACACATTTTGGTTACTATTGAATTTGAAAGTCATACCTGGAACCAAAAGTCTTTGCACTTTTCAACTGTATGACCTTGAACAAAATTGTTAATCTATAAATTCTAGCTCTACAGTCGAGGTAGATAAATGATAGTCTATAATGAGTTATATGTATAAACTGTCAAGCAGAGTGCAACACATATTGTGGGAACTAAGCAAATGGTAGCTCTTGTTTTCCTCAAGCTCGACTTTAACTTCTAGCTCTTTAGGTAAATTCCTCCATTGGCCTCTGCCTTACTGCTCACTCTCATTTGGCTTCAGATTCATCATGACTCCATGTATGCTGCCAACTGAAATAAAAACACAGTAAAAAAAACAAAAAACAAACAAACAAACAAAAACACACAAAGGGAGAGTTGTGAGTTTCAGTTTCATATGGGGACTTACTGAGGACTATAGCCCATGAGACAGCCTCTCAGATAGCTCTAAGGAACTTCTCCAAAGGGGTAGGTCGGGAGGTCAGTATAAACTTCATTTTGTCAAAGGGAGTCCATGCAACCAAGCACGCATCTCAGTAGAAGGTTGCTGCTAGTCACGGGGAACAGGTATCTTAGTTAATGGTTTTAGTGTTTTCTAAGTATGGGAAGATGCAAGAATCCAGGTTCATAAAAAATTTCTGCTGGAAATATCCAACTATTTGAAGGCCTATTCTGCCAGTTTTCCCAGAGTACAGGGTGCCTCATTCCTGATCTCCACCCTGAACTCCTTTCAGAGTGTGTTAAAGGTGAGCAGTAGCTAGTGACTCAATCCTTTTAGAGCCTGATGGCTAGTGACATGCTTCAGCTGGCATGCTTAAAATCTCTCAGTGTAATATTGTGACTTATAATAAGAAATCTATGTATATGGCTTTCATCCTCATTTCTGGCACAAGAACCCTAAGTGGTGAGAGTGATAAAGTTGTCTTAACATTTATAACATACCCCTTTGAACCACACCTGTGGTCCTATCTACCTCCCTCCACAATCATGGGTCTGTTTATCCTCTTCCATGTTTTCTTTTTTCTATAACATTTATAAGACTTTTCACCTACCATATATTTTATGTATTATATTTGCTTATTGTATTTCCCTCCTGCTAGAATATAAGCTCTTCAAAGGCGGACATCTTTGTTTTATCCACTCATGTATCCCAAGTACCAAGAACAGTGCCTAGCACAAAGCAGGCACTCAGTAAATTCTTCTTGAATGAATACATGAATAAATGGGTGAGACTATCTGAAGTAAATGCCTCTGGAAAATTTAACACATGAGTGTTTTGTTGGGGGAGGAGGGAGGTTTGTTACTACTGCTGTTTCGATGCAAGGTTGGAATACAGAAGGGAAAAGAGAATCTTACCAGTTATCTCCCTTTGTGCAGATAAAGCCAAATGACTGAATGGTAGACCAAATGGACTGCTTGTTTGGACATTTTTTAAAATAATAGCTTAAGGAAAAACTAAGCTATTTGACTTCCACCTCCTCTCCCCTTGCTAGAGCTGAAATTGTCAAAAAGGCACATAATACACACTTGTTTTTTTAAAAGAACTTAGTTAATTGAATTCAATGAACCAAAAATACAATGAAAATCATCAACATTTACATGTAAAACAAAATCTGTTTTTTGTCTGACTTAAAGGGGGTGTAGCTGGGGACTAAAGGATTACAAGCAAGTAAGAGAATGATCTGACATTGCTTTTCTTTCCACGCAAGCTTTCTGAACTCTGAAATGACAGTGTTTGGAAAATTCATTACATGATGGTAAAGTGTGACAAGATGAAGAGTTTAAATTGAGTAACAGAAGCAAACCTTAACATATCTATCGTGCGTGAGAACTACTGTGGAGACAGCAGAGCAAAAGCTGAATTCTATAACAATGCTCTACTCCTTAGGAAACAACATTCTCTGTCTTCAGAGATTTGGAAGGCCGTTTATAGATTGATTAGCATGGAAAGAATAGGTTTTTCACCAAAAGGTGATATGCAGTTTTTGGACAGAAATATGTCTGGCCGGGATTATGTAATCAGGAAACGGTGGGTTTGTGGAAAGACTAGGATGTGAAAGAAGAAAAAAAATGTAGTTAAGAACCGGTGGTTACCTGGTAAAGTGCTTAGGGAAGATTGGGTGATGGTAAATATTACTTGGGAACAAATATAAAGCTGAACAATGACTGACGTATAAATAGAATCAAGAGCAGCTCTTTGATATCCAGGGGCAGCTAATATCTGAGTGCGTGTGCATGTGTATATATAAAACACATATACACACATATACTTATAACAAGCACACACAGTGTATTTGTATATGACCAACACTAGGAAGATTCTTGGTCAAAAATACGAACATCACTATTCAGCTCTCGGCATCAAATTTTCCATTACTGATGGCTAATTCTTTTATTGTTGAATGACTTTGGAAGCAGAGGGTCCTTTGTAATAATTCTAATTATATGAATTATTAATAATTCTAATAACAAGTCCTAGGATTGTATGTCCTCGTAAGGATTGTAAGACCTCTTTTTAAATGTGCCATATTTGTCAGGCCACTTTCCTCTCTGACCGCAGGCAGCGTTAGAGTGCTGGGCAGGGGCTAAGAGGGAAGAGGATAGGGTGATTAAAGGGAAATAAGAAAAATTGGAGGTGGTCATGCAGACTTTTCTTGATTTTTCAATTCTGTACTGTCGCAGACCTAAGAAGAATTCTGCCAGATTGTTCATTACAATTTAGCGTATTCATTAAATAAATCTGATACACAACTCCAAGTACATGTTTCAAAACAAATGCAACAACTGCATCGCTTTTTTTTTAGTTTTACAAATTGGGTATTACTGTTTGTTTTTTTTTTTAACGTCTTTATTGGAGTATAATTGCTTTACAATGGTGTGATAGTTTCTGCTGTATCACAAAGTGAATCAGCTATACATATGCATATATCCCCATATCCCCTCCCTCTTCCATCTCCCTCCCACCCACCCTCCCTATCCCGCCCCTCTAGGTGTTCACAAAGCACTGAGTTGATCTCCCTGTGCTATGCCCTGCTCCCCACTAGCTATCTGTTTTACATTTGGTAGTGTATATATGTCCATGCCACTCTCTCACTTTGTCCCAGCTTACCCTTCCCCCCACCGTGTCCTCAAGTCCATTCTCTACGTCTGCATCTTTACTCCTGTCCTGCCCCTAGGTTCTTCAGAACCTTTTTTTTTTTTTAGATTCCATATATATGTGTTAGCCTACAGTATTTGTCTTTTTGTATGACAGACTCTAGGTCCATCCACCTCACTACAAATAACTCAATCTCGTTTCTTTTTATGGCTGAGTAATATTCCATTGCATATATGTGCCACATCTTCTTTTTGTTTTTTTTAAGATAAAACATAGTTTTATTCCTTTACCTATTGGGGAAGAACATGATCTCTGAGCCTTGTTTTCAAATTATGATACTATTGTTTTACACCCAAATATATTGAAAAAGTATTAAAAAAACAAAAATTAAGTAAATATAGCCTTTTAAAAAACAAAATATAGCTTTAAGTAACAAGGCCTGCAAGGGGCAGGGCATATTTCAATTGACATTCCTAGTTAACAGAATGAGATAAAGAACAAATACTAAAAAAATTTTTTACTGTGTATTAGTACACTGTCTCCCCAAATTTTAAGTGTATAGTACTGAACATACCTAAATCTTTCTCAGAATTAAGGATACTGAAGCTTCGGAGGTAATCATTGGAACATCATTTTCACCAAATAGAGTAATGTAGATTTAGACGTAGTAAGAGGTGTATGTATCCATTCATCTTTCGATGGACTATTAGATTGCTTCCATGTCCTGGCTATTGTAAATAGTGCTGCAATGAAGATTGTGGTACATGACTCTTTTTGAATTATGGTTTTCTCAGGGTATATGCCCAGTAGTGGGATTGCTGGGTCATATGGTAGTTCTATTTTTTAGTTTTTTAAGGAACCTCCATACTGGTCTCCATAGTGGCTGTATCAATTTACATTCCCAACAACAGTGCAAGAGGGTTCCCTTTTCTACACACCCTCTCCAGTATTTATTGTTTGTAGATTTCTTGATGATGACCATTCTAACTGGTGTGAGGTGATACCTCATTGTAGTTTTGATTTGCATTTCTCTACTAATAAGTGATGTTGAGCAGCTTTTCATGTGCTTCTTGTCCATCTGTATGTCTTCTTTGGAGAAATGTCTATTTAGGTCTTCTGCCCATTTGTGGATTGGGTTGTTTGCTTTTTTGATATTAATCTGCATGAGTTGCTTGTATATTTTGGAGATTAATCCCCTGTCAGTTGCTTCACTTGCAAATATTTTCTCCCATTCTGAGGGTTGTCTTTTCGTCTTGTTTATGGTTTCCTTTGTTGTGCAAAAGGTTTTAAGTTTCATTAGGTCCCATTTGTTTATTTTTGTTTTTATGTCCCTTTCTCTAGGAGGTGGGTCAAAAAGGATCTTGCTGTGATTTATGTCATAGAGTGTTCTGCCTATGTTTTCCTGTAAGAGTTTTATAGTGTTTGGCCTTACATTTAGGTCTTTAATCCATTTTGAGTTTATTTTTGTGTATGGTGTTAGGAAATGTTCTAATTTCATTTTTACATGTAGCTGTCCAGTTTTCCCAGCACCATTTATTAAAGAGGCTGTCTTTTCTCCATTGTATACTCTTGCCTCCTTTATGAAAAATAAGGTGACCATATGTGTGTGGGTTTATCTCTGGGCTTTCTATCCTGTTCCATTGATCTATATTTCTGTTTTTGTGCCAGTACCATACTGTCTTGATTACTGTAGCTTTGTAGTATAGTCTGAAGTCAGGGAGCCTGATTCCTCCAGCTCCATTTTCCTTTCTCAAGATTGCTTTGGCTATTCGGGGTCTTTTGTGTTTCCATACAAATTGTGAAATTTTTTGCTCTAGTTCTGTGAAAAATGCCATTGGTAGTTTGATAGGGATTGCATTGAATCTGTAGACTGCTTTGGGTAGTATAGTCGTTTTCATAATGTTGATTCTTCCAATCCAAGAACATGGTATTTCTCTCCATCTGTTTGTATCACCTTTAATAACTTTCATCAGTGTCTTATAGTTTTCTGCATACAGGTCTTTTGTCTCCGTAGGAAGGTTTATTCCTAGGTATTTTTTTCTTTTTGTTGCAATGGTAAATGGGAGTGTTTCCTTAATTTCTCTTTCACATTTTTCATCATTAGTGTATAGGAATGCAAGAGATTTCTGTGCATTAATTTTGTATCCTGCTAGTTTACTAAATTCGTTGATTAGCTGTAGTACTTTTCTGGTAGCATCTTTAGGATTCTCTATGTATAGTATTATGCCATCTGCAAATAGTGACAGTTTTACTTCTTCTTTTCTGATTTGGATTCTTCTTATTTCTTTTTCTTCTCTGATTGCTGTGGCTAAAACTTCCCAAACTATGTTGAATAATAGTGGTGAGAGTAGGCAAGCTTGTCTTATTCCTGATCTTAGTGGAAATGGTTTCACTTTTTCACCATTGAGAATGATGTTGGCTGTGGGTTTGTCATATGTGGCCTTTATTATGTTGAGGTAAGTTCCCTCTATGCCTACTTTCTGGAGGGTTTTTATCATAAATGGCTGTTGAATTTTGTCGAAAGCTTTTTCTGCATCTATTGAGATGATCATATGGTTTTTCCCCTTCAGTTTGTTAATATCATGTATCACATTGATTGAGTTGCATATATTGAAGAATCCTTGCATTCCTGGGATATACCCCACTTGCTCATGGTGTAAGATCCTTTTAATGTGCTGTTGGATTCTGTTTGCTAGTACTTTGTTGAGGATTTTGGCATCTATGGCATCAGTGATATTGGCCTGTAATTTTCTTTCTTTGTGACATCTTTGTCTGGTTTTGGTATCACGGTGATGGTGGCCTCATAGAATGAGTTTGGGAGTGTTCCTCCCTCTGCTATATTTTGGAAGAGTTTGAGAAGGATAAGTGTTAGCTCTTTTCTAAATGTTTGATAGAATTCGCCTGTGAAGCCATCTGGTCCTGGGCTTTTGTTTGTTGGAAGATTTTTAATCAGAGTTTCAATTTCAGTGCTGGTGATTGGTCTGTTCATATTTTCTATTTCTTCCTGGTCCAGTCTTGGAAGGTTGTGCTTTTCTAAGAATTTGTCCATTTCTTCCAGGTTTTCCATTTTATTGGTATATAGTTACTTATAGTAATCTCTCATGATCCTTTGTATTTCTGCAGTGTCAGTTGTTACTTCTCCTTTTTCATTTCTAATTCTATTGATTTGAGTCTTTTCCCTTTTTTTCTTGATGACTCTGGCTAATGGTTTATCAATTTTGTTTACCTTCTCAAAGAACCAGCTTTTAGTTTTATTGATTTTTGCTATTGTTTCCTTCATTGCTTTTTCATTTATTTCTGATCTGATCTTTAGGATTTCTTTCCTTCTGCTAACTTTGGGGGGTTTTTTGGTTTGTTTGTTTTTTGGTTTTTAAAAAAAATTATTTATTTATTTATTTATATTTGGCTGCATTGGGTCTTTGCTGCTGCACGCAGGCTTTCTCTAGTTGCATCGAGTGGGGCCTACTCTTCGTTGGGGTGCACGGGCTTCTCATTGTGGTGGCTTCTCTTGTTGCGGAGCACAGGCTCTAGAGCACAGCCTCAGTAGTTGTGGCGCACGGGCTTAGTTGCTCCGAGGCATGTGGGATCTTCCTGGACTAAGGCTCAAACCCACGTCCCCTGCGTTGGCAGGCAGATTCTTAACCACTGCACCACCAAGGAAGTCCCACTTTGGGGGATTTTTGTTCTTCTTTCTCTAATTGCTTTAGGTGAAGGTTAGGATGCTTATTTGAGATGTTTCTTGTTTCTTTAGGTAGGATTGTTTTGCTATCAACTTCCCTCTTAGAACTGCTCTTGCTGCATCCCATAGATTTAGGGTCATCGTGTTTTCATTGTCATTTGTTTCTAGGTATTTGTTGATTTCCTCTTTGATTTCTTCAGTGATCTCTTAGTTATTTAGTAGTGTATTGTTTAGCCTCCATGTGTTTGTATTTTTTACACTTTTGTTCCTGTAATTGATATCTAGTCTTATAGCATTGTGGTTGGAAAAGATACTTGATACTATTTCAGTTTTCTTAAATTTACCAAGGCTTGATTGGTGACCCAAGATATGATCTATACTGCAGAATGTTACATGAGCACTTGAGAAGAAATTGTATTCTGTTGTTTTTAGATGGAATGTCCTATAAATATCAATTAAGTCCATCTTGTTTACTGTGTCATATAAACTTCGTGTTGCCTTATTTATTTTCATTTTGGATGATCTGTCCATTGGTGAAAGTGGGGTGTTAAAGTCCCCTACTATGATTGTGTTACTGTCGATTTCCCCTTTTATGGCTGTTAACATTTACCTTATGTATTGAGGTGCTCCTATGTTGGGTGCATAAATATTTATAATTATTGTATCTTCCTCTTGGATTGACCCCTTGTTAATGATGTAGTGTCCTTCTTTGTCTCTTGTAATAGTCTTTATTTTAAAGTCTATTTTGACTGTGATGAGAGTTGCTACTCCAGCATTCTTTTGATTTCCATTTGCATGGAATATCTTTTTCTATCCCCTCACTTTCAGTCTGTATGTGTCCCTAAGTCTGAAGTGGGTCTCCTGTAGACAGCATATAGATGGGTCTTGTTTTTGCATCCATTCAGCTAGTCTATGTCTTTTGGTTGGAGCATTTAACACACTTAAATTTAAGGTAATTATTGATATGTATGTTCCTATTACCATTTTCTCAGTTGTTTTGGGTTTGTTATTTTAGGTCTTTTCCTTCTCTTGTGTTTCCTGCCTAGAGAAGTTCTTTTAGCATTTGTTGTAGAGCTGGTTTGGTGGTGCTGAATTCTCTTAGCTTTTGCTTGTCTGTAAAGTTTTTAATTTCTCCGTCGAATCTGAATGAGATCCTTGATGGGTAGAGTAATCTTGGCTCTAGGTTTTTCCCTTTCCTCACTTTAAATATGTCCTGCCACTCCCTTCTGGCTTGCAGAGTTTCTGCTGAAAGATCAGCTGTTAACCTTATGGGGATTCCCTTGTATGTTATTTGTTGCTTTTCCCTTGCTGCTTTTAATATTTTTTCTTTGTATTTAATTTTTGATTGTTTGATTAATATGTGTCTTGGCTTGTTTCTCCTGGGATTTATCTCATATGGGACTCTCTGCCCTTCCTGGACTTGATTGACTATTTCTTTTCTCATATTAATGAAGTTTTCAACTGTAATCTCTTCAAATATTTTCTCAGTCCCTTTCTTTTCTCTTCTTCTTCTGGTACCCCTATAATTCGAATGTTGGTGTGTTTAATGTTTTCCCAGAGGTCTCTGAGGCTGTCCTCAATTCTTTTTTCTTTATTCTGCTCTGCGGAAGTTATTTCCACTATTTTATCTTCCAGGTCACTTATCCGTTCTTCTGCCTCAGTTATTCTGCTATTGAGTCCTTCTAGAGAAGTTTTGATTTCATCTATTGTGTTGTCATCATTGTTTGTTTGCTCTTGAGTTCTTCTGGGTCCTTGTTAAACGTTTCTTGTATTTTCTCCATTCTATTTCCAAGATTTTGGATCATCTTTACTGTCATTACTCTGAATTCTTTTTCAGGTCGACTGCCTATTTCCTCTTCATTTGTTTTGGTCTGGTGGGTTTTTACCTTCCTCCTTCATCTGCTGTATATTTCTCTGTTGTCTCATTTTGCTTAACTCACTGTGTTTAGGGGTCTCCTTTTCGCAGGCTACAGTTTCATAGTTCCCGTTGTTTTTGGTGTCTGCCCCCAGTGGGTAAGGTTGGTTCAGTGTATTGTGTAGGCTTCCTGGTGGAGGGGACTGGTGCCTGTGTTCTGGTGAGCGAGGCTGGATCTTGTCTTTCCTGTGAGCAGGACCTTGTCCGGTGGTGTGTTTTAGGGTGTCTGTGAACTTGTTATGATTTTAAGCAGCTTCTCTGCTAATGGGTGGGGTTGTGTTCCTGTCTTGCTAATTATTTGGCAGGGGGTGTCCAGCACTGGAGCTTGCTGGGCGTTGAGTGGAGCTGGGTCTTAGCATTGAGACGGAGATCTCTGGGAGAGCTCTCGCTGATTGATATTATGAGGGGCTGGGAGGTCTCTGGTAGACTAATGTCCTGAACCCGGCTCTCCCACCTCAGAGGCGCTGGCGTGATACCCGGCCGGAGCACCAAGACCCTGTCAGCCACATGGCTCAGAAGAAAATGGAGAAAAGAAAAAATACAGAAAGAAAGAAAAATAAATAAATAAATTAAATAAACTTATTAAAATAAAAAGTAAAAAGAATTATTAAAATAAAATAATAAAAAGGTAATTAAAAAAAAAGAAGAGAGCAACCAAACCAATAAAGAAATCCACCAATGTTAATAGCATTAAAAACTACACTAAAAAAAAAAAACCAGACAGAACCCTAAGACAAGTGGTAAAAGCAAACCTATAGAGACACAGTCACACAAAGAAGCGTACACATACATGGTTACAAAAAGAAAAGAAGGAAAAAAATATATATAAAAAAAAGGAAGAGAGCAACCAAATCAATAAACAAATCTACCAACGATAATAAGGTCTACATACTAAACTAAGATAAACATAAAACTAGAAACAAATTAGACACAGAAAGCAAACTCCAAGTCTACAGTTGTTCCCAAAGTGCACCACCTCAATTTTGGGATGATTCATTGTCTGTTCAGGTATTCCACAGATGCAGAGTTCGTCAAGTTGATGTGGAGATTTAAGCCACTGCTGCTGAGGATGCACGGAGAGATTTCTCATTCTCTTCTTCATTCGCACAGCTCCTGGGGTTCAGCTTTGGGTTTGGCCCCGCCTTTGCATGTAGGTTGCCCTCTGGCGTCTGTTCTTCGCCCAGAGAGGAGGGGGTTAAAGGAGCGGCTGATGTGGGGGCTCTGGCTTACTCAGCCCGGGGGCAGAGAGAGGTATGGAATGTGGGGTGAGCCTGCTGCGGCAGAGGCCAGCATGACGTTGCACCAGCCTGAGGCATGCCATGTGTTGTCCCGGGGAAGTTGTCCCTGGATCACAGGACCCTGGCAGTGGCGGGCTGCACATGCTCCCGGGAGGGGAGGTGTGGATAGCGACCTGTGCTTGCACACAGGCTTCTTGGTGGCTACAGCAGCAACCTTAGCGTTTCATGCCTGTCTCTGGTGTCTGCACTGATAGCCGCGGCTCACGCCCATCTCTGGAACTTGTTTAGGCAGTGTTCTGAATCCCTGTCCTTGTGCACCCTGCAACAATCGTATCTTGACTCTTAGGTAGTTCCAGACTTTTTCCTGGACTCCCTCCCGGCTAGCTGTGGCGCACTAGCTCCCTTCAGGCTGTGTTCACACAGCCAACCCCAGTCCTCTCCCTGGGATCTAAACTCTGAGGCTTGAGTCTCAGCTCCCAGCCCCCACCCATCCCGGCGGGTGAGCAGACAAGCCTCTCGGGCTGGTGAGTGCTGGTCGGCACCGATCCTCTGTGTGGGAATCTCTCTGCTTTGCTCTCCGCACCCCTGTTGCTGCACTCTCCTCCGTGTCTCCAAAGCTTCTCCCCCGCTACCCCGCAGTCTCCACCAGTGAAGGGGCTTCCTAGTGTGTAGCAACTTTTCCTCCTTCACAGCTGCGTCCCCAAGGTGCAGGTCTCATCCCTATTCTTTTGTCTCTGTTTTTCCTTTTTCTTTTGCCCTACTCCCTAGGTCCATGGGGATTTTCTTGCTTTTTGGGAAGTCTGAGGTTTTCTGCCAGCATTCAGTAGGTGTTCTGTAGGAGTTGTTCCACATGTAGATGTATTTTTGATATATTTGTGGGGAGGAAGGTGATCTCCACGTCTTACTCCTCTGCTATCTTGAAGGTCCTCTCCATCACATTTTAATGATGGATGAAATTAAATGTTGTCATATGCTTGATTGTTACCAAATTATTCCGTTAATTATGATAGGTAGTTCCACTGTGGCATGCAAGTGTTAAAAAACCTATTGAATTTGTCTGTAAATGCATTTGAAATGATTTGTGTATATTCTGTTGGTTTTTCCCAGGGAGTACACATTATTCACATATTTCACAGAGACATGAAAAGAAGAAACACTTAGATTGTCCAGAAATCAGTCTTGGCATTAAAATATCTAGGTTATTTTAATCCTCATGACTGCAGGAGATATCTGATTAAAACCATCTTGCCATAGGCCAAATAAATAAATGCAGATAAATTCTGTCATGGAGAATGTTAAATTCATCAACTTTACTCCCCCTTCCCGAAACAGTTTGCAGACTTACTATTAAGACTGGTCCATATTTTCTTTTCTATTGATATTTTTCTACTTTGTCCTCAGGATGGCACTTGTTTACAGTTCTCATTACTCTAAATAGCCCCGCAGATTGTGGCAAAGTTTGTAGCACGATGAATTACAATTTGATATCCTGGTGGTGAATTTTTTAAATTTTGTTCTTTGCTGGTTTGCCGGAGTTTATTTGATGCCAGCAAGGAAAATTGCTTAGAAGCTAGGATTACGTTATAGCCTGTATTGACAGATGGAACTTTAAAAGCCAGTCAGATTGCAAGCCATATTTGTATTATGTTGAATAATATATTTAATTATATCATGCTTTTTCACACCTTAACATTGGTGGATCCCTAAATGTTTCGTGAAAATGTGGGGAAAGAAGATACTCTCTTTCCTCATATAAGCCACATAAACTATATAGAGTGTATTGGTTCTCTTCAGTACCAATACCTTCCAGTATACAGGTGTGCATACTTAGAAGCAAGTATGTATATGCATCTTCTGTGTATATTTATATTATGGCCAAATGTAATATGTTTAGCCTTTCTGTCTGTCGCTAATCCAACCCCCAACTTCTTTCTTCCTGTTCCATGAGTGCACATATGTTTATTTCTGCAGTTAGAAGATTAAAAACTTCACCTACTTTTGTCCTTCTGTCTTTGTCCCTGATATTCCTTAGCTCCGTCATCTCTATTTTTTTAAAACCCTGCCTGTACTTCAAGACCCAAGAGACATAATACATTCTGATTGCTTGGATACCAATTCAAAATCCACCAACAGATGGGCTGTATGATTTGGGGCAAGTGACCTAACTGCTCTAAACCTGTGTCCACTTCTAGAAAAGGTTGATGGTATTAGTACATACCTCCTAGGGCAGATGTGATTGTATTGAAATAATCCTTTTAAAGTACTGTGCACAATACCTGTCACATAGGAAGTGCTTAAACAAAGCAAGCTGAGCTGTATCATCACCATGGAGCCCTTTTTATCCCCGTGTATTAATCTCTTCCCCTCAAGTGACCTCATAGTGCTTGGCTACTGGAATCTTATCAAACTGTGTTCTCTGATCCAGCGACTTGCGTGCATGCCTGTCTTCTGCGCACTGAGCATTTGTAGGGCTCCTACAATGCAAACGCTGGGTTAGATGCTGAGAATGTGGGAGTAAAAACACAGGCCAGGAATACCTGCTCACCTTCCACCTGGAGAAGACAGATAATAAAGAAGTTAATATAAATGGCCTGAGATAGTGGTAAGAGCCAGGAAGGAAATAAAAGAGGTGATGTAATTGTCACTGTTTTGGTTTACATGTTTGGAGCTTTGTTGGTAAGAGTAGAGTGAGACCAGGCCACTGCTTTTGAGTCTCTTTCAAAGTATCCCTGACTGCCGTCGTCTGAGGTCATAAGCATCTTATAAAATCTGCTGCACTTCTACATGCTAGCTTAGGGAACTTCTCTGGGAGCTGCTTCCTTCTTTTTGTTCAAATTCATTTGTTCTTATCAGATTTGAACCCATCTTCCCCTGGTACCTGATCACTCCGTTGTGTCTTCCATTCCTCTCAGCTTAAGGGCACAGTCAGCCTGACCCTGATTTCAGGTTCATCCCTCGACACTATCATTAACTTAGATCCCTCTTTTTTTTTTTTTTAATAAATTTATTTATTTATTTATTTATTTATTCATTTTTGGCTGTGTTGGGTCTTTATTGCTGCATGCAGGCTTTCTCTAGTTGTGGAGAGTGGGGGCTACTCTTCATTGGGGTGCACAGGCTTCTCATTGCGGTGGCTTCTCTTGTTGCGGAGCACGGGCTCTAGGCATGTGGGCTTCAGTAGTTGTGGCACGTGGGCTCAGTAGTTGTGGCTTGCGGGCTCTAGAGTGCAGGCTCAGTAGTCGTGGCGCACGGCTTAGTTGCTCTGCGGCATGTGGGATCTTCCTGGACCAGGGATCAAACCCATGTCCCCTGCATTGGCAGGCAGATTCTTAACCACTCTGCCACCAGGGAAGTCCCTAGATCCCTCTTTATGATTCCATTTACTGTAGCCAGGGAGTAGGAGCACGGAGCCAGGACATCTGTTCCTGTGCCCTGCTTCCCACTTGGTGTTCCTCCTTGCCAGGGAGGGAAGAGTAGATAAGGAATCCCCTAAGGGTAATTTCTAATTATCTCCCCAAAGCAAAGAACTTGGGCAGAGAGACTCTCAACAACAGTACCAGCTGTCATTGCTGATGCTGATTTTTATTTTAGATATTGAAGAGGGGTTCAGCAACACTCGTACAGTACCAGCTGTCATTGCTGATTTTTATTTTAGATATTGAAGAGGGGTTCAGCAACACTTGTACTCACATTGCAGTAGAAAAAAAGTCTCCTTTGGACAAATTGCTCCGCAGCCTTCTTTACACCAGCTACCGAGATTTTGGTTTCTAATATGTTTACTATCTTATGAGCTCTTTTTAGAACCTCTCTTGATTCTTAGAGCCAAGGATGAATGCTGATGGCAAAGGGAAATTACACCGGTCTTGCTATGCTCATTCTGTCTGTCCATCTGTCTCTTATCCATCCGTCCTTCCATTCCTCTGTCTATTTATCTATCTGTCTACCACTCAATTCCAATACATGCTTTATTTGTCCACTGTTCTGCAAAATACCTGTGTCTAAACCTGAGAAGACAAGACTAAGGTGAAATTGGATTCCCCAGGATGAATCCATGAATTTAACTCACCATGGCCTCTGTGATCTGTCTGTAGGAGAGTCACAGAAACTAGGACCTTTGAGCTCTTTGATCTGAGTCACTGAAAATGGACCCAGTCTTAGTGTGGCTAACCCCTGAGAAAACTGGCCTGATACTTCTCTTTGGGCTGTATGTCAGTTTTGCCTAAGGCGGTAGACACAATGGTACTTCCCAATGGGGAGAAAAGCAGCTAACCCCTCTGGTTATTTTGCAAATGTCTAGTATTACTCTGCTTATTCCCAAGACACAGGCCTCATGAATTAATGCCTCCTTTCCCAGTTAAGTATTCAAAACTCATTTGCCTAAACTGAGTGACAAAGAAAATAATTTTAAAGATGAGTGGTAGAGGGGGGTTGCTCTATCGTATTGGAAGCATTTGATTAAATAGATTTGAGAGCCACTGCTAAATTAACAAAAACTGGCACACTTCACCCATTTTTCCTTCTTATTTTTTGATGTGTAAATTGCTCAGATTTCAAGTCTAGTCTGTGTGAAAGCAATAAGTGTTTCAGAAATCAATGTGTCTTATCAATCTATCGTTCTCTGGGAAAAAAGCCCACTTGTGACATTATTTCCTTACATTCTAGAAACCTGATAATACCTTATTGTACATCAGGAGTATAAGCAGGCTTCATGGTAAAGAGATACTTGTGACAAGATCTATGAAGAACATTTGTTACTTAGATGTCTGCACTTACAATATAGCTTTTCCAAGACAATTTTTGTTGGGCTACAGGTGGTTATTTAAGACAATCAATTTACATAGAACAATTTATTCTTTTTTCATGCTGTTAAAGCAAATTGGTATGTAATTAGATTTATATACTGAATAATCTCATTTGCATATCCAATTAATTCTTCCTGTTTTAATTTGCCAGGGTTGAATTCACATTAGTAATAAAAATAACACTTAAATTATCAAGGACTCAAATTTTCCTTTGCTGTGACTTGTTCAAGATGTTCCATTTAAAAATTGGGCCCCAACATTCTTTTCATTGTCTACTGGGAATATGTGAAAGAGTTTAGTTAAAAATGTCCTTAGCCAAAAAATCACAAAGTTGAGGTTTGCCTGTTGTTCATGGTGAACAGGGAAGTGGATGGTATAAAGCTAGTTCCTGCCTTACTACACATTATTCAAAACAAGGAAAAGTCAGGTCCCAGATTTTCATCCTCTAACATCTTTTCACATTTCAGAGTATGTTTAAACACAGAGACATATACATGCAAAAATGACATCTCTTCCAAAAATGATTTATACTAATTCTTCAATTTTATCATTTCAACTACTGTGGTGTATCACTGCAGTAGAAAATGTATGACACTGGGATTCAAACAAACCAGGGCCTAATATTTGTTTTCTACTTTTGCTGACTTTGATATTGGGCAGCTGACTTTATCTGAGAGTCAGTGTCCTTATCTGTAAAAATAAGAAAGTATAAGATGTAATGTATCAATACCTTCTAGAATTACTGTGATTTCATATGGTATAGCATGTGAAGGTATCTGCTATGATGGAGCTGGCAATAGAAGATGCTTTGTAAACAGTTGTATCTGGTCTCTACTAAAGATATATGAATGGTATTAAAATGAAGTCTCAATTTCTAGGACTCAATAATATTTTTATGAAACTCAGTGAACATTTATTAATGATCATTTTTATAAATCCAGCTAGATGCTGGGTTCAAATATTGGCTAAGCATTTTGTGTAAGTTACTTAGTCTGTCTGTGCTTCAGTTTCTTCATTTTTCAATTAGGAATAATAAAGAGTACCTACCTCATTAAATCGTGGTCAGAATTACAGGGGTTAGTACATGTTAAACCCTTGGAATATTTTCTAGCACATAGTAAGAACTCGGTAAGAGTTAACCATTACTATCATTGTTACCCTCTTGAAAGAATATGCACACATATCAGAGTTTCCTTATCATTTTCTGTTATCTAGTGTATTAGTTTACTGGGGCTGCCATACCAAAGTACTACCTACTGGGTGATTTAAACAACAGAAATTTATTGTCTCGCAGTTTTGGAGGCTGAAAGTTCAAGATCAAGATGTAAGCGGGTTTGGTTTCTCCTGAAGCTTCTCTCCTTGGCTTGCAAAGAGCTGCCTTCTCATTGTATATTTAAAGGTCTTTCCTCTGTGTGTTTCCAAATTTTCTCTCCTTTTAAGGACATCAGTCAGTTGGATTAGGGTTTACTCTAAGGGCTTCATTTTAATTTAATCACCTCTTCAAAGGCACTGTCACCTAGTCTGTCACAGTCTGAGGTTATGGGGGTTATAGCTTCAATCTTATGAATTTGGGGGGGAACATAATTCAGCACATAACCCCAAGATAGAACTTGACCTACATGTGGCAGTTATCCTGATGCTCTGCCTTCAGGACTCATACCAGGATGAATGTATTTAAAAGCATATATAATCTATGCCTTATCTCAAAATCTCTGTCCAGTTTCTGTGGCTACAGTTAGTCTTTCAACACCACATGTTTATTTTTTTTTCCCTCTGATAATTAGCATGTGTGTCAGACTCATGCCATAGAAAGATGATAACATTTACGGTCCAGAGACTTGGGTTCACACTTCAGATTTGCTGCATATTATACAAATAGACTTACTGATATTATACAAATGTAGGAATTATGTAAACTCAGGCAAGTCATTTCACTTCTAAAGACTTGCTTTTACTTATCTGTGAAAGGGAACACATATCCTCACAAAAAGATATAAAGTAAGCCAGGATAGGGAAAAGAATTTTGTAACTTCTAAATTGCTGTACAGGTACCAGCCTTCTGCTTACTGAAAAAGCGATATTAATTCCATTTTCCGTTTTACAATCTTTGTTGCTTGACAGTTATTAATATTAAATGGCTTTAATGGTCACTTTAGGAAAGACACTTACCTCGTTGCTGAAGCAATACGTTTACAATTAGATGCATGTTTCTTTCTAGATTTTAAGAAAACTGTAATTTTCAGTTGACATTTAAGCAAATTACTGTGTTCTGCTGTATACCCATTTCAAAATACAAACCCTTCCCAGTCATCACTGAGAGTATGTATAACAAATTCAAAGCAAATGCTCTAAAGATTTTTTTTTCCCTGTAAAATACCACTTTGCCTTTGGAACCACCATCTCTATGTAATTTTAATGTCATTTATTTTATTTGAATGCCTATATCCTTTGTGTACTTTGAAATAGCCTGCAGATATTTGGGAAACTTTACCAGCTTCTTCTTCATCATTTCAGTTTGGAAGATGAGCAATCTTTTACAGGTTAGACTATAAAGGCTTGGCATTTTATAGGCTGGAGGAATCTTAAAGAACAACTAACTTGTTTATAATCCTATTATGAGACCCTTTCCAGTCTTTTCCTTTGTCATGTCTTCTAACCTAGCAGGATAAGGATTCAAGTCCAAGTGGCCACTGCAGTCTATTTAAGTGCTCCATCCTTCTACCACCCTCCTCTCCTTTTTATCCCATCTTTAGAGCCTCCTCTCTTACAATGAGGGTCTAGAGAGGGGGTTAGAATTTGTTCTTAGGACTCTCTCTCACTCCTTTGTTCTTCCTGTGATCCCTTTGTAGCTTTGATCCATGGGTCTCTTTAATGCCTTCACTCCCTCCTTCTCTCTAAAATACAATTTCTTCTCCAGGACCACCTATGTAGGTTGTCAGCCATTCAGTTCTATCAGATTTGTGTGGAACCACCCTTTTCCAAGAATGACCTCCTCTTAGCATATACCCTGGATGTCAGGTTGAAATAAAATCCATCTCTTCCTCTGATTGGATAGTGTTATCAAAACCACCAAAGAAAGTTGAGAGCAAAAGAGAGAGAAAAAAACTTCATCTCATCATACATTCATTCACAAAACACATATTTAATAAGCGCCTATGCTAAAAAAAAAATAAATAAATAAGCGCCTATGCTAATGTCAACTGAAAAAAATGCACAACCTAACAGTTGAGAAATGTGTTTTATTCGGCAGATATACTGAGGACATAGGTCCAGGAGACAGACTCTCAGATCGCTGTGAGGGATGGCTCCAAAGAGATAAGGGAGAAACCAGGGTAGACAGGCAAACTTTTTGCAACAAAAACCCCCCGCTGCTGGAACATCAAGAGATTACTGTAAACTGAAGGAAAACCAGATATCTCAAGTCAATGAATTTAGCGCTTTTCTTTGTATGGGAAGACTCAAGAGTCTGGGCTCAGTGAGATCATTCCTTTGTTATGCACCTTAACTATCTAGGGCCAGTATCCTGTTTTTCTCCACTCTGAATCCCCTCAGGGTACATAGTCAGAGCAGGAAGCTGCAGTGGCTGATGGCTTGGTGGCTGCAACATCCTTTGTTTACTGATATGGCCGGCAACATTCTTGGTCCACACTAGTTACTGGGAATGTGTTCTAAAAAGCCACACATTTCCCTCGCGGATCTGCTAATCTAAACACACACACTCCCCCTGAAATACAGTAAGTGTTGGACAGAAACTGAGCACTGACTACAGTGCAGCTACAATGAAGCATAGCATCCAACCGGAATCTAACCCAGCCTGGGGTTACTAGTGGGATGTGAGAGGGAGTGAAGAGATAGAAGACTTCCCAGATGGTGTTCTATTATTTCTAGACCCAAGGGATTTAGCAAAGAAACCTGAGCAGGGGCCCAAAGATTAGAAAGACTTGCCCAAGGATGTGAAGGAAGAAAGTAGTAATACAGGTCCCAGTGGAACCCATGCCTTAGTAAGTTAAGTCATTTTGTATTTGCTTGACTTGATTTCTCACATGTGAATGTATATTCTCCATCCAAGAAGTATGCTTCCCAAACTACATACTTATTATTGCCCTTCTGCTATTGTTTAAAACATTTATTATGGATCTTCTCTTTTTGAATTTTCTTTATGGCTTGTGTTTTATTCCTCTGATTATTTAAAACTGCTGGTAAATCCTTGTCCTTTGAAGTCAGATTTCACTTTTGACAACAGCTACCTTTCTATTTTTAGAAATGTATTCAGAGCCAAGTGACGATGAAAGTCAGTGTTCATGCTGGGAAACACCATTTTTGGTTGAAAAATGAATTGTGACTATAAATTAATGAAGCTCATTTTCTTCTGTGGCTCATAAATCTGTTCTGTGTACAGTTTCAAAAAAGTTTTAAAATTCACATGAGAAAATGTACGTGAAAGCTTTTTTAAAAAATTGTGATTCACTCTACAAAAGGGCTTATTTTTTTATTCGTGTCAGTTATTAAATTATATTGATATTTCAACACATTCCTTTAATACTCAATACACATGTTTTAAACTACCTTTTTAACTGCTAAATTCACTCCTTTAACAATTGCTCCTTTGGTGGTATCTACCAGCTAACCTGTCGATTGAGCAGTTTTCCATATTTTATCTTCAGTTCATAGGAAATATCTTAAGAGAATTGTCAAATGAGGAACCTGAGGCTCAGGAAAGAGAAATAAGTGACTAATCTATGATCAAAAAGTTAGTAACTGATGAGCCAGAGAATATAATTCAAATTTCCTGCCTTTAAGTCCACTAAACTTTGCTCCTTGCATTTGTGTAGGTCAAGTGATTTAGCCTGAAGTATTCTTCTTTCTCCTGTTTTCTCTCTGAAACCTCTGCCTTCAACCTCCATTGTCTATACCAAACTCCTTATATAACTTCCAGCTGTTTTAGGGTTTGAGTAACAAGCAAAGTCTTCTTTTTTTTTATTTTTTTTATTTGTATTGGAGTAGAGTTGATTTACAATGTTGTGTTAGTTTCAGGTGTACAGCAAAGTGAATCAGTTTTACATATACATAAATTCACTCTTTTTGAGATTATTTTTCCATCATTACAGAGTATTGAGCAGAGTTCCCTGTGCTATACAGTAGGTCCTTATTAGTCATCTATTTTATATATAGTAGTCTGTATGTGTCTGTCCCAATCTCCCAGTTTATCCCTTCCTCCCTTTCCTCCCTGGTAACCGTAAGGTTGAATAACAGTCTTCTTGACTATGCATTTCCTTTCTTTCCCATCAGTTACTAGTGTAAATTGATGCACATGCATGTAATGGGCACTAGATAAATGAACTTTTAATTCTTTGCAGTTTCTTCTTCCTTAAAGACCAAGGGACCAGTTCATCTGTGCCAAATCCAGGATGTGGTTTTGACTGAGTTATGAGTGGCTACATAGGGACAGCTAGCAGCAGGTAAACAGAAAGGTTAAGAATACAGGTACTTACAGAAAAGCGGAGCATGTTTTGTTTTCTTTTGTTTTGCTATTGTTTTTTGGTTGCTTATTTTGTTTTTGCTTTATTTTCTTTTGTTTTATTGTCCTTGGTAGCTAAAACTAACCTGATAAGCAGATGTATGTTTGCTAATTTCCCCAAGGCCTTGCTTTCCTTCCTGTAAGCAATTAATTGCTGAGTTTCTGTTCAGGGGATGAGCTTTATCAACTCCTTCTGCCCCAAAGCTGAGCTACGAGAATTCAAGAGGGATCTGGAAAGACCATTGAAAAAAAGAATTCATCTTGACCCTCAGTTTTGTTGCCTTTGCCAACCACTTTGTTGTTTGTTGAGAATATTGTCTAAGAAAACCCCCTTAAAGTTGGAAGCCTCTTAAAAGTATACAGATTGTAAGGCCTTAAAAGGATTCTTAATAATTTAAATTATTGTGCTACTTTCAGAGTTACATTGTTTGTGACCATAATGTTAAAATAGCCTAAAATCTGAGGTGTATGTGTTGACTTTACAGCACATGTATTACTTCTCAATTGAAAGTGTCGTGAAACACTTAGAGTACTTACATTGTTTTAAGTGGACATGTGTTGCAAGGAGATGACCATTTTCACAATTATTGGCTGTTGTCATGTCATGAAAATGTCTTTTTCCATCAATATATTTTAAATCCCAAAGTTGAATTTGTTGATGAAAAACATAAAGCAAAAGGTTCTGTTTGTGGAAATAGAAAGGGGTGTACACCAGGGGCACAGTTCTCATGCTACCATTTCGCTTTTGTTTTTAGTGCTGAAGGGCAGCTAATTGGAAGGTGTAAATAGGCTCTAGCTAGTCTCATACTGTATTTACAATAATTTATCACGGGTTAAAACGTCTGTGGTGCATAGGGAACTGGGCACATTACTTCTATTTAGAATTATGGAACCTTAATGTCTCATTTCAAACATAGCTTGAATATACTACTTTAGCCTAATCTTGCAATAATTTCCATCAGTTGTTATAGAATGTATACAAATGGATTGTTAGGGACCTTTCTATTTGTGACTTTTTTTTTCTTCCTTCCTTCCTTCCATTGGGTCTTAGTTGCTGCACCCAAGCTCTCTCGTTGAGGCGCTCGCTCAGTAAACTGTGGTGTGGGCTTAGTTGCCCTGCAGCATGTGGGATCTTAGTTCCCCGACCAGGGATCAAACCTGTGTCCCCAGCATTGGAAGGCGGATTCTTTACCACTGGACCACCAGGGACGTCCCAATTTGTGACTTATTTTGTACTTGCATAAAGTTTGAAAATTTGAATTTAAAAAAAGTAGATGCTTTAGAGTCACTAAATCATTATTCCTTTTCCACCCCCCATGCTTTTTTTATGATTTGTATCTCCCTTTTCCAAAAGACTTCATGAGGCCAGCCTGAGGGTATTAATTCTGAAAATGAACAAAAAATGGTGTTATTTTTTCTCAGTCCTTAGTCATTACAAGCATTCAGCCCTTCCTTGCAATATGTATTTGAAGAATCAGTCTTTGGGGTAGAAAAGGAATGTTTGGGAAGAGTGTGGCGGTTTTCTTATAGGCTGCTTCATTTGTCACCTCCTCCTCCCCCAGTCCTTTCTTTCTAACCCCAGTAAGTCCAGGTGGGAGACCTGGATTTAGGTTTGTAAAAATAAATAGGAATCTAGCAGTGCTTTCTGGAAGGTCTGGGTCATAACTTCTTTGCTTCCCCTTATTATCTTATCTACTCCGGTAGATATTAATGTGCTGGATATTATGCCCCAGTTAACGCCAGGGAGGAATTTGACCCATTGACATCCTATGTGCAGTGTACATCCTAGAAAGCAGAGAATTTTGTGAAGCAAGTTAGCATCTCACCCCAAAAGGCAGATAGCTTTGAAAAATTTTCCCTAAATAATTGTTTTTGATGAAATTCATGGTCTACCCAAAGTGCAAAGTCACTCATGGTCACTTTCTCTCTAAAAGAGTCACAACCCATAAATGATATGAATCCTGATATTTCAAGGAATTTAGAAAATCTTTGTTTTAGTCTTCCTCCTTCCAGTGTGATACAGAATCTTAATGAGAAGCTTACATTGCCTTTTGAACCAGTAACTCTGAAGAGAGTTAAGGGATGTTAGACTTGGGAGATTCATAGCTATAACTGCAGAGAGAAATCTTGTCTGTTAAAGAATGAGTGTGCACTATTGCACCACCCAGTGTGTGCACCAGGCTTTCTATTTTTAACATTTTTAATGACAAGCTGTCTCTTTGGTTCTGTATGCCCTTCACCTTTCTCAGAATGAGATTGATAGTGAAAGTTTCTCTACTGTTCTCATAAAAGTTGAATTAAGGGTCTTGATTTCGGTTTAATGCACCGCCGCATATTCATGTAGTGGTCTCCCCTCTGGTTCTGTTTCCTGCTCCCCAGTATTCCGACATGCAGGGCAGTTCACCTTGAAAAAATACAGCTCTGTATTGAGATACCTGACTTGTCTGTAACACAGAAAGGAAACGGAGTCTAAAGAGCTGAAACAAAGGATTATACACGGCCAGAGCAATTTGAAATGATAGAACTTGAATACTTGGACATGTAGTAGCCTCGTACCTCTTTGCCAGAGGATGCTAATGAAATGAATATGCAAATCATTGCAGTGTTACTGAGTTTCTTTTGACTCTTGGTTTGGGGTAATCCTACTGGGTTGTTAACTTTCAAATATTTGAAGGACCATCATATAGAAGAGGAGGCTGACTTGTTTGCAGTAGCCCTAGAACTTGGACAAATGGTGAAAACTGAAGATATATTCTACCTCAGTTTTAGGACTTACTTTCTCATGATTTGACGTATCTAAAAAATAGGATGGACTTTCTGGAATGGAGAAGAAGAGAGTGTTGTTTTGTTTATTGGTGGTGTTTTCTTTTTTCTGTCATGGAGCTGTCAGGATTGTGGCAAAAATTATCTGAATTATCTGGCAAGGGTGCTGAAGAGTAGGACCAAGGATCCTATGGAATTTTAAAAGCAATAACAATAGAATAATTATAATTTAAGTTATAAGGAAGGGCAGATATAGTCTTACCTCACTGGGTGATAGTAGATGAGAATACCCATCATATCTCAAGACAGGAAAATCTATTCAAAGTCCAAGAAATTGAAGAGAAATTTAAATGGATAAAAAGTAAGCTGAGAATAAAAGTACTTCTGCCATGCAAAAAGCAGTTTGATCTAATCCCAGGTTTAGTTGCACAGAAGCATCATCAGATCCCCTGTGTTATCCTGTCTTCAAAGCATGTTTAACTGTTGTAATTGAGGGTTTGTCGTTATGACTGATTCATGTCCAGTTTCTCCCATGTGCTGTAAATTCCATGAAGACAGCAGCTATGTCTGTTTGTTCTCCATTTGAATCCCAAACTCTAGTACAGTGCCTGGAATATAATACAGGCTAAGTTAGTATTTGTTGGATGAATGAGTGAGTGGATACATTTTGACAATTTTAATGGGACAATAAATTGAACAAGTCTCAAAGGGGTGGGTCTAACTAATGAATGCTTTGGATTTGTATGCAAGAATAGCTTAGTGTGGCAAAATCTTTTCCGTGTGGATAGATAGTAGTAACTGGAACTCAGTGTGGATGTATAGACCCAAATGTGGATAGGAATTCAAGTAGTCTACTCATACCTTCCCATCTATCTTCCTTTTTCTGGGGTAGAAGGACTGCCAGTTTCATGTAAGTGGTTTGCCTCATCCTTCAGGAGCACAGCTCATGGAGAGTTCTGGTCAGATACTTGGAAATTCAAATAAACAAGCTCTCTGAAATATCTAGTATACACACGGCAAAATAATTTGAGATTGCAGTGGTGCTCTGATGTGATCTGGAACAGTTCATCTACTCCTCCTTGACAATGAAAGTAAATTAGATAATGGGACAGCCAACTGTTACAGCTTGGAAAACTGTTAAAGGCTGAAAATAAATATATAGGTTAATGCCATGAAGCACTTGACCAGACAAGCATATTTTTCCAATTCTGGGGGCAGAAAGTATCTGTAAACATTCCTGTATGTCAGAAAACAAAGTGAAAATGACCTCTAGCTTTGAGACACTTATTGAAAACCCATTTTAAATTGAATACACAGCCAAGATAATATAGGTTGTTTGATAAGAAACACTAGAGAAATCTATAACATGAGGCTTTTTATTATAGGTTTATTACATCAATCTCTGCAGTGGGTAATGGAACTTGTAAATATACTCTTATGTAGGAGTCCCCTTGCGGGCTTTTTATTCATGCTGAAGTAAGCACAGCAAACTTATTTGCTGTCAGGGTACACTGAATTTAAGATTAGTATTTATTTTGGTTCTAAGGAGGTTTTGCTTTTGTGAATTGAAAGTTGGACCAGCTGCATGAAAACATGATGGGGCTACAGGGAACACAGGAAGTAAATTAGTTTTTTCTAAATATGCATTCTGTAAACCTGCATATTTAGTTAGCAGAGGGTGTATATGTGTGGTTTCTCAGATGGGTGAGTCATGAGTCGGATGTGTATGTTTATGGCTCTGTGATCTGGATAGAGAGATTCAAAATGGCATGGTTTTCCAATGCAAGGAGTTTGAGGGCCAAAAAAAAAAAAAAAGGGGGGTTTTAGAAGGGAAATTTCTTAACCTCTTTTGAACTAAAGCCTTTTTTAATTTCAGGGGAAAAAGTGAATAAATATAAATAAAACTCTAAAAGGTCATTGAGCTGCACTGTAGTTTCCATAAAATTAACAAATAGCATTAGCAAATTGTTCCAAATTTTCTTGGCAATTGAATCGAGTTCATCAGATATAACTGAATCCATGAGAATGACTCGCCACAGAAATGATTGGAGGAGTAATAATAGTAAATAGCTATGACATAGTAATCATATACTAGGGGCCAGATACTGTGGTACGTAATCTACATTATCTCATTTAATACTGTGGTTAAATCAGGTGATTATGAAGGGAGGTACCACTGATACTCCCATTTTACGGAGGAGGAAAAGTAAGCTCAGAGAAGTGAAACAACTTACTGAAGTTCACAAGAATAAAGTCCGTTCCATCTAGCTGTCTTGTATTGTTATTTCGTTACCTCAGTTCATATTTGACAGTTATCATCCTTCCCATTTCCTTAAGTCCTCAGAATCATAAGCATTTGTACCATCCTTTTCTTCTTATAGACATTTTCATTATTTCATTTAATCTGAGAAGTTAATGTTGTTATACTTATTTATCTAAGGGAACTGACAATAAGAAAGGTGGAATGACTTGCCCAGGCTAGGTAACTTACTCTTAATGTCAAGCCTTTTATATAACAAAACCCATACTTTCTCCAGTAGAGCATGTTCAGGTTTCTAAGATTTGAACCCAAAAGAGGATCAGCTGACAATTCCATATCCATGATTTTAAATAGCTGCTTGATAATTTTTTTTAACTTCTGTGGACACACACACACACATATACATACACAGAGCAAATATTTCAGGTCTCATGAATTGTATTTGGTTTTAAGTACAGTGGTTCTAGAGAGAATGTCTTTAGTAGAATGACACATAGTTCGTACTCTTTATTGCACAATAAAATTCCGTACGAACCTTCTTAGAAAAAGGAACAGAGAGTAAATCTGTAGTATCTTTATAGTATCTTGCAGGCATCACCCTCGTCTGCCATGAAGTTTCTCTTAACGCCCACAATCATTAGTGAATTGTAATATCTTTTAATTTAATGTTCAAGCTGTTCCTTAGTTGTTATTATTTACCTTTGCACTCGTTTGTCTTGGCTTCCTAAGTATAAGATGGTCAGTCTGAGACCAAGGACACATCTTATTCTTTCTTTTTCATACTTTAAGACTTTTCATAATATCTGGTATACATTTGACATGCCCAAGTATTTATTTGATTGTTTTATTTTGATAGAATAATGCTTTGAAGTCATCCTCAATGTACATAATCTTTTTGAGAGACATATTAAACCTAGCAACATGTGAATTTCTCAAAATGTTGCTTTTGCTCAGATATATAGAGCTAGAAACCTCCTCAAGGATTGTTTGAACAGCTTCATTTTCTCACCTATACTTTGTACATAAAATCCTGTTTGTGTTTGTCTTTTATTGGCTTTTAAAATAGCATGACAATTTGATGCAATGTCACTGGGCTTTGTCCAATCTCTATTTCCTCCTGGCCAGAGAAATTTACATTTCTTCCCAAGCTACTCTGTTAGTGAACAATCAATCTGAGGAGTGACCTCAGTTCAGCTGAAAGCATCCAACATCCTGAAAACTGTAAAGCCACAGCACTTACTGGTTTTCTAAGTGCTAAGAGATGGTTTAAAAATGATAACAAAACTACAGGAGTATACTCGAAACATTTTTTAAAAGAAAGAAAACTCTCAGTCTGCCAGGGCTTATTTAAGAAAGATGTACTAATGTTGGGGGTGTTGGATTCAGCTACACTATTACATCAAACAAGTATTTCATGTGTGTGGAGATAAAGCAGCAAACTATGTAAAATAAACAGCATGTGTTCAACTGAGATAGCCAGGACATTTTACTTTGAATACGTTTGCTTCTGGCAAACTAGCACGCTGCTTTTAAGAATCCAAGGCTATATTGTCTATGAGAGAGGTTCTGTATTTGGTCTGCTTCAGGCCTGTTTTAACCCTGTCATCAATAGGTGTACACCAGGCAATTAAAATTATAGTATGTAGCAAATTAGGAAGGTGAATTTAAGTCCCCAAAGTCACTGGAAATTGCAAGGTCAAATTAAAATGACATTGAATTTTCTTCTTTGGGGGATTATCCTTGACTCTGTCTACACCAGTGATAATAATCTAGACTTGATTGCTTCCTCTTAACATCTTCAAAAGGGAAAGACACAAGAACATGATTTGCTCAAGGGCAGAATGACAGATACGAGACTGAAGTTAAACAGGACTGAAGCCCAGTAAGTCAAAGCGAGACTAGGAGTCCGGGGCAAATTTAATCCCACTCTTGGCTTTTGAAAGACACTCTGAAGCCCAGAGTGGTAAGTGGACTTGTCTAAGGTCACCACAAGGAGACTCCCACCAGCGTTCTTCCCGTTAATAACTACAGTAAAGGACATTTGTTGACCAAGCACTCTTCCAGACTCTTTACATGTTTTGATTGTTACAGTTGAGAGCACTGAGGTACAGGGCCAGCAAAATAAGTTTCCAGTTCGTCATACTGACTCCCAAACTGTTTCTCTGTGACTGAGCCAATAGCTACAGTCCTTCCAGCCCATTCTTAGCCAGACTCAGAAAACAAAGGAAGTAAAGAGGCAAGATTTAACTTAGCCTCACATCCTAGTTCTTGTTCGTAACGTGTACTCAGGGCAGAAACATCTCCGAAAGCTAGGCGACCCCAAATGAAGAGAGACTCTGGCGTGAATACTCCAGAAACTCTTCAGCCCCTGAATATTCAAATTGACTATGTGATTTATGCATCTAGGACTGAAATAAAACATTTCAGAGTTTCTATGCAAGATTTTGCAGTATTTATATTATTAGTCAAGGTCAGCTGTTTTCCAAAATGTGCTCTGTGGATCGCGCGCCTCTCAAGATGTTCCGTGAGAAAAAAAGCCTGTGATCAAATAATTTTGGGAACAAACTACATCATTTTGATGATGCTCATTAGTATACAGAAGTTTTAAGAAGGCCTATGAGAAACATTTCGTTTTGTTTAACATAGCATTTCCCAAATTTGGAGAAACTCAGAAATTCTCCTTCCCCCCCCCCCCCCGTTTTGTTAAAAATTCCTGCTAACATTCCTGCAGAACAGACATGGGGAAAGATGTGTGCGGGGAACTTTAACTCATTCCGCAAATACTTATCAAATATAAGGGGTATATATACACCCCGGATACTGTGGATGATGTTGGGTCAAAGCCCCAGCCCATGACTTGGTGGAGTGCACAGGCCAGGTGGGGAAGGAGGTAAACTTGTAGATTGCAGGTACGTTACAGTTTGGCAGGTAGTGTGATGCACAAAAGGAGGCATGTGGAGATAGAAATGAAAAAGCCTTTTTGAGCTTGTTGAAGAGTTGGATTATCCCTGAAATCTGAGGCTTTGTAGATGAGAAATTTAGTTCTTACTCACGTAAAGATTCGGTGGAGGAGAGTGGCTGGAACAGCTGTGGCTCATGTAGTCATTCAGGGACCCAGGCTCGTCTTCAAATGGGACTTTCAAGGTGTCATCGGACATCAACATCCAGTCACTTGACAAGAGGAGAGAAAAAGAGAGAGAGGAACATTGTACAGGAGGCTTTTATAATCCAGGTCTGAAAGGACCCATGGGCCAATGGTGAAGTTCAGCCACGTGGCCATGCCTGACTGCACGACAGGTGTGGTCTAGCTCTGGGTCCAGGAAGAAAGAGAAGAAGGTTTGTTAAGCAGCTAACTAGTCTCTGCCTCACCGAACAATATGAAATTAGGCAACAGAAGAAGAGGAAAGGACATTCCAGGCAGAGGGAATAAACTGTCCAGTGGCATAAAGGGAAAGCAGTCTGATGTGACCGGATGAGAGGCCACCTGTGAAGAGGCATGTGAGGTAAGTTAGAGGAATAAACAGAGATGAGACCAGGGAGGACTTTGTACCTTGCTGAGGAGCTTGCAGTTTATTTTTTTCAATGATGGTGAGTTATTAAAGAATCTGAAAAGTGTTAGAGTCCGAAAAACTGGAGTTTAAGAGGTTAGGGCTGTAGAATTAGGGATAAATGATGAACTAACAAGTAATTAATGACATGGAATAGGGATGGATTCAAGAAATAGCAGGAGTAAAATATACATGACTTGTGGACCCACTGAATGTGAAAAGTGAGGAAAAAAGAAGGTAGAGTCTAGAATATCTCCTGGGTGATACCTGACTAAATTAATTAGATATTGGAAAAGATAATAAGTAGGAGGGAAAGATAGTAAGTGGGTAGGAATCTATATGGGTCTGAAGTACAGAAGGGAAGTCTTTATAGGTTGTGATTTGAGGCTTATCAACATGTAGGTTTCCTTGAAGCATGCAGAGTAAATGCCATCGCAAAGAGAAAGAAAACACCAAAGGCTTGCAGAGGGTATACAACAAGCCTGCAAGGCAGAATTTAAAAGACTGGAAGAAGAAGAGTTTGTCCATGAAGAGACTAAAATGGTTACAAAGAGAAATAAGAGAAGAAAGAACTATAGAAAGAAAGGTAGGAAACACCCCAAATGTCCATCAGCTGATGAGTGGACGAGTAAAATGTGGTAAATCTGTACAATATCATTCAGGAGTAAAAAGGAATAAAGTACTGAAACCTGGTATGACGTGGATGAACCTTGAAAGCATCATGCTAAGTAAAAGAATCCTGTCACAAAGACGACAGATTGTATGATTTCATTTGTATGAAATGTCCAGAATAGGCAACTCTACAGAGATAGAAAATAGATCAGTTTTTCCCTAGGGCAGGATGCAGGGTGGAAAGGATGGGTTGTAGAGGAGAAAGGGGAATAACTGCTAATGGGCTTTTTGGGGGAACGATGAAAATATTCTAAAATTGATTGTGGTGATAGTTGCACAATTCTGTGAGTATACAAAAAACATTGAATTTTAGACTTTAAACAGGTGAAGTGTATGGTATGTGGACTATATCTCAATAAAACTTTCATTAAAAAAAAAAGGGAACAACAAAGTCTTGGGTACAATAAATATCCATATGTGTTCTAAGCAAACTTCTGGAGGTAAAATTCTGTGATTTCTAAACCAATCATGTTTTTGTTTGTGTGTTTGTTTTTTTTTTTTAAGATTGTATTTCTATTTATTTATTTATTTATTTATTTTTGGCTGTGTTGGGTCTTCGTTTCTGTGCGAGGGCTTTCTCTAGTTGTGGCAAGTGGGGGCCACTCTTCATCACGGTGCGCGGGCCTCTCACCATCGCGGCCTCTCTTGTTGCGGAGCACAGGCTCCAGACGCGCAGGCTCAGTAGTTGTGGCTCACGGGTCAAGTTGCTCCGCGGCATGTGGTATCCTCCCAGACCAGGGCTCGAACCCGTGTCCCCTGCATTGGCAGGCAGATTCTCAACCACTGCGCCACCAGGGAAGCCCTGTGTGTTTGTTTTTAATCCAGAAATATATTTAAATTTCTGTGTAGAAAAGACTTTTATTTGTAATTGGGCATATTCTTAAGGCGCTGAGATCACCACCCATGTTTTTTCCTTCTTAAGTCTACGTCATCTGTAAATTAGCATTGAGATTTATGATAAGTACGTTGGGGAAGTTTTGTTTATAATAAAAGACTTTTAATATCAAGATTAATGTCAAATTTATCTTAGAAAATATTGCAGTTACCTATAAACATGTAGCCTCCTATTATCCAGGGTTAGATAATCAGGACCACACCCTCAGTAGTGTCTGGGACCCAAAGTGAACCCAGCTAAACTTATCAGAGAAAAACATTTGTCATTTTACGTTTAAATTCTCTTCCAAGATATTCTCCGGGTTTTCCTGGAATGGCACAAATAACACTGTTACACATTATTTAGTAACCAGCTTGCTTTGCAGAGGTCAAGTCCATGTTATCCAAAATGTGATGCTTATAGTATGCAATAACACAAACAGATTTGTTGTTTTAAAGTAATAGGATGTGATGAGTGAAACCAAGTTTCTCTGGAAGAAAGATGTCTCTTTTCGTCAGCATTTGATTTGCAAGCGGGTTTGGCTTCATTAATATTTAAATGTCTTTTTAATCTGTATGTCAGTTTTTATTGTGGCCTGCTTCTGGGGAGGTTTTCCTTTGAAATACCAATAACGCCCATTCTTCGCTCTAACATCAAAACAAGGGCTCTCTCAGGGGGACAACTAGCTGTATTTCATCTCTTGGGATATAATTATTTTGTGTTTATCCACAATTCCTCAAGAGGCTGGTGATGTAGGACATCCTTCTTGCAGGCCTTTAGGTTTCAAAAGAGAATCTCATTTGTTAGTGCAAATATTAACTCAGATGGTCTTGCATCATTCTTGTGAATTGCCTGTTCTTAACCCAGCTTTGTGCAAGTTCTACTTTTTTTATTAGCATGGTACTCAGGTCTTTGAAGCTGTGTGAGTCGATTTTTTCAAGATGTTTTCATGAGCTTTAGTAGTTTAAGGAACAGAGTATCTTTTCTGTTGATGCGTTTTAAAACCTTAAATTCATTTTCAGACTCATAATAGACTAAATCAGAACAGGGAATAGAATTATACACAACCCTCTTTGAATTTTCAACATGATCATATCTAGCAATAAAGCTACAAAGAGAAACTCAGAATCAGTATCTCTGGAGATTGACATTGAGAAATGGAGCTTGGCATGTCTGCAGCAAGCTTGAACCTCTTTTATGCAAGTTTGTAATTTTTGTTTCCTGGTCACCTGGGAGAACCTGGGTGAAAAAATTTGAAAGTCTCAGTTTTTGTTTCTGGTGGGAGAAATCCTGGTGATCAGAGCCTCAGCCTGATTTGGTGACCACTCCTGGGCCGCTCAGGAGGGAATGGGAGAGTAGGTATGGTGGTAGAGACTTAAGCTACCCTCTCAATCAATCCCAGTGGGGCAGAACTGAATAATTTACCACATTCTTCTCTAGCTGGATACTAGGCATGTGAGGAATAAAGATGGGGTATGGAGGACGTATTTCTGTCCACATCCTAACGTTGTAATGTTGTCCTGTTCTTACACAGATGGCATGTGGCATCAGTAGGATGGATGCTGTCATTGGCCTTTTCAGGAAGGTCAATAGTGGCACTGCTTTGATTCTTCAAAGATTTTATCTCCCTCATGAAGGATATTATTCATTTATATACGTATACTTTGAAGTTATAGTGTAACCTGTAATTATGAGCAGGTGAAGATAACTGGCCCTCCTAAAGGTCAGACCGCTCTACCCTGCACTGGTAACACATCATAGCTAACTACAGAATAAATTCACGGGGCTTTATCTCATGACTTTTCCTAGAAGAGGAATGATGATTCATCTTGTTATCCAGGCCAATTAATACTCTTCCTTTTTAGATTTCTCCTAGCTATTTTTGGTATTAGAATAACTGGTTTCGTGTCCTTGGGGTTTTAATTTACGTTCAGAGTCTTGTTTTTGTAGAATTGCTTAAGTCTTCAGAGCCATTGTTTATTATTCTACAAATAGGTCATTATAAGTAAGACCTGATTTTTGAACTGGTATTAAGACAATGTATATTAAAAAAAAAACAAAACTAAGTTTCAGGGAGCAACCATTTTTCTTTCTAGATCATAGTACAGTAAGTGACCCTTTTATGATCATTACTGATTTTTCCCAAAGTCATTGCTGATTTATTTTTATCTGTGTTACCATTTCTTCTCTAAAAATATTCCTTGAGGCAATTTTTTCCACTAGGAATGAAAATTTTAAAATATGTAACTTTCCACTGCTCAAGGGAGAAAACACCCTTACTTAGCTTTGTTAATATTTAAATTAATTAACAAGGATTTCCCTGGTGGCACAGTGGTTAAGAATCCGCCTGCCAATGCAGGGGACATGGATTTGAGCCCTGGTCCAGGAAGATCCCACATGCTGCGGAGCAACTAAGCCCGTGCGCCACAACTACTGAGCCCATGTGCCACAACTACTTAAGCCCGCGTGCTTAGAGCCCGTGCTCCGCAACAAGAGGAGCCACCACAATGAGAAGCCTGCGCACCGCAACAAAGAGTAGCCCCTGCTCCCCGAAACTAGAGAAAGCCCACACACAGCAACGAAGACTCAACGCAGCCGTAAATAAATTTTTTTTAAAAAATTGAGAACTTAAAAGATATGTTTAAAAATTAATTAATTAATTAATTAACAAATTTAGTACTAGTTCTAAGAAGTCTGCTATGAACCATCCAGCCACTGTTTTAGGCCCTGGGGTTACACAAATGATTAAGATCTGGTCCTTGCCCTAGAGGAGCTTTAATTCTCGTGGCCTAAAGAACATGCAAATAGGTAACTACAATGCAGTTTTATAACTGCAATAATAGATATGCAAAGTACAATGGGAATACAGACTTAACTACTTTCCATAGTACCTTTATACCTCTATTATGGTAAATACCATATTATCTTTCAGAGATTTTTTTAACCATTTTTTTTGAAGTATAGTTAATTTACAATGTTGTGTTTCAGGTATACTGCAAAGTGACTGTGTGTATATATATATATATGTATATTCAGTATATATATAGTATATTCATATACTGAATATTCAGTATATATATACTGTATATATGTATGTATGTGTGTGTGTGTATATATATTCTTTTTCAAATTCTTTTCCATTATAGATTATTACAAGATATTTAATGTAGTTCCCTGTGCTGTATAGTAAGTCCTTGTATATGTATATGTATATATGCATGTGTATATATACATATTCTTTTTCAGATTCTTTTCCATTACAGATTATTACAAGATATTGAGTATAGTTCCCTGTGCTATACAGTAGGTCCTTGTTGTTTATCCATTTTATATATAGTAGTGTGTATCTCTTAATCCCAAACTCCTAATTTATCTCTTGTCCCCCTCGCCCTTCCCCTTTGGTAACCATAAGTTTGTTTTCTATTCCTGTGAGTCTATTTCTGTTTTGTAAATAAGTTCATTTGCATCATTTTTTTTAGATTCCACATATAAGTGATATCATATGATATTTGTCTTTCTCTGTCTGACTTACTTCACTTAATATGATAATCTCTTGGTCTATCTATGTTGCTGCAAATAGCATTATTTCATTCGTTTTTATGGCTGAGTAATATTCCACTGTATGTATGTATGTGTGTGTGTATATATATATATATATATATATATATATATGTGTGTGTGTATATATATATATATACATATATATATATACCATATCTTCTTTATCCATTTATCTGTCAGTGGACACTTAGGTTGCTTCCATGTCTTGACTATTGTAAATAGTGCTGCTGTAAACATTGGGTTGCACGTATCTTTTCAAATTAGAGTTTTCTCTGGTTATATGCCCAGGAGTGGGATTGCAGGATTACATGGTAACTCTATTTTTAGTTTCTTAAGGATCCATACTGTTCTCCACAGTGGCTGCACCAATTTACATCCCCACCAACAGTTCAGAGGGTTCCTTTTTCTTCATGCCCTCTCCAGCATTTATTATTTGTAGACTTTTAACGACGGCCACTATGACTGTTGTGAGGTGTTACCTCATGGTAGTTTTGATTTGCATTTTTCTAATAATTAGTGATATTGAGCATTGTTTCAGGTACCTTTTGGCCATGTGTAGGTCTTCTTTTCAAAGATTTTGTTTGTTTTTCTCTCCTGTCAGTATAGTGGGAAATGGTTGAATATTTTAATTGAGAATGCACACTCCGTGGTCAGAGTACCTGGGTTTAAATACCTGGCTTCAATAACTAGTAACATTGGGAAGTTGTTTAACCTGTACAAGCTTCATTCCAGAGACAGTAAAATAGGCATACAAAAGAGCCCTATCAGGTAGCTGTGTACACTATTTCTATGTTTGCTGCAACATCACACCCAGGTCTAAGCTACCATTATTCCTTACCTGGACCCACTAGACCACTATTGTTGAGATAAATTGCAACCTATGATCATGAATTCTTGTCATCCAAGTGTACTCATTCCTTTGCAATGTGACTTTGCTGCTCATCTTCTCAAGAGGTGGACATTAATCTGGGCTGGACTTTGGTTACTCTCTGACCTACTTTGGCCAGTAGAATGCAGCTGAAGTGACTCTTCCGAGGTTGGGCTCTAAGAGGCCTTGCAGCTTCTACTTTCATCCTCTTGAAACATTCTTTTGTGACCACCAAAAAGAAGGCCACTTTAGCCTGCTGGAGGATGAGAGGCCATGTGGAAGAGAACTGAGGTGACCCAGCCAACTGCCAACACCAGCTGCCAGACATTGAGTGAAGCCATCTCAGACCTTCCAGCCCAGCTATACTCCAGCTGAATACAGCCACATAAGTGAGCTCAGATGAAAGAATGGTGAGAAATAATAAATGGTTACTGCTTTCACCACTCAGTTTCGGAGTAGTTTGTTGCAAAGCAGTAGATAATTTAAGTACTTATCCCATTTGTTGCATATACCTCATAATAGAAAAAAGTGGCCTTTTAAACAAAAACTAGTGTCACAAGTTCAAATTCCTCATGCCATGTTTTAAAAAGGGTCCTGCCTGCTCTGGCCCTGTCCACCTCTCTTTACCTTATCTCCTTATCCTCTCTCTAACTCAGTCTCCTAGCCACCTTCCCAAAATGTGCCAGGCCTTTTCAGACTTCAAGACCTTTGTCCTTGCTCTTTTCTCTTCCTCGAATTCTTTTTCCAGGCTTTCACATGCCTGACTCCTTCTCACAAATCAGGTCTGACCTAAATGTCACTTTCTCGGAAAGGCCTTCTCTGACTTCCTAAAATAACCCCTTCCCAACAGCTGGCCCAAAAGTACTCAATTCCCCTATTTTCCTTCTATCATAGTGCTTAGCACTATCTTTCATTACCTCGTTTATTTATGTTTACCTTATGGTCTGTTTTCCCACCTTTCCATGAGGTCAGGAAAGACTGTGGACTCTGAGGTGTCCAGATCCTAGAACAGTGTGTGGTGCATGGTCCCTGCTGAGTAAATGCACATTGAACGAATAGGTAAAATGGTCATTCTGAGGAATTACTCAGAGTCACAGGCATGAAAGCACCTAGCAGAGGACCTGGGTCATGAGAACAGTACTGATAACTATAGTACTAACTCCCACTGCTCTTCCTACTTGTTAACATGTCTTGAATGCTTTCTTTGAACCAGGCACTTTCTCCTAAGCATATCCATTATCTCAGTCTTTTATTATCTTCTTTTTACCGATAAAAAACTTGAGTCTTAGAGAGGTTACACAACTTGGTAACTAGCTGCATGTTACTCACATAAAATACCCAAGATTTAAAGTCACAAGGTTTAACCCTAGAGACTCCTTCTTATATAATACACTGGACTATGATTTCCTGAATAAATTGTTGCTATGTTATTAGCCCATCTTTATGCTTCCCTCCAAAGTGATGGTAGTATCTTACTTATGTTTGGAACCTGAGCAACAGACACTCAGGCAATAAAATCGAAGGTTAACTCATACCGTTTGGGGGCATAGGGATGGCTTCGTGGAGCAATCTCATTTGAGATGGACTTTGAGGAATGGATGAGCAAGATTTGGCCAGGCAGAAATTAGGAATTCCAGGGAAAGGAAACTGAATGCACAAAGGGGTTTTGATAATGTGTTTTCAAAGGTTACAGTGTTTAGAAGAAAACGTTTTGGTACGGAAACCTTCCTGATGATCTTTACACAATTTTCAACCTCTCTGGAGTCTTGAGAAACATATTTAAACAGACACATTAGAAAAACAGTGGAGAGAGACTTCCCTGGTGACGCAGTGGTTAAGAATCCGCCTGCCAATTCAGGGGACACTGGTTTGATCCCTGGTCTGGGAAGATCCCACATGCCGCGGAGCAACTAAGCCCATGAGCCACAACTACTGAGCCTGTACTCTAGAGCACACAAGCTACAACTACTGAGCCCACGTGCCGCAACTACTGAGCCCGTGTGCTGCAACTACTGAAGCCCGTGCACCTAGAGTCCGTGCTCCACAACAAGAGAAGCCACCGCAATGAGAAGCCCGCGCACCGCAACGAAGAGCAACCCCTGCTCGCCGCAACTGGAGAAAGCCAGCATGCAGCAACAAAGACCCAATGCAGACAAAAAACAAAAAAAATAGTGGAGAGAAAATGATGAGACAGCTGATCTTTCAGAGAAGACCCTAACTGGACAACATTCTTAAATGGTATATGGTGTTTGTCCTTAATTGGAAGATGTTTGTGTGGATCAGGGGGATCAAAATAGACTTTTCAGTCATTTGCACATAAACTTTTCAGTCTGCAGAATTCTGGGTTTTTAGACTAAGTGTCTATCTGAGGCATACCCTTCACATCAAACAACTTAAATCCAGTAACAAGTGATAACTTTTCAGAAATTAACACACCAGGTTCAATTGAGAGGTTCAAATACCTTCTCGATTGAGAAGAAATTGTGCATGAAAAGTAAGTCATAATATCCCACACGTTTAGTATCAATTTCATGAAAATAATCATATATATAATTATGTATAATTATATACATGTAAACTTATATAAGCATATATATATATATATATATATATATATATATATATAAACTTACGACTGGTTTAATCTTAACAAGAGCTCTTTTGGATGACTGGGAAGTAATACAATCTTTATGAAGATAGGTTGAACATCATCAAACAGCATGGTTCGTTGTGAGTTTTTTGTCTTAAGCATTTTAAACAGTTGACTTCAAATTCCCAGCAGATGGTGGTGGCAGCAGGCAAACACTCTAGTCAATGAGAAATCAAAGTGAACTTTTAAAATAGCTGATTCGTAAACTTGGAACAAAAAGGAGTGAATGTTAGGAAAAAAATAACAGATTTTCTACAATGCATCTTATTATGTGCAAATCAAAAAATTGAGAAACTGTAGAATTTTCAATAAGCACACCAATGTGTGTTTTACATTATGGGAATGTAAAGCAGTTGGTGAGTCTGTCAGCAGAGAACCTGAATGTTAGCTGTCACCAAGTCTCTTTAGTATATAATAACCTAGGAAATGCAGAGCAATGTGTTTTTCTCCAAAAAAGCTTACCAGAGGTATTTTCTAAAAGATTATGGTTTTTCTATTAATGATTTAAAGTGGAAAAAAATAAGGGTACTTGTTCTCTTAGTAGCCTGTTCTATAGCATGATGATGATGATCTTATTCTACTTACTATTATTCTTACTATAATAACTATATTTTATTATAATTTGGAGAAAAGAAATGATTATTTTTAATTAATCTTTTAAATTACTCTATAGATTTTTTAGCACTTCAAAGTCTAGAATTCCATGAATTTGTGAAGAAATTATTATTCAACCCTGGATGTATATGTATATGTATATATATATGTATATATATTTATATTATACATATATATGTATGTATTCTTATCTATCCTTGGTCACATTTATGCTTACCTTGACCTTAAGAATATTGATTATATCTTCTCTCTACAATGGAAATTTTACAGATTGTGCAACTTTATCTCAATAGATGCTCAAAAAACCAAACCAAGATGATTTATGTCACTTTTTTTCCCCCTTAGTTGTCTTTTTTATATGTCCGTTTGATCCCTGCTCTATGGTAGTGGAAATGGTGGCTGTAACGGGGGTGGGGATTGGGGGTTATATTTGAAGTAACCACAAGAAACAGTCCTAGCACAGAGAGGCCATATTTGCAGATAACCTTTATGGTTTTTTGCTATACTGTATCTTGCTATGCTATACCTTCTGTTATCCAAGATTCCCCAGGCCATTTTTGCATAGTTGGTTTATCAGCATGTAATGGAATAGCTCAATATACAACTCAACTCCTCCAAATGTCAGATACATGAGGTGGCTAAGAAACTTCATCCAATGCCAATAATAGGAAAAGAGGTACATATCTAATAAGGCAGGCCCACATTAAGTCTTTAGGGCTATATGGCTTTTCTCATGCCTTAGAAAGTCAACAGATATGGTAGCTCCCCAACCAGCTGGTTCCCTTTCCTTAGTTGGGTTATCAAGGGAGTAAAAGTGCAGCTGTCATTTTAGCTGCAAAGGTACAGTTTTACATTAAACAGAAAAAGGGCACATGTGTTTTATTGAAATGCCCTCCATATCTGTTTTAAATTTCAGTTCATTGAATGCCCTGAAAATTAAATAAATACACAACAGGGCTTGCTAATATCTTCAATGAGGTGCTTAATTCCCCATCTTTTTTTTTTTTTTTTAATTCCCCATCTTAATCAGCCGTTTTCCATCCCTTTCCTCCTTCCTGCCTATCTGTCAAATGTTCCTTAATTAAGAATTATTCTTAATTACACAGTTTATGTGTCATTTTATTTTAGAGGTAATTAATTAAATTTAGCACTAATCGTTGAGGATATTGCCTTTTCTGCACACACGTTGTTGCTTAATTATTGGAATACCTTGAATCCCTGGCTGAGAGTAGAGCATATTGATTTGTTTTGTGTCCGTGTGGCAGCTCATACTGAATAGGACAGAGACTCAGCCTGTTGAACAGACAAAGAAGTAAGAAGCATTTTTTTCTCAGTTGATGAAGGACGGTGAACAAATGCACTTTGGTCATTTGGTGCATTATATGTAGTCTCTGAGGGGCAAGGAAGTGTGATGATTATAGGTAAAATTCGATCCTAAAAGCAATAGGCATAGTGAAGCGATTCTGTAAGGGTCCTTGGATACTTGTTAGAATGGATTTGCCAGTTTTTGTGTGTGGCGGGGGGATGATACTGAGGTCACTCTGAACAGGTCACCTGGTTAGAGGAAGGAAAGATCCAGTGAGCAGATTAGGAGAGGGGTGCGTTAGATTTTGGTTCCCTCTTCCCATTCTTTCCCCTCCCACACTCTCCGATTTTATTTCTAGTATCATTTTCTGAGAGAAACCTTCCACAGCTAAATTATATACCTTTCCTTGGCACCAGTCAACCTTATTAAAATTTCAGTTTATTTGGTTGATTATTTGATTGTCTGCCTCACCCAAAAAAATGAAGTCTCTTCAAGGGCAGAGGTCATTTCTAATTTTGCTTATCATTTATTTGTCATTTGTTTAATAGTAGTTGACAGAGTAGACACTAAGTAATTTTTAATGAATAATCTATTAAATATTTTTTCAAGAAACTGCAAGATATTTGACATTTTTTGAAAGTATTAAGTGTCCATTATTCTCGGTGATGCTGTATTTTTGTGGAGGGCCGAGCCATGTGGCTTGCTGGATCTTAGTTCCCTGACCAGGGATTGAAGCCGGGGCCCTGGCAGTGAAAGTGCCGAGTTGTAACCATTGGACGGCCAGAGAACTCCCAGTGATACTGTGGTATTAGGTTCTGGGAGCAAGAAATAGATAAGTAAAACCTAATCCTTGCCTTCAAAGATTTATAATACGGTGGAGGAGAAAGTCATACAATTAAATATCATATAAGCCAGACGGTAATACATGCTGTAAAAGAGATAGAAACACACCTCTATGAGAACACAGGGAAAGCAAATCTGCCAACATGGACAAGGCTTTAAAAATGCAGAGATTATTTGAAATCTGCCTTGAAGGTAGTTTTGGATAAGTGGAGAACTAGGGAAAGGGCATATTGGGAAGAGGTCAGAAGATGAGCAAAGATCAGGTGCATAAATATTGATAAACATGATGTTATCACATTGTCAAAGATTGGAAAACATGGTGGTCCTCAGTCCTGACAAGGATCCAGTAAGACAGGCATTCTCTCTGCTCCTAGCAGGACTGCAAAGGTGTAGACACTTTCTGGAAAGCCATTTGGCAGTACACATCAGAAGCCTCAGTGTTTCCTCTTCTAGGAATCTATTTAATGATGAGAGGTGTGAGCAATTCTTTATGTTCAGAATTCTTTATCACAGCATAATTAACAAATTAACAGCCTAAACAAACAAATGAAGGTTCATATTAAATTACAGAATTTCTATAGTGAAGAGCTATGCATCCGCTAAAAAATGTTTTTAAATAATATTTAATGACATGGAAAGGTGCTTGAAATGCAATATGTATATAATATAATGAAAATCTGAATGGAAAGTTGGACACCAGTTTTATAAGAGTGAAAATATACCCTGGGGGAAAAAGGAAATAATAGCAATATGCTAATTTGCTATCATTGATTACCTTTGGATGGTAGGTTTACAAAGACCTTCCATCTTCTTTTGCATATGTTTTTGTTTTCCACAGTTTCTACAGTGGTAATATTGCTTTTGTAACAAGGAAAACAGAGATATTTGAAATTATATGTTATGAAGGAAATAGGATATGATATCATACGGCTAAACTATAAAATGTACAGAGAACAGTTTTAGAAAATAAAGCTACAGTTTTAAAGGTTTTTTAGACCCTAATCTTTCTAGAGCCTTGTATTAAGTATTCAAGGTAATAGGGAAAAGTACATGATATGGCCCTTCACTCAGATTTTATAATCTGTCTTAGGGAAGCAAGACATAAATGTATAGCTTAATAACAATGTCAGATAACAGTTCTAGTCATACCATGGGTCAGGATGCTAGAAATTGCCAAAAGTGTGGTATATAAGTTATAACCTAGAAGTTCAGACAGAGATTAGCCTACTGAGTAATTACGTAGAATTTCTAAATGCTTTTTGTTATGCCCCAACCATGTCCCTTTGGGGTACATGTGGTCCCACCAGCTGTGCAAGGACATGTGGGCTCTGCAATTACCTGCCATGGCAGCAGAGTCTGGGAGTGATGGGTAAACGTGTGGGCTGACTGAGAAGGTGGGGAGGAGGAGAGTAGAGAGATCTCAGACTTCCTATGACTAGGGGTCCAGAAACAAGTAGATGTTCCTCAGCAGCCTTCCTTTCTCAAGCTGTGTCTTTCCAAAAAACCGCATCCTTAATATCTTAATATGTGGTTGTACCTTCTCTGACGCGTGATGAACATTAATTACACACACACACCTATGTATGTGTACATATGTATGTATTCTGTATATATGTGTGTGTGCGCATGTGTGTGTGTAAGTTTTTTCTTTGCGTGAATCACTCAGAATCTATGGCAGGTGATCATATAAACTCATTTAAACGGATTTACCATTTTCATTCCTGTTGCCACCAATTTGCTTCATCCTAAATTATTGCTGAATTACTAGAATGGTCAAAAATATGTACAATGTTGTTATTGAAAAATGCCTTATATTTTGGAAAAGGACAGGAAAAATATATTCTGGATACCAAGAGAACCAGTAAATTCGCCTTTGAAAGTATCACAGCAAACTTAAAATATTAGGCAAATGGGATATTTCTTAGATGTTTATTTAATGTTTTTGTGTTTGTTCTTTCGATATGAATTTTCATCCATTCACACATAGGTGTAAAGCTCTTCCTCCACTAGGTGTAAAGCTACTGATAAATGATACAGAAATATAAAGTACAAGTTAAGCAACATGAGTCCCTACTGTCTACAGATACTGAGATTCTAGAATAAATAAAATGCACTCCTTGACCATGAAACATTTATGATCTCTTAGAGGACTCAGGCCGATAAAGGTACTGATTTCGCCCTCAAGGAAATTCTAACCATTGACCTTGACCTGCAGGCTGAAGAAATCAAGGACATCTTTATGGAAAAAGTGACCCATGATCTCGGTTCCAGGTTGCAGTGTTTCTTAGCTTTTTTGGTGAGGAGTTCAGAGATCTCTTTCATCATCTGAGGAAAATGATTGTTTCTCAGCTCCAAAATTCACAAGTACATTGTAATTCAATTTAACAAACTGATGGATTCTCTCCAAGCCAGTCTGTGTGCATTTAGCTTACAACGCCTACTTTAATGAGTAGTTAGAATCTAGACACGCACTAGGCTGGAAGCAGGCAAAGGGAATTAATTGTATGTGGGTGAGTAAAAACACCAAGGTGAAATGCATGAAGTGTGTATAGAAAATGGGGAGTAGCTCTGTTTGAATACCTGGAATTGGGTAATAGAAGATCTAGATTGAAAGGTGAGGGAGGGGTATCAAATCTCTAAAGTTGCACCCTGTGCCATATTATATCATGGGTCCATTTCCAAGGACCTGCCTTTCAGCCATTGTTAATCTTAACTAAGCAAAAGTACCCAGTCTTCCTAGTTTCATTCTAGGGCTTTAGCAACAACAAATTTTGCTCTTATCCTTCATAAGGTGGTTTTCCTTCTGCTGCCAGCATCCAGGTGTGTGTACGGCATTCTGTGAAACCAACAGAGAGATTGGACAGACTGTACCAGTCATTGACCCCACCTTTCAGAGCGACTGAGGTCTGTCTTGTCACTTTCCTGTGTGGAGACATTTTTTTCTCCTTAGATTCCCTATAAGTCAAAACAATCCACCATTATTGTGATAGCATGTCCATCTCTCAGAATATCACAAACTCTTTACAACAAGAAGTGGAAAAGAAAGATGATGCTTTGCAGACTTGGGTATAGTTATTTTCAAACAGAAAGGGAAGATGACAAGAAGAGATTGAGTGGAATAAAAGTAAAGATAAGGCTGCTGACTTGAAAAAACAGTCAAGACAAGATTGATAGACCCTGAACAAATGCACATATCTCTCTTGTGTACACACACACACACACACACACACACACACAGTCCCAGCCAGCAACTTTTAAGAGTTTTGTTGATGATGTGATTTTCCTGATATTAATTTTTAATCATAGGAATATAGTTTTATGCTGATGCTTGAACATAGTTCAGTTAGTCCCTCTGAATATATGTCCTCATGTTGAAGATTAAATGAGTCAATACATGCAAACACTTAGACCAGAGCATAGCGCATATGAACACACTTCAAGTGTTTTTTCATTATTATTGATGTTAATGATGACGTTGATAGTGATGATGGCCAACAATGATATATTATTAACTTGTTTATTCCTTAGAGGAACCCAGTAAAATAATGATTCTTTTGAACCCTTTTGATATCTGAGCAAAGGTAACTGAGAGATGCAACTAAGTGGCAGCTGTAGGTGTTGCCCTTCTCATCCTTGACTATGAATGTTCCAGTAGCCTTCAGGTGGCAGGTATTTTATAGTGTACTCTCAGGACCACTTGCTGTAGAATCTCTTGTGTTGTTCCCTTAAACACAGATTTCTGGGCTCTCCCGTAAACCTACTAAAACAGAGTCTCTGGGCATGGATCCCTGAGGCTGCCTTAAACTCTGCAACCATTGCTCTATCCAAACTCTGAAAAAACTCATGTTTACGTATCATTTATAGGATCTACCTTAAAGGTAGACTTTCATTTGATGAGGACTAATGGAGAATGCTGGCTCTAAAATGTCTTTACTTTTCCTACAATTCACACTATTAAATATTTATTCTTTTGGTTTCTAGTGTACCTATAAGAGTTTCCATTTAAAATTTAAATACTTGGGGAAGCCATTAACATCCATTAACACTCTGTGTGATTTAGGGATTTGAAAGTCAATCATTTAGCAAGGCTTCATGGGGAGAGGAAGATGAGTGAATCCCATTGAGGACAAAGGAGAGAGAAGGCAGGGAGCAGAATAGATCAGCCTAACCAAAGCATTGCAACTGAGAATGCTGGACAGCTAGGGAATATGAAAACAATGGATTTTGTAGCCAAAGGCAAAAAAAGGAGAAATTGTAGAAAGTTGTATAAGTGGGTTTAAAATAAGCTTTGGACCCCAAGTACCCGTTTTTCCTATTTCCTTCCCAGCGTGACCTGAAGTAGAGTCTGATGTCTGTCCCATGTATTTAACATGTAATGCAGAGTTCAGACATCTCAGTATAAATCATGGGATGAAGAATGGACCCTGAACAAGTCAGACAAAATTAAACCTAGATTTATCCAAACAATGGTAATCAGCTAATTTTGTTTTGGGAAAAAAGTTTTCTCTTCAATTTTGAATACTGTTTCCCCTAAATTATTTTTTAAATTGCTTACAATTTTTTTCTTTTTAATGGTCATAAATAAAATAATTTAACAAAAAGTCATATCCATATGATTTTCTTGTTATCTGTATGAACGTATCATTGTACAGCTTAAAATGATAAAACAAGGATCAGAAATACTCAGGCAAGATGAATTGGGACGGGCAGAGGAGAAATACCTTTAGGAGTGTTATTAGCCAGGCCATTGCCTTGTTCAACCATCAGTGTGATAATTTGTACTTGTCAGAACTTGTGGAAAAGAAAGATTAGCCATACATTCTTGTGAAATGGAAGCTACATTCATTTAGCGATTAGCTCTTTACATAGCAATTAGCTTTGGTTATTTTAATATACATAAACATCTGTGATATTAATCTTCCATTTCTTCCTTGTATGTACATTATCTACCATCTGGTCCTTAACCTAAAAATGTCTACACTGTGAATCGTCTTTGTCAGGTCAAGTAATGGGGATAAAAATGCTCAGTAACTTACTGCAGAACTGAAGAAAAGACATTGAAAGAGAGGTAACTTCAGCATCACATTTTGAGAAGTAGTGAGAGAGTGAATACTTTAGGTGACCTAACCCCTTTCCATTCCCTTTAACTTATGCCAAAAAAAATGTTAAAAATAATCTTAAAATACAAGAATGCATATAAACCTCTGAAGAAACCAATGGAAATAGTATAATTCTTCCCCCATTGCATGTTTTCATCTAGTTTTGTTTTTGTTTTTTTTTTAAAGTTATCCGAGGGAGGATGTGATTCTTTTTTATTTATTTATTTATTTTATTTATGGCTGTGTTGGGTCTTAACCTCTGTGCGAGGGCCTTCTCCAGCCGCAGCAAGTGGGGGCCACTCCTCATCGCGGTGCGCGGGCCTCTCACCATCGCGGCCCCTCTTGCTGCGGAGCACAGGCTCCAGACGCGCAGGCTCAGCAGCTGCGGCTCACGGGCCCAGTCGCTCCACGGCATGTGGGATCTTCCCAGACCAGGGCTCGAACCCACGTCCCCCGCACCGGCAGGCAGACTCTCAACCACTGCGCCACCAGGGAAGCCCTTTCATCTAGTTTTATTTCACATCAAGAGGTAGCACTACCCCATAAATTTAGTAGCATTTGGTCTTACTCTAAGACAAGATGTAAAAATAGAAGTGTCCTTCCAAAAATGTCACTGTTTTGATAATTTTAGAAACAGTTTTAAGGTTTAGAATCCAAGAAGTAAGCTTCATAGATCATCATAATGGTTTTTTAAAAAAAAATTTATATTTTTGGCTGCGCTGGGTCTTAGTTGCCGCGTGTGGGATCTTTTAGTTGTGGCGTGCGAGCTCTTAGTTGCAGCGTGCGGGAATCTAGTTCCTTGACCAGGGATTGAACCCAGGGCCCCTGAATTGGGAGCCCAAAGAGTCTTAACCACTGGACCACCAGGGAAGTCCCCATTGTAGTGATTTAAAGGAGAAAACCTAACTGCTTTTTGTGGGCTTGTTTATTTTGTTAAAATATGAGACTTATCTATGTTTTCTTTGCTAGATTAAGGCCTTGTTTTCCCTCTGTTTGAACCCCTTGTTATTTAAATTGTATTGTAAAAGAATTAAAGAGTAGATGGTGGTGGTTTTGGTTTACATCAGTGAACGCTTCACAATTGTGTTTCTATTCCAATTTCCAACCTCAGTTAGCAGTATTACACCCTGTGATTCTGGCCAGGAGAAAACCCAAACCACAGACTAACCTGATTTTTGTTTGGAGAAAATACACCAGCCAGTTCCTGACTACCGAAGCTGTATTTTAATCCCAAAGTGCATGGAATTAAAATAATTTCAAATAGGAGTACCTATAAAGAGAAGTACATCCTATACAGTAAACTAGTTCCCCAGCTATTGGTAGGAGGACAAAGATACTTGCTGTGGAAAGGTATGTGATTCCTGTTATTGAACATTTATTGAAACAGCAGGTGAGTGCTGTAGGGGAAGCTAGCAATATGCCTGATGCCTGCAGCCTGAGAATGAGACAACTTTCTGGCAGGGTTAACCCTTACATCAATCCAAATTTACTGCCTTTGAACTTCCTCTTTTTGGCCCAGGTTAACTGTGCCCACAACTGAGTTCTTAAATGCTGTGAGAAAAAACTAACCGTATGCAAACTGGTGCGATTTAGATTTCATGGCATCCAAGTGGAGTTGCCTGGGAGGTTATTAAATATATAGCCTGAGGTTTAAGAAGGAGAGTCAAGCTAGAGATCTTAGAGATTTGGGAGTCCTTAGCCTAGAGGTGTTAATTGAAGCCGAGGTAGGTGTGACCTTATCTGGGAAGAGAATGGGCTTTTAATAAGGAACTGTGATTTCCCTTTAGCCTACTAGAGTTTGTCCACAGGGAGTTTCAGTCTTTTAAATATCAGGAGATCTAACAGAAAAGTCTGGATTTCTGACTTCTCTTGATGGTATGGTGACTTGCATTCCTGTATGGCCGCAGTAGACTGGAGCTGACAAGTTGCCTTTTATAGACAGGGAATGTGCTCCTTGGTTCACCAAAGTTCCCACTACTGGCTTATGGTTGGCTTCACACATTTATATGCAAGCCTGTCACCTTGTAAACATTTGAATTTGCAATTTCTGATGGACAATTGTAAACATGTATCTCTGCTTTTGATTTCATTCTCTTAGTCCTTGAATGGGCAATTATTTTACAATTGAATGGGAGTTAAAAGTGTGGCTTTTTGGTAGGATTGTTTGCATCATTAGAGAGATGCAACTATCCAATGTTAGAGTAGGAGGAAACCTTAGCAGCTATTTAGTCAGCCATTCATTCTGCAGATGGAGAGGCGGGACAGAGGCTAGCTTAGAGTTGGCAGTAAGTTCACATCATGGTAAGGATAGAATTCAGGTCGCGTGGTTCCCAGACCTTGGAATCTTTAGTTATTAACATATACTGACATGTTTGCTCTTAATTGAACAGAAAAGTTTGTATTTATATCTGGATGGGAATAGAGACACCAAAAATGAAGTTAAAACCTGTAACTAATTTGATATCTTATTGAAATATGAATATATGGTATGCAGATTTTTGAAGGGATTGTAAATTTACTTACTGCAGTTGTGCTTTGAACAGTGCCTTTTAAAAAATAATCTGCTTATTTCTACCTATTGAGAGAGAAATAGCTATTTCCTTAGTATTTTCCTTTGGATCACATTGGGTTTTTTCCCAGCACAGTTTGCAGTGCAGCCAAATTAAAAGGGCCACAGGCACCGCCCTCCACCCAAGAATCAAAGGAATCATTTGGTGTGAAAGGTATGAGTCATGCCAGGCTCAACACCAGCCAATTACTGATTACCCAAGCTGGGTTTTATCATCCTGAATACATAGAATTAAAATAATTGCCAATGTGTGTATATACACAAAGAGAAATATATCATATGCACACAGCTCCCTGCTGTTGGAGGGAGGACAGGGTTATTTGCTGGAGTGGTATACGATTTCTGTTTTTGAGCAAGATGCTTAACTTGAGCCTGCATTTATTAAAATAGCAGATGAGTGCAGGCAACCTGATAATGAGGAACCATCTAGCAAAGTTAACTCTTCAGCAAGGTTAGAGGCATGAATAGTCCCATCCAGTTATGAGCTGCAAGACTTTCAGAAAACACACATTTACCTAGTGAAGTATTTATCCAACCTTATTCCCCCTGTGGGTCTTTGTAACCCTCACTGGGTATGCCTGGAGCCATTATTTGAGTCCAGGCCAGTGATCTAAGCATTTCTGTGGCCCAGGCACTATTGAGAGTTAGGCGTTGAGAACATTGTAAAAGTTGGCAGTCTGGGAACCATTAAACAAAGAGCAGAGCCAAGATGAGGAGATATAATCTTTACTGAGTTTCAGTATAGCACCTATAGGGAAGGAAACATTTTTGCTAGGTCTAATAATCAAATTAACGATAAACAGGGTAACAGGAGAAAAACAAATTTAATTATGTATGTACGGGTTCCGTAAGAATATAGGACAGGAGGGTAAGTTGGGCATTTGAAGCTTATATGCCATTCTGAGCTAAGGCTGGGGATAGGGGCCTTAAAAGAGGAGGAGGGTAATTCACAGGACAGTAAGCAGAGCAGATGTTTGTCCTGACATACAGGTAGGTCATTCAGATAAAAAGTTATCTCTGGTACTTGTTCTCTTTCTGGGCCAGGCCCCCTATCTAAATTCCTTTAAATCGTCAAGGGAGAGATAAAATTTTTCCTTGAGTCTGCCAGGTCTTTATTTCCTTAAACTGAGAGTAGTTCACATGCCAAATTGGAACCTTTTGGAGAGGCTCATCTGAACCTCTTCACGCCTGAGGACTCTATACTAAATCATCCACAATTGAGACTGGAAGTTTAACACAACAGAGAGTTCTGCAACTTGCAGACATAAACAAGTAACAGTAGTGTGTAAGACTTCATTTCTTTATTTGCTTTAAAGCAACTTATTTCTGGCTATGAAGCTCCATCCAATCTTTGCCAGTTTGGTGAGAAAATTACATTTCCGTTCTTACTGGAGCCAATCCAGCCTCTGAAGTTGAACGCAGGAAATGGGGAAGGATATCTACATGCTGGTCTGCTAAAATTGCCACTGACAGTCTCTGTCAAAGCCCAAATGGTTCCTTGCAATGTGGCAGCTCTCAACCCTTTGGCCTCTAGAAAAAGAATCTCAGCTAAAGTTATAACATCAGTACCTTGGATAGCACCTCCCTAGGCACATCACGGAGTAACCTGGTAGGGGGAGCGCTGACTTGCCACAGACGCTCTACTCCCACAGAACTGCATCCCCTCCCCAGTGCAAAGGGATCTCATCTTTCATCTTGTTTATGACTGTTGCCCCAGCACATCTGTCTGCATCTTGCTAGAGACCCCCTCTTTTCACAAGCTCTTTACTACTTCTTTTAGGAGAGAGAGAGAGAAGGGTGGGGAATGGGGGAAGAGGTGTCTCCTCCCCCTTCTTCAGGAGATATTTGACCATGTCTGCTGTTCCTCAGCACCCCCCAATGCACAGAGCAATACCCATACAACAAAGAATTATCCAACCCTAAATGTCAGGAGTACTGAGGTTGAGAAACCCTGCTCTATCCCTTATTTAATGGGATCAGGTTAGAGGTATTTGGAACCATTTCTGAGAGGGAAAAATGAGGCAGAGGGAGGGGCAATACTAGAGAGAATTAAATCTGTGGGAGGATGGTGATTCAGCAGGTCAGGATGAAGTGAACTCTCTGAAATCCACTCTGGGATTAGCGGTGGAGAGACTGATATAAGAAGTCTGCGTTTTTAATGCAATGCCCTGGCCCCCGTTCCCTTCTCCTACTCTCTTGTATACACTGCTATGAAAATTCATCGGTTTCTATAGAGACACTGAGCAACCCACACCTCCTTCCCTTCTTCCAGAACATACAGGAAAGTTCTTATCAGTTCACTATTTCATGTGTCTTCTTTATGAAAAGTCAGGCATGCCCTGTGAAGTGTCTCTGTGTGTGTGTGCACGTGTGTGTGTGTGTGTTGCCACTGAACTAAGATTATATGTCTTCTCACTACTTTCTATTTCTGTTGCTCATGGAAAACCTGAACACTTAGAAAAGTAGTCATAACAGCCTATGACGTTCATACTAGCTAATAATTTCCCTTTTTTTTTCTTTACAATCTCCAGTTTCTTTGGTGAGCTATCAGAGCAGTAGGTTTTCCAAATAAAGTTGCTATTCTGTCAGCAGGTAGTGTGTGTCCTACAGCTTGTGAATATTTTGCTACAACTACCGTTTTAGTTAAATTACATTCTCTGGGATGGGTAATAAGAAACAAAATTGCTCTACTTTTGGTTACATGTGTTCTCCTCAAGTGAATATGCTCACCAAGAGACAAAGTAGTCTGGGGAAATGCCCCAAGTATGTTCAATTCATTATTTCTCAGAGAAGCCAATTAACATAGTGGAATACATGATCTTTGGGATAGTCCAGACACGAACCCCTATGCTAACTATGTGGTCTTGGGTAGGTTTTCAACTCTCCAAGCTTTATTTTCTAATCCACAAGTGGGGTAATACTGCCAACATCACAATTTAGGTGAATAGTCAGTGTTCAGTCCATGAGAGGTCCTTTTGTTTTTAAGCATCCTTAACAATACCCTCTTCATTCACCAAGGAAAAGGTATTACCCATCATTAAGTAATAAATACCTGTGCTCCTCACCCAAGGGCAGGGGTCAGCAGATTATGGCCAAAGGAGCAAATCTTAACAGTTGCCTATTTTTGTACAAACCACGGGCTGAGGATAGCTTTACAATTTTGTAAGTGCCTGAAAAAAATGAAAAATAATACTAATATCTCATTATATTTGAAACATTTACAAAATTCAAATTTCAGTGTCCCTCAATAAAATTTTATTAGAATACAGTTACATTCATTCCTTTATGTTTTGCCTCTGAGTGCTTTCACACTCTAGCTGCAAAGTTGTAGCAGAGACCCTTGCTCTCAAAACTTAAAATATTTACAGTCTGATCCTTTACAGAAAGTGTTTGTCAACCTCTGCCCTAGAGAATACCATATAGGGGAGACCACGTGAGAATCAGCTGTATCACAAATAATCACCTTTACCCTTGTTATCTTGGATGTGGGTCTTGCATTCAAAATCATTGTTTATTTTTTTATGTGTGCCAGGTATTCATATGCATAACTTGTCTCTATTGGCAGTTATCCTGACTTATAGTATTATCTCAGTTTCGGCTCTTTGGGAGAATGTGTGACCATTTCTTTAAGGCATTCCTCAAGAACGTCTCAAAGCTGATTCCTTCTGTGCCTCCGTAGCTTTATTTTAAATCATATCACCCATAGCGTGTCCTCAAAGTTTGTTGAAAAACTACCCAACACTTTTTACAATGGTCTAGTAACAAAGAGGCAGAAACGTAATTTTATTTATAACCGATGATGATTGTGGTGGTGCTTATGATGGAAGAAGTGGTAGTGGTGGTAGTGGTAGAGGAGGAGGAGGAGGACACAAAGGAGGGGGCAGAGGAGAAGAAGAAAAAGAAAATGATTCAGTTTTCCTCCCACTGTGCAATGATAGCCCAAGGGCTGTTAGGTCAACAACTGGCTTGAGGATCACATGATCTCATTTCCAAGCTGGGTGAAATCAAGGTAGGAGTTCTCTGCTCTAGGGTACTGAGAATGAGGAACTCACTGGAAAGTAATAGAAGCTATTAACTGCAGGGTCTTCCAAGATATCTCTTCCAAGATAGTGTTTCATCAGGCTGTTTACCTAAAGCCATTGCCTCCAGGGAATACACTAATTAGCATAACTATCAACGACAGTAGCACATATGGATAAGTTTAAACATAGGTATTTTGATTAACAAATTGTCTCACTAACAAGAGGGTTAGAATGTATTTTCTTGGTACTGCAAGTTTAAATAAACAATTATTAGAGCTTTTTTTTTTTCCTGTTTCTAAGCGAGCTAATACCCGAGCTGTTTGCCATCACAAACATACTTATGACCTTCCTTAGCACACCATGTGTGTCAGCATATTAGACAAGTGGATACCTTCCAGCTAGAGAGGATGATGTTTGTTCTTACTTCTTTGCAGAGTATCCAGGGGTGATGAGTGCCAGCATTCTGCACCCGTGTTATTGTTGAACAGCAGAATGCGATCCAGTTGATTTTCATGTAGTGAAAATCATGTGTGGCATAAATTACATCTCAGATGCTTAGATTAAAGTTAAGTGGCACACTTGGACCCAAGAGAAGTATTAAGTTTATCGCTAGGCAACTGGCAATTCTGTCTGCTTATTCACAAATATTTGAAGATGCAATCCCTTGATTAAATATTTCTGCAAATAGCAGGAAGAAAAGTTGGCAAGAAGCAGCTTTGCTTCGAAGAGAGTTTGATGTTCCCCTCTTGGAAAAGCTAAGAAAACCCACAATGCCCAGTGCTTTCCCTCCACTACCTCTGCCCTCCCTGCACACAGTTCCAGTAATTTCCCTTTTCTTGCCAGCCTGCTTTCTGCTTGATGTAGCTCATTTTTTAAAAAAATGTAAATATCAGAACCTTGAGGATTGGGGCAGGAGGAAGGGAACCATCCACGTTTTGAGCACTTAGATATCTTCTATTTTTCCCTTTGCCTCTTTCTTAATATGACAGAAAATTAGAGATTAAATTTATCTCACTGAGGTCTGTTGCTGTTTATGTCTTTGATTAAAACATCCTGCAACCGCATATCCTGAGAAGGTATCTTTCTTAATACTCTCTAGTAAATATTTTTTTGTCATACACACACACTGATACATACAAACACCATTTTATTTAATCCTGTGATGACTCTCTCAAGAAAGGGAAATATCCTTATACAAAATTTCTGAATTAAAATGTGTCAAAAAAAAATCAGTAAAAAACATTTCATTTTTACCTTTTTGCATTTCTTCACCATAGGTTAGAATACTTCTTTAAAAAATATGGTAGTCTCAAAAGACATATGTAGTACTTCTGTAAATGTCTGTTCCTGATTTTAATTTTTTTATTGAAAATCTTTGTATCATCTTCTAATGAAAATTCTGAAACATACATTGTTTGAAATAATATTACAGTGAACACCAGTATACCCATCAACTGGATTCTATCTGTAACATTTTACTCTCTCCATCCTTCTATCTATCCATCCCCCTTTTCATTCATTGGTTCTTTTTTCCAATGCATTTCAAAGTAAACTACACACATGCATGCACTTCTTCCTAAATACTTAGCCAAAATTTATATACAATGAAACATACAGATCTTAAGTGGCCACTTCTTGGGATTTGACAAAGGGCATACACCTGTGTAAAACAAACCCCAATCAAGGTACAGAACATTATCCCAGAAAACTCCTTCCAAGTATGACTTGAGTTTTAAATAAAATATCAAAAGGTTGATTTTGTAAGATTTTCTTTAAAAGTCTTTAGAACCAGAAGAAAACATCAGTGAAATTCACAAATTATATCCAAGGTAGATTTGCCTACAGCCTGAGTTTATGAATGCCCTTGCCTTGGTTTTCTCTTTTGAATATTTTAGTGACATTAGGCAGACCCTGCTTAACTGTGATGAAAATTATTATCTTTGTTCTTAGGGTCATGCCAGTAGATTATTATCTTTGTTCTCATGGTCATCAAATGGATATATCGTAATCATGTCACATTTTTGCAGTTTCCTGACTCTTGTCTAGGAGCCTTTTAATGCTAATTGATCCTTAAATCTAAGTAGTGGGTCATCTGCAGTTCATAACATGTGTCTGCAACTACAGTTACTCTGTGGAAGAGATCACTGATCTTATCCTTTGGATTTCTGTATGAAAAACCAAAAATCCCAGACATGCACGTGACTTCCCCAAGATTGCATATCTCCGCAGTATAACAGCTAAACTGTGAGAATATACCTGTCTGGTTCTTTTTATTTATTTATTTATTTATTTATTTATTTTTAAATTAAATTTAATTTTTTTATACAGCAGGTTCTTATTAGTTATCTATTTTATACATATTAGTGTATACATGTCAATCCCAATCTCCCAATTCATCCCACCACCGCTCCCCCACTTTTCCCCCTTGGTGTCCATACACTTGTTCTCTACATCTGTGTCTCTATTTCTGCCTTGCAAAACGGTTCATTTTTACAACTTATCTAGATTACACATATATGCATTAATATACGATATGGGATTTTCTCTTTCTGACTTACTTCACTCTGTATAACAGTCTCTAGGTCTATCCACGCCTCGACACACAACCCAATTTCGTTCCTTTTTATGGCAGAGTAATATCCCATTGTATATATGTACCACATCTTCTTTATCCATTCGTCTGTTGATGTCTTTTTGAATTATGGTTTTCTCTGGGTATATGCCCAGTAGTGGGATTGCTGGGTCATATGGTAATTCTATTTTTAGTTTTTTAAGGAACCTGCATACTGTTCTCCATCGTGGCTGTATCAGGTTACATTCCTACCAACAGTGCAAGAGGGTTGCCTTTTCTCCACACCCTCACCAGCATCTGTTGTTTGTGAATTTTCTGATGATGGCCATTCTGACCGGTGTAAGGTGATACCTCATTGTAGTTTTCATTTGCATTTCTCTAATAATTACTGATGTTGAGCAGCTTATCATGTGCCTCTTGGCCATCTGTATGTCTTCTTTGGAGAGATGTCTGTTTAGGTCTTCTGCCCATTTTTTGATAGGGTTTTTTTTTTTTTTAAATATTGAGCTGCATGAGCTGTTTATATATTTTGAAGGTTAATCCTTTGTCCATTGTTTCGTTTGCAAATAATTTCTCCCTTTCTTAGGGCTGTCTTTTCATCTTGTGTATAGTTTCCTTTGCTGTGCAAAAACTTTGAAGTTTCATTAGGTCCCATTTGTTTATTTTTGTTTTTATTTCCATTACTCTAGGCAGTGGATCAAAAAAGATTTTGCTGTGATTTATGTCAGAGAGTGTTCTTCCTATGTTTTCCTCTAAGATTTTTATACTGTCTGGTCTTACATTTAGGTCTTTAATCCATTTTGAGTTTATTTTTGTGTATGATGTTAAGGAGTGTTCTAATTTCATTCTTTTACATGTGGCTGTCCAGTTTTCCCAGCACCACTTATTGAAGAGACTGTCTTTTCTCCATTGTATATCCTTGCCTCCTTTGTCATAGATTAGTTGACCATAGGTGCGTGGGCTCATCTCTGGGCTTTCTGTCCTGTTACATTGATCTATATTTCTGTTTTTGTGCCAGCACCATATTGTCTTGATTACTGTAGCTTTGTAGTATAGTCTGAAGTCAGGGAGTCTGATTCCTCCAGCTCCGTTTTTCTTTCTCAAGATAGCTTTGGCTATTCGGGGTCTTTCGTGTCTCCATACAAATTTTAAGATTTTTTGTTCTAGTTCTGTAAAAAATGCCATTGATAACTTCTGTAGGGATATCATTGAATCTGTAGATTGCTTTTGGTAGTATAGTCATTTTCACAATATTGATTTTTCCCATCCAAGAACATGATATATCTCTCCATCGGTTTGTGTCATCTTTGATTTCTTTCATCAGTGTCTTACAGTTTTCTGAGTACAGGCCTTTTACCTCCTTAGGTAGGTTTATTCCTAGTTATTTTATTTTTTTTGTTCCAATGGTGAATGGGATTGTTTCCTTAATTTCTCTTTCGGATCTTTCCTATTTAGTGTACAGGAATGCAAGAGATTTCTGTGCATTAATTTTGTATCCTGCAAATTTACCAAATTCATTGATTAGCTCTAGTAATTTTCTGGTGGCATCATTAGGATTCTCTATGTATAGTATCATGTCGTCTGCAAACAGTGACAGTTTTACTTCTTCTTTTCGAATTTGGATTCCTTTTATTTTTCTTCTCTGATTCCCATGGCTAGGACTTCCAAAACTATGTTGAATAATAGTGGCAAGAGTGGACATCCTTGTCTTGCTCCTGATCTTAGAGGAAATGCTTTCAGTTTTTTACCGTTGAGAATGATGTTTACTGTGTGTTTGTCGTCTATGACCTTTATTATGTTGAGGTAGGTTCCCTCTATGCCCACATTCTGGAGAGTTTTTATCATAAATGGCTGTTGAATTTTGTCGAAAGCTTTTCTGCATCTATTGAGATGATCATATGGTTTTTATTCTTCAATTTGTTATGGTGTATCACATTGATTGATTTGCGTATATTGAAGAATCCTTGCATCCCCAGGATAAATCCCACTTGATCATGGTGTATGATCCTTTTAATGTGTTGTTGGATTCTGTTTGCTAGTATTTTGATGAGGATTTTTGCATCTATATTCATCAGTGATGTTGGTCTGTAATTTTCTTTTTTTGTAGTGTCCTTGTCTGGTTGGTATCAGGGTGATGGTGGCCTTGTAGAATGAATTTGAGAGTGTTCCTTCCTCTGAAATATTTTGGAATAGTTTGAGAAGGATGGGTGTTAGCTCTTCTCTAAGTGTTTGATAGAATTCACCTGTGAAGCCATGTGGTCCTGGACTTTTGTTTGTTGGAAGATTTTTAATCACAGTTTCAATTTCATTACTTGTGATTGGTCTGTTTGTATTTTCTATTTCTTCCTGGTTCAGTCTTGGAAGGTTATACCTTCTAAGAATATGTCCATTTCTTCCAGGTTTTCCATTTTATTGGCATAGAGTTGCTTGTAGTAGTCTCTTAAGATGCTTTGTATTTCTGCGGTGTCTGTTGTAACTTCTCCTTTTTCATTTCTAATTTTATTGATTTGAGTCATCTCCCTCTTTTTCTTGATGAGTCTGGCTAAAGGTTTATCAATTTTGCTTATCTTCTCAAAGAACCAGCTTTTAGTTTTCTTGATCTTTGCTATTGTTTTCTTTGTTTCTTAATTCATTTATTTCTGCTCTGATCTTTATGATTTCATCCCTTTTGCTAACTTTGGGTTTTGTTTGTTCTTCTTTTTCTAGTTCCTTTAGGTGTAAGTTTAGATTGTTTATTTGAGATTTTTCTTGTTTCTTGAGGTAGGATTGTATTGCTATAACCTTCCCTCTTAGAACTGCTTTTGCTACATCCCATAGGTTTTGGATCATCGTGTTTTCGTTGTCAGTTGTCTCTAGGTATTTTTTGATTTCCTCTTTGATTTCTTCAGTGATCTCTTGGTTATTTAGTAACATATTGTTTAGCCTCCATGTGTTTGTGTTTTTTACCTTTTTTTCCCTGTAATTGATTTCTAATCTCATAGCATTGTGATTGGAAAAGTTGCTTGATATGGTTTCAATTTTCTTAAATTTACTGAGGCTTAATTTGTGACCCAAGATGTGATCTATCCTGGAGAATGTTCCATGTGCACTTGAGAAGAACGTGTAATCTGCTGTTTTTGGATAGGATGTCCTGTAAATATCAATTAAATCTATCTGGTCTATTGTGTCATTTAAAGCTTGTGTTTCCTTATTAATTTTCTGTCTGGATGATCTGACCATTGGTGTAAGTGAGGTGTTAAGGTCCCCCCACTATTATTGTGTTACTGTCAATTTCCTCCTTTATAGCTGTCAGCAGTTGCCTTATGTATTGTGGTGCTCCTATGTTGGGTGCATATATATTTATAATTGTTATATCTTCCTCTTGGATTGATCCCTTGATCATTATGTAGTGTCCTGGCTTGTCTCTTGTAACATTCTTTATTTTAAAGTCTATTTTATCTGATCTGAGTATTGCTACTCCAGCTTTCTTTTGATTTCCATTTGCATGGAATAACTTTTTCCATCCCCTCACTTTCAGTCCATATGTGTCCCTAGGTCTGAAGTGGGTCTCTTGTAGACAATATATATACAGGTCTTGTTTTTGTATCCATTCAGCCAGTGTATGTCTTTTGGTTGGAGCATTTAATCCATTCACATTTAAGGTAATTATCAATATGTATGTTCCTATTACCATTTTCTTAATTGTTTTGGGTTTGTTTTTGTAGATCCTTTTCTTCTCTTGTGTTTCCCACTTAGAGAAGTTCCTTTAGCATTTATTGTAGAGCTGGTTTGGTGGTGCTGAATTCTCTTAGCTTTGCTTGTCTGTAAACCTTTTGATTTCTCTGTCGAATCTGAATGAGATCCTTGCTGCGTAGAGTAATCTTGGTTGCAGTTTCTTCCCTTTCATCACTTTAAATATATCGTGTCATTCCCTTCTGGCTTGTAGAGTTTCTGCTGGGAAATTAGCTGTTAACCTTATGGGAGTTTTCTTGTATGTTATTTGTCATTTTTCCCTTGTTGCTTTTAATAATTTTTCTTTGTCTTTAATTTTTGTCAATTTGATTACTATGTGTTTCGGTGTGTTTCTCCTTGGGTTTATCCTGCCTGGGACTCTCTGTGCTTCCTGGACTTGGGTGGCTACTTCCTTTCCCATGTTAGGGAAGCTTTTGACTGTAATCTCTTCAAATATTTTCTCAGGTCCTTTCTCTCTTCTCCTTCTGGGACACTGATAATGCAAATTTTTGTGCATTTAATGTTGTCCCAGAGGTCTCTTAGGCTGTCTTCATTCCTTTTCATTCTTTTTTCTTTATTCTGTTTTGTGTCAGTGAATTCCACCATTCTGTCTTCCAGGTCATTTATCCATTCTTCTGCCTCCGTTATTCTGCTATTGACTCCTTCTAGTGTATTTTTCATTTAGTTATTGTATTGTTCACCTCTCTTTGTTTGTTCTTTAATTCTTTTAGGTGTATGTTGTTTAATTCTTCTAGGTCTTTGTTAAACATTTCTTGCATCTTCTCGATCTTTGCCTCCATTCTTTTTCAGGGGTCCTGGATCATTTTCACTATCATTATTCTGAATTCTTTTTCTGGAATGTTGCCTATCTCCACTTCAGTTAGTTGTTTTTCCATGGTTTTATCTTGTTCCTTCATCTGGTATATACTCCTCTGCCTTTTCATTTTGTCTGTCTTTCTGTGAATGTGTTTTTCATTCCACAGGCTGCAGGATTGTAGTTCTTCTTGCTTCTGCTGTCTGCCCTCTGGTGGATGAGGCTATCTAAGAGGCTTTTGCAAGTTTCCTGATGGAACAGACTGGTGGTAGGTAGAGCTGGGTGTTGCTCTGGTGGGCAGAGCTCAATAAAACTTTAATCCACTTGTCTGCTGATGGGTGGGGCTGAGTTCCCTCCCTGTTGGTTGTTTGGCCTGAGGCAACCCAGCACTGGAGGCTACAGACTTTTTGGTGAGTCTCATGGTGGACTTCGGGATGGCTCATGCCAAGGAGTACTTCCCAGAACTTTTGCTGCCAGTGTCCTTGTCCCCGCAGTGAGCCACAGGCATGCCCCACCTCTGCAGGAGACCTTCCCACACTAGCAGTTAGGTCTGGTTCAGTCTCCCCTGGGGCCACTGCTCTTTCCCCCTGGGTCCTGATGCACGCACTACTTTGTGTGTTCCCTCCAAGAGTGGAGTCTCTGTTACCCCCAGTCCTGTCGAAGTCCTGCAATCAAGTCCCACTAGCCTTCACAGTCTGATTCTCTGAGAATTCCTCCTCCTGTTGCCAGGCCCTCAGGTTGGGAAGCCTGACTTTGGGCTCAGAACCTTCACTCCATTGGGTGGAGTTCTGTGGTACAAGTGTTCTCCAATTTTTTAGTCCCCAGCCAGCGGTTATGGAATTTGATTTTATTGTGATTGCCCCCCTCCTACCATCTCATTGAGGCTTCTCCTTTGTCTTTGGATGTGGGGTATGTTTTTTGGTCAGTTCTATTGTCTTCCTGTTGATGACTGTTCAGCAGTTAGTTGTGATTCTGGTGTTCTTGCAAGAGGGAGGGAGTGCATGTCTTTCTACTCTGAAATCTTGAACCCATCTCCTCTGGTTCTTTTTAAATGAATAACTTTTCCTTTTACATTTGTTGTCAGTTCCACAAACCCTCCTCCTCAGTTTATTTTGAACAGGGCTTGTGAAAGACATCTGATGGGGGATATTGGGTGGTTGAGGGGGTATTGTAGAGAAGATTAACGGGGCATAACCCCTGCTGCCCAAAGGTATATGCACAGCAGCAGGGGGACAATGATTTTGCCAGATTATTTCAATGTGATATTGCAAATCATGTTAGCAATAAGCAAGGGGTACTGTGGGAGTACTCAGGAAGGTAGTTTAGTCCAATCTTGGTTTTAAGAAAGTAGTTTTAGAGGAATGTCCCCAGAATTGAGTCTGAAATGATGACCAAATATTAGCCGGGAGGTGAAATGTAGGAAGTGAACCAACAGGAGTTAAGGCATTGAGGTAAGAAATGAGTACAGCGGGTGGAGGTTTTGGAGACACTATAGTTATTTTTAAGAATGAATTATGACAGAAAAGAGGGCTCATGAGGGGTGTGTGTGTGTGTGTGTGTGTGTGTGTGTGTGTGTATACGTATATATGTTTGTTTGTGTTTGAAGATATTTTTTGATTTTTTAATTATTAAGTTTTGCCACAGTTGTCTTGCTGGAAATTAGAATTTTTTCTCTATGGCCAAGGACTATAAGTAATGTCTTAGCTTTTCAAGGGGTCATAAAGAATCAGCGTCGATGATCATAATGACCTGATCATAGTGACCAGAAATGTAATAAATAGTTTCTGCAAAGCAGAGTTTTATGTAGTGTGTGTTGTAAAAAGGTATAGTTATAAATCAACAGTAAGTTGCTTCAAGTGTCTTAGTAAGGAGGTTTGCCATTTGGAGATGCTTCTTTACTTGTTTTACCTAAATAAACTAGCAGATTTGATTCTTATACTACTGATATTTGAGAGGAAGATTTTCATCTATTTCAGAAGACTTGTGTCCCATGGATTATTTGCATCCCAGAAACCAAACTCTATTTGATGCTTTCCAACTTAAGATAGCCATTTAGGTAAGTAATTGCTATGAGTGGACTAGGCCATATTGTACAGTCTTTGTCAGTATTTAGAAAGGGAGGTTTATGAATTTTAAAAAATTACTCTTCACTCAATTTTATATATCACTCATCACAAAGCTCACTGTGCACAATCTATGAATGGCGTTTGAGTTCCTGCATCTAGATTTGTGTCAAGAACAAGGGTGGAAAATTTAGAACTCACAGTACTAGTGACCAGAGGAAATATAACAAGCTGTTAACAAGTGGTCTTTTTTAATAACTTTATAGTTTATTTAAGGAGATAATGCAGGTGCTCATGTAAAGATAGCCTGCAGTATTAAGTACTAGTTAAGTGCCCTGGACTGTGTAGGGGTTGTCTGTGGTGTGCCTGCCCACTATCCACTTCCTCTGCTTTTGTGATAGCATTTTAATTTTCCTTTGGACCGTTAGTCATCTCCTATTTTTAGTTCATTGGGGTTTCCCTGACCATCCCCCCCAAACACTTAAAAGAAGCCCAGGTTTGACAGGATCAGTCTTCCTGATTCCTCAAACTCTTGTTGAGTCTTTGTGGAAGGAGAAGTGCCCACTCATTATGATGTTTGACGTGGTAAAATGTAAGCCTGGATGGCCAGTGACCCTCTCTTTTGCCACAAAGGGGAGCCCACCTACAAATATAGACAATAGACAATAGAGCTTAGACTTTGCAGTTATGTCAGACAACAGATTTTTTTAAAGCCAGTTTTGGTTGAGTTCTTTGCCACTTGTTGTGTTAGGATTCTCCAGAGGAACAGAACCAATGGGATACATGTATATACAGAGAGAAAGATATTTATAGGTATCTCCTGCTTTTGGAAAGTTCACTTTACACCACTTCGCTTGTACAAAAGACCCACTTAATACCTGTTTTCACTAACTGAAAGAAATCCAAAGAGGATTTTTTCTTTTTCAAAAAAAAGTGAAAATAGTGTTCAGCATTTCTTTTACAGTGAGCCTATAGACGGAATTGGTAGCCAGAGTGGCACCACCAATCTCCTTCCCCAGCAACTACGCTGGGCATCTTAGCACTATGCCACCATAGCTTTGAACTGTGTCTGTGAGCATCTGTGCTTTATCTCAGTTTATTCTGTGCATCCATTAGCACAATGTGCCCTAAGGTAACTGCTTCTTCTCTTTACACCATTTCAGCTTACACAAGTCTTTACAGGAATGCTCTAGTTTTTGATAGCCAGGAAACCCACATTTTAAGAAATAGGCTTATGTAATTATGGGGACAAGCAAGTCTGAATTCTGCAGGCCAGGAGACTCAGGGAAGAGTTGATATTGCCATCTTGAGTCTGAAGGCAGTCTGGAGAGAGAATTCTTCATCTTTTTTTCTCTTAAAGCCTTTTCATGATTGGATGAGACCCACCCACCTTATGAAGAATAATCTGCTACTCAGAGTTTACTGTTTTAAATGCCAATCCCTATCAAAATACCCATGACATTTTTTACAGAACTAGAACAAATACTTTAAAAATTTGTGTGGAAATACAAAAGATTCCAAATAGAGAAAACAGTCTTGAGAAAGAAGAACAGAGCTGGAGGAATCATGCTTCCTGACTTCAGCCTATACTACAAAGCTACAGTCATCAAAACAATATTGTATGGGACAGAAACGGACACATAGAACAATGGAACAGAATAGAGAGCCCAGAAATAAACCCATGCACTTAATGGTCAATTAAGCTATGACAAAGGGGGCAAGAACATACAATGGAGAAAAGACAGTCTCTTCGATAAGTGGTGCTGGGAAAACTGGACAGCTGCATGTAAAAGAATGAAATTAGAGCATTCTCTAACACCATATACAAAAAGAAAATGCAGATGGTCAACAGGCACATGAAAAGATGCTGAACATAGCTAATCATCAGGGAATGCAAATCAAAAGCACAATGAGATATCACTTCACACCTGTCAGAATGGCTGTCATCAAAAAGAACACAAATAACAAATGTTGATGAGGACATGGAGAAAAGGGAATTCTCATACACTGTTGGTGAGAATGTAAATTGGTACAGCCACTGTGAAAAACAGTATGGAAGTTTCTCAAAAAACTGAAAATATATGTACCATGTGACTCAGCAGTTGCACTACTGGGTATATATCTGAAAAAACCAAAAACACTGATTCCAGAAGATACATTCACCCCAGTGTTCATGCAGCATTATTTACAGTTGCCAGGATATGGACGCAACCTAAGTGTCCATCAAAAGATCAGTGGATGAGGAAGATGTGGTACCTATATACAATGGAATAGTACCCAGCCATAAAAAAGAACAAAAATTTGCCATTTGCAGCAACATGGATCAACTTGGGGGGCATTGTGCTAAGTGCAATAAGTCAGACAGAGGAAGACAAATACTGTATGATATCACTTATATGTGGAATCTAAAAAATACAGCAAACTAGTGACTATAACAAAAGAGAAGGAGACTCACAGGTATGGAGAACAAACTAGTGGTTACCAGTGGGGAGAGGGAAGAGGGAGGGGCAAGATAGGGGTAGGGGAATAAGAGGTACAAAGTATTAGGTATAAAATAAGCTACAAGGATATATTGTACAACAGAGGGAATATAGCCAATATTTTATTACAACTATAAATGAAGTATAACCTTTAAAAATTATAAATCACTATATTGTACACCTGTAACTTATATAATATTGTACAGCAACTATACTTCAATAAAAATAATTTTATGAAACTAATAATAATAATAATTTTTTTAAAAAATGTTAATGACACCTAAAAACTACCTCACAGCAATATCCATCTAGACTGATGTTTGAGCAAATAACTGGGCACCTCAGTTTAGCCAAGTTGACTTACAAAATTAACCATCACACTTGTAAGTGAAAAAGGCATGACCTATTCAGACAGCCACTGGTAGAGATGCTCGGATGTGGCAGAAGTCATCATGGGATAGAGACAGTCAGGAGAGAGGCTATAAGGGGGTATACTACTTCATGGTAAGTTAGAAAATCCATACTTTTCTCTTCTGTATTTGTAAAGTGGGAATATATGTCATGGCTTAGGGAGACTGGAATAAGCTAAAATATAAGGCCAGTGCATAGGAGATGCCTAAATGTTCAATTTTCTCCCCCTTTTCCCTTCCCCTTTCCATATTTGGGCCTCTGAGTAAGCCTCTTGCTCTGCCTAAATATCAGAAATTTGCGAAGTACTTTGAGAGTTTCTGTTTTAGAGATTAACTGGTTTCTTACTGACCAGGCAGCATTCCAAGAGGCTAGAGCTAGAAGTGTCCACAGAGAGAGTATTTCACCCTCTGTCCATTTTACAGATACGAAGTTGCTCTCTGTGGTGATGACTTTTTTAAAAAAATGAAGTTTGACTGCCATGTGCTTTGCCAGTGAGATGTCTGCATACATTTCCAAGTCAGTACAGCTGGAACATATGTTTCAAATCTTACTGACATAGTTGAAGTTACTTACTCATGGTCTTATGTCTATGGACCATGGAATTTGAGCATTCCATTAAGATATAAAAAAGTAAAATATGTAACGATAATCATTTATACATAATTTTAGTATCCTGGAATTGTTAGCATAGTCACCCAAGGTGTTTAACTTACAACTGGGGGAATGCCTGATGCTTGGGAGAATCTGATGATAATCTTTTAAAATCTGAGTCTAATCAGTCAGCCCTAAAATACACCCTCTGGCTTATAACTGGAGGTTACCAAGGTCTATGACTTTGGGGGAAGGCTTTGGAGTGGCGATTTCTATCGTTGTAAATGTGTAGGAAGACTTGTCTGGTGTGTTTCTGCAAGGGTTTCACACCTGCTGCTCTGTCTCCTCTGCACTTGACTGTTCCTTGCTCAGCTCCTCTCTGAATGTTGCACCTGGATTGTCAAATACCACTTCAGACTAGATCTGTGCTCCCAAAAGTCATGTGCAACTTCATAAAAGAATTCTGCCTGACATTTTCAAGTACAGCTCACTTGAACTCGTAAAAGTCAGGTGTAAATTGAGAATGGATTTACACCTAAGCCTTTTTGGTTGATTTCGGTATTTGGAAATGACATTTGGAGAATAACTCAGTTGCCCTTAGAATCAGTCCCCTTTTCACTCCAAAGTTGAGGGTGGTGGTGGAAGTGTCCAAATGTCTAGTCCAGTGTGTTTCAGGTGAATTTCAGACACTCTTATTTACTGGGTTTGCACCCATTTGGAATGGAAGTCAGCAATGTGCGGATACAGTCATTTCACCAATGTGGCCTCTTGGGTCATTGCTGGACTCTTAATGAATCACATTTGTTGCCTAAAGATGTTAATGGTTGTACAGCTTGGCCTCGTGGGCCTGATTCTTCAACAGAAATATGTTGATTATTGGCATTGTAGACATTGTTGGGGTTACACAGCTGTATCTCCGCGCGAATCTGGAGCATCCGCACAGGCTGCCACCACTGGGTGAGCTGATGAAGCAGATGATTCCTCCTCTCATAATGATGCACCAGGTATATGGAGTGGCAAGCTGTTTATGCCTCTGAGTGTGTCTGATTGGCAGCCTGTCCTCTGCCTAGCACAGCCACCCCTTCTTCATCCAGTGTGCTGCTGCGCCACAAGGAGGTGACACAGTAAGACATGGATGGTACTATAGGCCAGTGCAACTCTTGAACTGGACATTTAGTGCCCATGTGAAATCCATCACATTGCAAACCCCTGATGAGATTATTATTTTCAAAGATAAAATTAGGAATTAAAAAACTATAAAGACAAAATTAGAGATTGAAGAACTCTAAAATCATCATACCCAGTTCTTTTCTCCTAGAGTTAATAAAACTGAGATCCGGAAGGGTTAAGTCCCTTCCCTAAGGTTACATAGGCAGTTGGTGGTGGAGACGGGGCAAGAATTCCAGGTGCTTTTGAGTCACAGTGTTATTGTTGTCATAAAGAGGGGCCAATGGATGCATGATTTGGATTGCTAGCAAATGTGAAATCCAACAGTGTAAGCAAGTTGACTCTTAGCCGCTCTTCAACCTCTTCCTGGATTTATTCTACTTCTCTTTTCACATTCCCAGAAGGGGGGGAACTCTTGATTGATTTCTGCCTTGTAGAAATACTCATTTGTAAGTTGGTTTGAAAGTGGCCTGTCCTCTGATTCACTGAGATAGAGTTAAAATAAATTCCCTTGGCAAAAAAAAAAAACAGTTGAGAAAGGATTTTATCATCTATGTGGCTCAATTCCAAAAGTTCACTTCAGTTTAGTTATTAGTTTTCCCTACAGTATGAGATATTCAATTAAATTCTCCCACAAATTGGCCATAAATTTCGATGAAAATGAAAGAAGTTCCAGTTAGCAAACAATTTCTGTCAAAGAATCTAATAATGGGATGCAATAAGAATGATTTTCACTTATGCACCTGAATGAAAATGTTTGGTCTGGTTATTGTTCTGATTTATTTCATTGTTGTTTTGGTTTTGGTTTTGGTTTTTGTCCCTGTTTGGTACAGCATGTCCAGAGTGGCTGGAATGTGGAATCAGATGCAATTGTTCACAAATGCAAAGGAGTATTCTACAGCATTGTTTTCACCACTGATTTGGTGGGTCTTTCATATAATTGTGTAATATACTGTACCCACATCCTCCTCTGTTAAATAGAACCGTATCTGTTAAATAGAGTAATGTTTGATACTCATTCTTCCATTCTCATTAGAGCATAACAAAACTCATCATGACCTTTCCTTGGGGCCTTCCTTTTAGGTACAGACACTCACTTAGCATCCATGGAGTAGCCATCGGTAGGAATAACCCATTCTAAAAAAATTCCTGTGATATTTATTGAGTAAGGGCTGATGATTGGCACTAATCTAGATCTTAGAAATGAGAGATAAATCAGTTAGGGATGGTACCTCAGTGTAATTTATGGTCCAGTGCAGGCAGAAATGAGGGGAAACATAAGTTAAGAAACATGGCACAAAGTCGTGAGCATTGCCGATGAAAACACAGTGATGTTCACCTTCAGCCTGGAATATCATGGATAAGATGGCATTTGAGCTGTAATTCAAATGTTTTGGAAATCTGCTTTATCCACCTTTTGTTGGAAGTGACTTTTGTGAATGGTTTGCCCCTGGAGCCATGTAGGGAGTTGGGGGATGAAGAGGGAGCATCCTGACAAATGGTTCATAGGGCAACACATGAGTGATAGCATCCAAGGACTACCCCACTTATTACAGATGAGAAAACTGGGGCTTAGCAAGGTTAACAACTTACCCAGTAAATTATACGCTCTAGGATTTCAGTCCTAATCTTGTGACTCCCCTTTCACAGTTGTTTTACTTGTGGAAATAAAACATCATTTTTCAAAATTTCTTGATGAGTTAGGATTCTGAGGATACAAGTAACAGAAGCTGATTCCAGATCATTTAAGCAGAAAAGGAATTCATTGAAAAGTTAGGAGGAGTTCCCAGAAATGATGGAGATCTTGGCCAGATTCAGAGAAGATTGGAGACAGAGTAGAGTGAAAGGTGTCGGTATACATCACAATTGAGTTTTCTGAAGGACAGCATGGCCAGTGGAATGAATGGGCTCTAAAATTTGCTACAGTTTTTCTATCTCTGTCTTATTGCTCAGGATCCAAAATCTTAGAATAGTATCTGATTGACTTAGTTTGAAAGGTATGCCAGCGCTCACTCCTTTGTTGAGGGAGGGCTGCGCATCTTGATTTATACTCCACTGTGACAGCTGCTGTAAGTTGTTATCCTAATTCTAGACATGAAGAGACTGAGGCGGAGATAACATTTAATAAATTGCTTAAGATCTTCTGTATATATATTATCTTTTATAACACTTTCTATACTCTTCACATGGTTATTTTTTTCACTAAAGACTCCTTGAGGGCAGGAGTAATCTCTTATTCATATTTATATCATCTGTGCCTGATATAGTACCTGGTACCTAGCTAAGATTGAACAAATGATTGAATAAATTAATTAAAATTATATCGTACAATATAAGGGTATATATTGCAATGGTTAGGCAAATCAAAATATAACAGCTTTCATGAAATGGATAAAAATCCAGCATTTCATAATTTGTTTATAGTTTTCATATCCATTAGCTCATTTGATTTCTATAAGAAATACATTTAATAAAAGGGTATTATTATTGTTTTATTATTGTTTGACTTGAAAGAAAAATATCAAGGATGTAAATTGCCCATATTGACACAATTGTAACAACTAGTTCTTAATTGTAAAAGGTATACTATGCAACAAAGAAATCTTTAATAAATTCTATTATCTAGAAATCTAAAAATTGTACAGTCTATATTATCTTGGCACAGAATCACAAAATTAGAAATTGCAAATAAAAAACAAACCACAAAGTTATTATTAAACTTCAACATTGAATCAAAGGAGAAAACAAAATTGCAATCACAGTTAGTTATAAACCAGTGATAATGACAACACAGTATATCTAAATTAACAGAAAATGCAAAGGCCATTCTAAGAGGAAAAAATATGGTTTACATGTGTTTATTAGCCCAAAAAATAAGAATGAAAGAGTTAGGTATTTTACTACAATTTTTTTTTAAAATATGGTAACAAATGTAAAGAAAGCAGGAAAAAGGAAACTTGAATTTGGAAAATCTCCATACAGTTATTGGGGAAGAGGAGAAGAGATGGGAAGGAATGAACTAGCTTTTTCTCCAAGTTGAAGTTAACTGTAACACACTCTCTCTTATATATACTACTACTTCAAAACCCCTTTTAAAGTTAATGACAATAAGGAAGATAAAATAATGGGATAGAAAATAGGATAACACTCTGAAAGTAAGAGTGATTTTAAAAATACAACCAAAGGGCTTCCCTGGTGGTGCAGTGGTTAAGAATCCGCCTGCCGATGCAGGGGATATGGGTTTGATCCCTGGTCTGGGAAGATCCCACATGCCACGGAGCAAGTAAACCCACGTGCCACAACTACTGAGCCCTTGCATCTAGACCCCATGCTCCGCAACAAGAGAAGCCATCACAATGAGAAGCCCGCACACTGCAACGAAGAGTAGCCCCTGCTCACTGCAACTAGAGAAAGCCCGCGCACAGCAACAAAGACCCAAAGCAGCCAAAAATAAATATATAAAATAAATAAATGTATATAAAAAAATACAACCAAAGTGATCTCTGACAGCTTAAAAAAGAACAGAAAATAGGAGTATGGCTGCAGTGGACAGAATTCGTTCATCAGCACAGTGGCAAGACTGGTGTCCTTTGCTGGAAGAACTTCATATGTACAGGCTGGAATAATGGTTCTCTTTAGCAAGCATCAGGATCACCTGGAAGATTTGTTGAAACACAGCTTACTATCCTCATTCCCACAGATTCTGTTCAGTACTTCCGGGCTGGGGGGAAGTACTAAAAATTTGCATTTCTAAGTTCCCAGGTGATGCTGCTACTGGTCTGAAAACCATATTCAGAACTGCTGTGCTAGTATACTGGGGACCCTCTCCTACCAGCCACCCCTGGGAAGAGGGCTAGATCTCTCACTATTTAAGTGATGTCTGGGATTTATTCTTTATTCTAGAGATGAGCATTATATACACCTAGAAAAAGCATAAATAGCTAGCCTCCTGTTTGGACCTTGCATTGTGTGTCTTTGTGTCTGTGTGTCTGTGTGTGTGTCTCCAAATTACTAAAATATGGATTTATGTACAATCAGATTGACTTTAAAAAATGCACTGATGGTTTCCCATTGTTATAAGGCAGGAACTTTGTATAGAACACTCCCGAACACCATACACAAAAATAAACTCAAAATGGATTAAAGACCTAAATGTAAGGCCAGACACTATCAAACTCTTAGAGGAGAATGTAGGCAGAACACTCTATGACATAAATCACAGCAAGATCCTTTTTGACCCACCTCCTAGAGAAATGGAAATAAAAACAAAAATAAACAAATGGGACCTAATGAAACTTAAAAGCTTTTGCACAGCAAAGGAAACCATGAACAAGATGAAAAGACAACCCTCAGAATGGGAGAAAATATTTGCAAATGAAGCAACTGACAAAGGATTAATCTCCAAAATTTACAAGCAGCTCATGCAGCTCAATATCAAAAAAACTAACAACCCAATCCAAAAATGGGCAGAAGACCTAAATAGACATTTCTCTAAAGAAGATATACAGATTGCCAACAAACACATGAAAGAATGCTCAACATCATTAATCGTTAGAGAAATGCAAATCAAAACTACAATGAGATATCATCTCACACCAGTCAGAATGGCCATCATCAAAAAATCTACAAACAATAAATGCTGGAGAGGGTATGGAGAAAAGGGAACCCTCTTGGACTGTTGGGGGGAATGTAAATTGATACAGCCACTATGGAGAACAGTATGGAGGTTCCTTAAAAAACTAAAAATAGAACTACCATACGGCCCAGCAATCCCACTACTGGGCATATACCCTGAGAAAACCATAATTCAAAAAGAGTCACGTACCACAATGTTCATTGCAGCTCTATTTACAATAGCCAGGGCATGGAAGCAACCTAAGTGTCCATCAGCAGATGAATGGATAAAGAAGATGTGGCACATGTATACAATGGAATATTACTCAGCCATAAAAAGAAACGAAATTGAGTTATTTGTAGTGAGGTGGATGGACCTAGAGTCTGTCATACAGAGTGAAGTAAGTCAGAAAGAGAAAAACAAATACCGTATGTTAACATATATATGGAATCTAAAAAAAAAAAAAAAAAAAGGTCATGAAGAACCTAGGGGCAAGATGGGAATAAAGACACAGACCTACTAGAGAATGGACTTGAGGATACGGGGAGGGGGAAGGGTAAGCTGGGACAAAGTGAGAGAGTGGCATGGACATATATACACTCCCAAACGTAAAATAGATAGCTAGTGGGAAGCAGCCGCATAGCACAGGGAGATCAGCTGGGTGGTTTGTGACCACCTAGACTGGTGGGATAGGGAGGGTGGGAGGGAGTGAGACGCAAGAGGGAAGAGATATGGGGACATATGTATATGTATTACTGATTCACTTTGCTATAAAGCAGAAACTAACACACCATTCTAAAGCACTTATGCTCCAATAAAGATGTTTAAAAAAAAAAAAAGAAAATGAAATGAGAGATGTTGAATAAAAAACTTTAATATGTACTATATTTTATTAAACTTGGCTGTAGACAATGATAGCTGAAGTTTAAGTCTTAAGAAGACTGTGTTCCTTTTCATTTTCCTTAAACCATCTCAAGTTGTATCCCAGAGGCTGTATGAGGGCCAATGGGATCAGAGATCACTGGAGCACTGGATTAGGTGTATATTAAATCTGAGTTGTAAAGAAACTGCTCCAACTTCAGCAGTGTATAGGCTGTATAAAGCATTAAGTGTAAAGTTTTTATCTACTTTGGTGGAGGTGAGACATCTCTTAATCTAGTAAAAGAGCCAAATGACTATAGAAGTCCATTTTAAAAGTATGCTTTATATAGTAGGGAAACCCAGTGACATAATACATAATGTATGGATGTCATTTTTGTGCTAATCCATTGTCTGCTTTATGCCCACCATTATGATCAGTGAAATCTGCTTGATATCTGTCACTCAGACAATACTCCATTGTCATTGCTGAAAAAATAACTGCAATTTCTTAAGAGAAATGACAACTGTAGATGTTTCATTAATTATATAGTACTGTGAAATATAAATCAGTGAGGCAGAAGTGGTTGTGTTGGTCTTTAGTGTTACTGTTGTTTGACTCTGAAGTCAACACTTGCAATTCACTTTTCACAGAAGATGATCAGGCCTCGTGTCATCACATCAGACCCTGTGCCTCACCCAGTTCCCATAGTATCGGGGCAGTGGGCTGGACGATTTCATTGCATGTAAAAATGCAGCAGTTTGTACTCAGGTGATCTACCTGTGGTTATTCAATTTTACCTGCCATAAGAAAAGAATACTTGTATAGTGTAAGTGAGTATAGCCTACCCATGGGTAGGTGGGTGTCCATGTACAATTCTTTCAACTTTTCTGCATGTTTAAAATTGTTCATACAATGTTGGGGGAGGAAATAAAAGATCATATGGTCTCCAGAAATAAACTGCCTAGATTCAACTCCCACCTCTCCTGATATTATCTTGGGCAAATCCCTTAACGTCTCTGTGCCTCAGTTTCCTCAACTGTAAAACGTAACTTACCGGGTTAGAATAAAATTAAAGTGAGTTAGTATTTCCAAAGTGCCTGGAAGAGTCATTGAAATAGGGAAGGACTAGATTGTATGTATGTGTGTGTATTTAGTTATAAAATAAAACTTTACCTACCATTTGATAAATATTGTTTTCTTTTTCCTTAAAATCATAGAAAATTAAATTTAAAAAATCTTCAGGGATAATTTAGTTCAACCCTCTTAATTCCAAAGAGACAACACAGATAGACGTGTAAAAGTTCTCAGCTAGTTAATAGCAGAACCAGATCTGTAAATCAGGTTTTCCAGTTTAAAGTCCCCTGTTATTGCCAGCACACCAGAATTTCTTCTTTGGCAGTGGCAGGGAAGAAAGCTTATAGATTTTTGTTACTGTATCCTTTTTTAACTTAATATTGTTTGACACTTTTAGGTAAGTTAAAATATGTCTGAATTTTCATAAATCTGACTGGATTTCATGTGCTCAAATGAAAACGAATTACCATAGCCATAATTTTTTTTAATTAATTTATTTACTTATTTATTTTTGGCTGCATTGGGTCTTCGTTGCTGTGTGCACGCTTTCTCTAGTTGTGGCGAGCTGGGGCTATACTCTTTGTTGCGGTGTGCAGGCTTCTCATTGCGGTGGCTTCTCTTGTTGTGGAGCATGGGCTCTAGGTGCGTGAGCTTCAGTAGTTGTGGCACATAGGCTCAGTAATTGTGGCTCTCAGGCTCTAGAGCACAGGCTCAGTAGCTGTGGCGCACGGGCTTAGTTGCTCCGCGGCATGTGGGATCTTCCCGGACCAGGGCTCGAACCTGTGTCCCCTGCATTGGCAGGCGGATTCTTAACCGCTGTGCCACCAGGGAAGTCCCACCATAGCCATAGTTAAAGCTAATAAGTACAGAAATAATTCAATAAATTTAATATTTTTATTTTACTTACTACATAGTCATATTGAAATATGGTGGACAAAGAAGGTAGTTTGTTTTATATAATGCCAGCCCATTCTCCTCTTGGTTCTTCTGGAAACTGAGGAAACCAAATGAGAACAAATTGGCTTGAGGCTAGAGTGCTGATCAAATACTGAATACATTATTCTTAAGATTGTCTTGTCTTATTTTATATTTCAAAATTGCAATGGGTTAATCACATAGTTACCATTTACTTAAAAATGAAAGCTAGTGACATGAAGTTGAAATATACCGTCATTCTGGTCTTCATTACATACTTTAAAAAGCACAATAATGATGACAGAATATCTTCATTTGCTAGTAATACGATGGGACTTTCAAGAAGGAAAGGAGTGTCCAACAAAAGGTAATCATTTATAACCAAATACTACTTGCAGAGTAACCCATATTATTTGCGAGGAATGGTTGTAACTACTGGGAGGGGAGACAATAAAGGATTCCTTAGGAGACTCTGCCCATTCTTGGAGGGGGCAGGCTCTCCGAATTTTTGAGGATTACTCTATCTTCCGCTGCTGTGCTGAAGCTCTGCGACATGAGCGAGCGCCATCAGTGACGAAAGTGGGAAGTTTTAATAAGGAACATACAGGCATGGGCCCCAGGTGCTAGCACTGTGGCCTGCATCCCACCCTGTGAATATTCATTCACAGCCTGAGGTCTGGAGATCTTCCTGGAAAGGCAGTCCACACGCACAGAACTATGCGCTCCAGGAAAAAATCATAGAACTTTTTCCTGTTGTAAGAATCTTACCATTTTATAATAGGCACAGAAACAAGTTTGGAAAAATATATATATATTTGTTGGTGGTATATATATAATATATATATTATATATATAACCTCTCCATTTTCTCATGTAAAATGTTCTGATAAGACGTTAAGTGTAAATCCAGCTGTGTATGGGTGGCTTCATGCTTGATATTGCATTGCAGAAATGTGTGTACATATTCTTTTCATGGCTACTCCTACTGGCATCTTCAGAATAAAAGGTGGCAGATCTCTTTCAGATGTCCCGAAGACCCCATCCTCCCGCCCAGTGAATTTTGTTTTGCTTAGACCACAGGAGCTGTGTTTTACACCAGATCATCACAAATATAGCCTTAACATTTGATGACAATCCAGCAAAAAATGCATATTGCATTTATAACAGACAAGCCTAATTTTATTGGTAGAGTTAACCATCCTTTTAGAACACAAAATGTATTCATAGGGTTTTTGTTTATTTGTTTAATCTTAAAAGGGACCTGAATTTATAAGCATTATGGTGTGATTTTCAACCTTGGCTGCACATTGGCTTTAAAAAAATACTGATGCTTGGGTCCTATTCCCAGATTATGATTTGATTGGCTATGTGCATCCTGTCCACCAGGGATTTGTGAAGCTCTCCTGTTACTGTAATATGCTGCCAAGGATGGGAACTGCTGAGCCTCAACCCAGGGAATTACAGCAAGTGTATGTATCAATAGTTAGGCCAAGGCCAAAGTCTTACACTAGATTTCCAGACCAGCCTACTTTCCAATTCTGTAAGATGAACAACTTCACATATTAAAAACATTTTTAATAATTAATTCTTTAAATTCTGCAATGCATGTTTCCCCAATTATTACTTATTGCTAATCCCCCACCCCGTTTGTTAACATTTAATCATCTCTCTGTAGATATTGTTACCTTTCTTCTGGAGGAGTCATTGATACAAACTAAATTGCTAGCCCCAGCTATAATATTTGGCCCATGTTATAGTTAGAACCACAGTTAGTAAATACACTATTGTAAAAATGCCTTGTGAGTATTTCATTGCATCACGATCATGTATTTTACATATGAGGGGTTTGGGTTTCTAGTTCATGTGTAGTCCGTGAGAATAATTTTGGTTTGGGTACTTTCATTGCTCATTGTACAGACCTCAGAAAACTCCAAATAATACAGTATTTTTATGGCATTCATCTTGTATGGGGTATGTATAAAGCAGTCTCCAGATTGCTTCTCTTGGCTAGACGCAAGTAGTAATTGGAAAGGGAAAAGAAAAACCAGTCAGGAATAATTTTAATTGTGCATTATTGTGGCAATTTTATTCTGGCCTTTGTATTTTAATAGTGACAGGTGCACCCAGAATTTCTTGTTTCCTTAACTAGTGCAATTTCCTTTTCCTGAAAGCTCTATGTAGTTGTAACCTGGTCTTTTGTTTTCCAGCTTTGACTAAGGAAATTAATTTTTTTGTTACAAGACAGATAAAGGACAAATGTTAAAAGGTGTCAATTGCATTCATTTTTTAATATGGAGAAAGCGTCTAATCCTGTGGTCTGTCTTCAGTTAATTTTAGATATGATTTTATTTTTCTGGCCACCCGTGGTTTTGTCACAAATTAATTAAATGCTCCATTTCTTTTATCTAATTGAGGCCATTTCTACCTCTGATGAATAATTTCATAAAGTTTGTCAGAAAGGAAAATGCTTCATGAGTGACTATTTATGCAAAGTAAACACCCAGAACAGCTCTGTTTTTACCCTTTGCTTGTGGCAAAGGCCTTCTAGACATTCTCTTCGGAGATGCTCCCTCTCAAAGAAGACCAATCTCTTCCCTTTTTACTTACAGTATGAAAATGTACTTGACCCTAAGCTTCAAAGCAGAGAAGTCAGCTTTACCAAGCAGGTACAATGTGCATTTAATCAGTGAAATGGCAGAGTGTGAAACCAGTGGAATTGGGATTGGATTTAAGTGAAGGTCAATCAGCCTGAAGTGTTCTGACATTTTCTAAATGAACGGTTTGTAGCACAGGCCTTCAAAGTCATTGTCAGTTTTTGATGATTTCCTCAGCCAAAGTAGTATTACATATAATACAGGGTCACAAATCCAGATGCCTGTGTAAGGAAATAAATGAGTGAGACTCACCAGGTAGATGATAATAGGGGGTCATAGAGGCTGTGGTCCAGACTTCGGAGAATGCATGGCTCATCCCAAGTGGTCAGGATCTGTTGAGTTCCAGCCAGTTTCTGCGTAGTAGGAATGCTGGCCCAATGTGATAAGAGATGCCAATTTTTTAGGAGGAGCTCTAAGTCTGGACTTTTATTTTAAATGTTGGGAACTAATTTAAAAGGGAGTAAAATACCGTAGCAGCACCGCAATAGCTATCTTTGGCCCAGCTTTTTAGTAAGGGACTTGAGACATCGTATATTGAAGAGTCCTCAACTTTTCTGTAAGAGGAAGGAGGAAGAATATCTAGAAGTGGAGGGAGTTTAGGATGATGGCAAGGTCCCTGAAGATGTAGGAAGGGGACACCATCAGCACCACTGTCCAGATTAGAATTGCTAACCGCAGAGAGGATTAGCATGACAGAAAGAAAACTACTCATTTAGTATAACCTCTTCATCTGCTAGAGAATTGGTCCAGTCACTCAACTGCTGAGTGTTAGAACTGGGACCATAATAAATGTATCATAATAAAATTATAAAACTGGTAAGAACCTTTGAAAGAATATAAATTCCAGCCCATTCTATAATAAGGGTCCAAAGACTGCTAAGGATAATAAAGAACTTGCCCAGTCCTCTCACTAGTTAGTGACAGTTAGAGCCTATGTGCATTGGGTACAAATATTTTCAAGCATACAGGTATCAACCAGTTTTTTTCACCTCTCCCTTCATTGTATTAAGAACTTTAAAATATGTTATTCATAGCATAGTTCATCAGAGGGCTTCATGGTTGATCTGCTCTGGCTATTAATGACAGATGAGTAATCACTCAGCATTTACTGAATTACACAACCATTTAGAATGCAGTTTATGGAGGCTCTGAAGAAGGATGGAAAGTACTTATCACCAGAACAAAAGCTTGATAGAAAATTCTACATACATTGTGATTACAGCTATTATTATAGTTGAATTACAAAACAGTTGAAGGAAGTATACCAAAAGTAGCTGTTTGAGGTGGAACTACATGTCATTTAAAAAAATTTGTTTTTTTTGAATTGTTGTTATATGTCTGTATACTTCTTTAAAATTTTATTTTATTGAAGTATAGTTGGTTTACAATGTTGCATTGATTTCTGCTATACCATAAAGTGATTCAGTTATATATATATATTTTTTCATATTCTTTTTCATACGGTTTATCACAGGATATTGAATATAGTTCCCTGTGCTATACAACAGGGTCCTGTTGTTTATCCATCCTATATATACTAGCTTGCATCTGCTAGTCCCATACTCCCAGTCCAACCCTCCCCAGCCCTTCTCTCCCTTGGCAACCTCAAGTCTGTTCTCTATGTCTGCAAGTCTGTTTCTGTTTCATAGATAAGTTCACTTGTGTCATATTTTAGATTCCACATAGATTCCACATATAAGTGATACCATATGGTAAGTTTTTTCTTTCTCTTTCTGACTTACTTAGTATGATAATCTCTAGGTCCATCCATGTTGCTGCAAATGACATTATTTCATTCTTTTATGGCTGAGTAGTACTCCATTGTATATATGTACCACATCTTCTTTATTCATTCATCTGTTGGTGGACATTTAGGTTGTTTCCATGTATGTCTATATACTTGTAATACAAAACAAACGTATAGCAACCAGAATAAATTATTATTTGACATCTACTGAGAGTCCAGCAATGTGCTAGTTTGCCATAGTGAGATAAAATTCTATTAGACAGTCATACCACTGCACACCACACAGGGTGCTCAGACTCTTACTTGATTGTTTTCTAAATTTCACAGCAATCCTTTTAAAAAATATGTATAATTGATAATACAGTTGGCCCCCTGTGTCATGTGTGGGTTTCGCTTCTGACAATATGGAGGGTTGACTGTAAGAGCATCCCCAGATTTTGGTACTTGCCAGACAGGCTGTGAGGGGGAGTGGGGTGGTCCTGGAAGCAATCCCCTGTGTATACCAAGGGAGGGCTGTACTATTATAAAGAAATGTAATTATAAAGAAATAATATTATTGTATATTGGTATACTTAATTGTGTATTATTATATTGAATATAATGTAGTATTATAATAATACTATTATATAGAAAATGAGGCAAATAGAGGAGCTGGGATTTAAATCATTTATGATTCTAAAACTGAGTTCTTCCCACTGTTCTACAGACAAATACGCATGTAGCCCTAGGAAATGGCTGGGCTCTATATAGTGAACAGCCAAGTGAGGAAGGGTTCAGACTAGAGACATTTCATCACTAGTTGGACTGCCAGGGAATTAGATGCTATGCCAAAAAGGAACCTAAGAGCTTGAGAAGAAGATAACATCTTTTAACCTGCAGTTGTGGTATAAGGCCAGGTTGCCAAAGGCATGGGACCTGTAGTCCAAGGACAAAGCCAAGTCAAACAAGTATTCAGCCCCAAAGAAAACGCTATTATAGGGATCAATCTTCACCAAGAGAGCAGGCTAGAGTAATTACCGAGAGGGCAGCCTGATGTTCAGTCCCAGTGTTGAGGTAGGAGGTTTGATAGAGGATGAGGTTAAATAGTATAAATGCATGGAAAACAATTGACAGTACTCAGATTATTGGGGAAAACCATGGCCTTTTATAAAACACACTTCTTAATAGAATATATTATTAAGGTTGAGGAGACCTTTGACACATGGAAATCTCTAAATTCACAAATACCTAGTAGCATGACTTTGGGGTGGCATTTTTTTCTACAAAGAAATGAAGTTTAGTCTAAACCTTGTATTTATTCTGTGCATGATGAGGTGCTAGAAAAGCCACATGGCAATGCTGAGTGAGTGTTGAATCTGCTTACTGATCTCTCAAGGGTTCCAGTTTAAAATGGTGCCTCAGCAAAATCACAAGATGTGAGGTGGAACTTTGGGATCACTTACAAAAATCCAAATCTCAAATGTTTATCCCGTAGCACAAAGATTCTGTTGTAATTATAAGTGCTCATAAACTTTACAGAGAAATCTTCATAGATTTCATAAAGGCTTCTCCTACATATAGACAAAGATTATATATTCAAATCAACAAAAATATCATTAGCAAATGACCCTAGATCAAAATATTCACCTAAACTTTATCATACTGTATATACATATTATTTCCTTCATTCCTCTCTTGAGTTCCACCAGCTCCTTGCATCCATATCCCTGTGGCAGATTTAGCTTTGTGTTTGTATGTAGAAGAAAGCAGAGATAAAAATGCAGAAATAACATTGTGAATCTACCTGTTAATCTTCTATTCTTTGACAATGGTAAATTGTTTAGTCATGAAGAAAATTGCTGTAGTTCTGAGCAATTTTGATCTGTTCAATTTGTGACTGGTTAATTAGATGAAATTAGTACCACATAATAAGACAACCTAAACGAAATAATTATAAGTCCTCTTACAGAGGAGATGTGGCTCTTAAATTACGTAATTGTGACCTCAGAGTAAAAAGGAACATTTACAGTAAGAATCAAATTCAGCTAAATATTTCTTAGCCCTCTTCCAAGCATCAGATTTCATGGAGGTTTGGCTTGGTGAGCCATGATTTTACTTATACAGAATTCAATTTGAAATAATCAGTGCTTTAGACCCGTTTGTTGCTAAATGCTGCCATTCATCTGCTCTATATTCTGGATTTTATGGAGTACTTTATACATGTCATGTATAAAACTTAAACATTCTGAATACAGTTTCAAACGAGGAAGGTCAGTCAAAGTCCCCTTTTTTACCCAAGGGAATATAGTATGAATTTAGTTTTAAACTAGTTCAAAGGTAACCTTGAAATTAAGGCAAGTAGAATACATATTTTTCTCATCTGCACATTTATCTAACTGGAATTTAGTAGAATGTCAAAAGTGAGACTGGTGTGTGTGTATGTGGTGGGGGGAGGAAAGGAGGGGAGGGAAGAGAGCAAGAAGGAGGAAGAGAGACAGCGAGCTATTTTTGTTGAATTATGGTATATATGTTTCTCAGGATTTAGAAGAATAATTTAGAAACTTTTCTTCATTTTATTAGCTTCTGAACTGGTAAATAGCTTTGGACGCCTTAAATGTTTGTGGAATTTGTGAATCCATCTGTGTCTGATTCTTTGATAGTTCTTGGACAGCTTTCTGTCTACTCAGCTAACTGACCTAATTAGATTTTCTACTTCCTCTAGAGTTAGTTTTTTGGGTTTTTTGGGGTTTTTTTTGGCTGCGTCATGTCTTGGTTGCGGCACGAGGGATCTTCGTTGAGGCATGCAGGACCTTTTTTTTTCGTTGCGGTGCCTGGGCGTCTCTCTAGTGGCATGCAGGTTTTCTCTTTCTAGTTGTGGTGCACGGGCTCCAGAGTGCCTGGGCTGTGCAGTTTGCAGCACGCAGGCTCTCTAGTTGAGGCATGCGAGCTCAGTAGTTGTGGCGTGCAGGCTTAGTTGCCTCGCGACATGTGGGATCTTAATTCCCCGACCAGGGATCAAACCCACGTCCCCTGCATTGGAAGGCAGATTCTTTACCACTGGACCACAGGAGAAGTCCCTAGAGTTAGTTTTGAACATTAATATTTTCCTACTGATCATCTGTTTGCATAGAATTGAGACAAATAATCTCTTTGGATTCTTTTAATTTTCTCTGCTTTGTGTTCGTGGCTTTTCATTTTTTATTTGGTGTTTTTGGACTTTTATTCCTTTCTTATATAAGATTGTTTAACCATTTAAGTCTTTGAGAGTTTCTTTAAATTAGATGAATTGAGCCATTATTCTATTCTCTGATTGATTTTTACTTTTTTCTTCCCTTCATTTTTCGTTGCTGTTCTTTTACTTTGCTTTTTACTTACATACTTATTTCATTATATTAAAGAACATGGGTTCCTCTAAGCATTGCTTTTGTTGAATCATAGGTTTTGTGTGATATTTTACTATGTCATTCTGAAAATATTCCCCAGTTTTCAGTTTAATTTTCTCCTTAATCACTGATTGTTTTAAATTTCCAAGTGTTTTTTTTTTTTTTTTTGCAAACTAAGACCACTTGACTGTTACTGAAATGAATAGCTCAGTTTGCTTTTTTTTTTTAAAAAGAAATTCACGTTCTTTTATTTATTTATTTATTTATTTATTTATTTATGACTGTGTTGAGTCTTCGTTTCTGTGCGAGGGCTTTCTCTAGTTGCGGCAAGTGGGGACCACCCTTCATCGTGGTGCGCGGGCCTCTCACCATCGCGGCCTCTCTTGTTGCGGAGCACAGGCTCCAGACGCGCAGGCTCAGTAATTGTGGCTCACGGGCCCAGTTGCTCCGTGGCATGTGGGATCTTCCCAGACCAGGGCTCGAACCCGTGTCCCCTGCATTGGCAGGCAGATTCTCAACCACTGCGCCACCAGGGAAGCCCCCAAGTGTTTTTTTTTCTAGTTTGTAATTAGTCTATTATTTTATTTGGAAATTTATTTAGTTTGTGTGACTACCATGGTCAATTACACCTGTTACATGGCACATAAAAAGAAGTTCATTGCTCTGTTGGCCATATTTTTTATATGGATATAGATCTATCTATCTCAAGTAGACATGACTTAGAATTATTTCATTTAGAAATCCTATCTAATTAATTTTTTCCCCATTTAAACTGTCACAGACTGAAAGAGACAAATCAATGGTTCCTAGTATGATTTTGTTTTAGTCTATTTCTCCCCTATATCTCCTACATTATTTCCATGTAAATGCTGCTGCTATTCTTTTTATACCTATTAATAACAACAGTGTCTTCTTTGAGGATTGGAACTTTTATCCTTGTAAGGATTTCTCCTTTGATTCATTTGTTTAGCCTTGTCTACAACTAATATGGTCTCCTCTGATTTCTTTATACTTGCATTTGTTGAGTATACATTTGTCCATCCTGTAATTTTTAACAAGTCGTGACACTTATTTAGGAAGTCATTAGACTTTGCTTTGTGATTCATACTGGGAGTATCTTTCAATATTTCTTTCACATAAAATAATTGTTTGCTTTTATTGTCATATTTTGATATGGTACCCATTTTTATCATTTTAAAAAATATTTCCATGTGTAGTTGATGATTATTTTTTGTAGGTATATTTATTTTGGTATTTGGGTGTGGTAATTATCTTCATGATGATAATGCTATGTGATGTAATTAATCATTCATTTCTTAAGGTAGTGTTTTTTGACTCCCTACTGTGAACAGTAGTAGAATTATTAAATTTTTGCCTCTTGATTCCTTCCCACTGTCCCCTCCAATGTCTCATTTTAATGTTACATAATTTTATATAGTTTCTTCTTTATATCTTTTAATGTTCACATCTTACTACCTTTAAATAATACCTTTTGAACGTAAAAGATGAGGAAATCTGTGTACTTCCACTACCTCCCACTTTTCCCCCCCTTTGCCAAATTTTGGTAGTTATAGAATTTGCATTGTCAGGTTTGTGACATTTCATTCTGTTGTGTATAATTTCTCATTTGTTTTAGTATTAACCCTACAATTATAAGGATTCAATATTCACCTCCTTTTGTGGTATTTTCTCAATTTTTCTGTCATTTGGCTACTGTTATGGTTTCTTCAAGAAGGGCTTATGAAAAGTAGATTTCCTACATTATGCACATTTTAAAATATCTTTGTGTTGTTATTCAAATGACAGTTTGGGTATAAAATTCTGTGATCACACTTTTTTTTTTCTCTAAGGTGTTTATAAATTTCTTCAGTGTCTCACATTAAATGTTGCTTTAGAGAAGTCTAAAGCAGACTTTCTTTCTAAGTGATTTGCTTCAGTGCTTAAAGGATCTTTTTTTTTATGGTTATCTAGTGACTATACTGTACTTTGTTACATATCTGTGTTCGTTATTCTGGACCAATTGTTTCTGAGACATGTAATGCTTTTTACCTTTATATTTATTTACTTTAATTTTACTTATGAAGTTTTTTTTTTTTTTAACATCTTTGAATCATTTGGTTTGTTTCAGTGGTACAATTCTCTTCCATAAGGGTATGAACTAAGCACATGTTGAAACTGCTGTACTTCAGTAACCATAAATCTTATTATTTTCACGGTTTTCCTTTTCAGTTCTTAACTCACTTCTATTTCATTTTCTCATTGTTTTCCTTTCCATCTTCTTAGTCTATTATTATATTAACAATGCCTTTTCTCCTTTGTAGAATTTCTAATTTCATTTTTGTGTCCATGATGATTTTAACATATGCCACATCTTTGTGCTTGAACTTATATTCCTCTTCTTCTGATGTCACACCTTATTTCCCTGAGCTTTAGAATCTCTGCAACCAGTTTATCTTTTATAAGGTTATTGCTTTATTAAGATATTTAATATACGATAATATAGTTGATCACATTTCATCAGTTCTGTGGCAGTGTATTTTGGGTTCATGTTCTTTTTTCTGCCATTTACTTTTGCTGTTCCATTTCTCCTTTTTTAAGAGAAAAAAGGAGATATTCATTCATTATGGAGGAGATATTCATTCAATATGTTCTGTGCTGTTTTCTTTTTTTACATTACCCATCTTTGAATAGGGTGAGTTCTTTATTGACCACTTAGTACTGTAAAAAGCCAGTACTGTATTCCATACAGCAAGGGTTCTCCTTTTGACTCAAGGTTTTATCTTTCATGTTTTTTTAGGTTTTAATTCTCTCTAGCCAACAGAGATCAACACCTATAGTGCTGCTCAAAATACAGTCATTTCTGCTGCCAAAACATAACTTTTGGCATATATATGTTTTCTGTGTGATTTCATGTTCATTCTCACCTTCCTCGTTTCTTGAGATTTTCTACAAAACCAGTTCCAGAATACCCTTGGTCTCAGTCCATAAAAGCATCTTTTTATTCCAAACAAGTTACTGTTGTTTGGGCAACTTGCTTTGGAGAGCTGTACTCTATTGCTTTGTCTGAGATTATCAGGTTCTTTCAGGACCTTTCTGAATTCCTAGGTGACTCCAACAGATTTGGCAGCCATCTGCTGCCTTCAACAACTCGGGTTTGAACTACGCAGGTCCACTTAAACTCCGATATTTTTCACTAGTGAATATTATAGTACTACAAGGTCTGTTATCAGTTGAACCCACAGTTGTGGAGGAATCAGTTACAGAGGGCCACCTATAAGTTATACATGGATTAACCTCCATGTTGTTCAAGAATCAACTGTATCATATTCCATAGATTTCCATAGATATTTCCTGTTTTTGTCTGGGATAGAGTTTTCACTTCCTTTTTACATGCTACTTGTTGCTTTGTGTGGTGATTTCCAACAAGAGAAGAATGAAGCACTGCCTTTGTGTGCCCAACTTGGAATTGGGTGTTTCTGAAGGAAGTGGTTACCAAAAAGAAATATAATAAAGGAAAAGGAATTGTGAAAATACATGCATAAATGGGTATGTTATATATACAAAGGAAATTTTAAAACATGAGCCTATTTTATATATTCTCATAATTTGGAAATTTCTTCACAGTATCATTATAATTTGAGGCAGTATAGAGTATGATGGAACATGGATTTTTAATATCAGGTAACCTTTCTTTGAATTCTACTTGCTACTTTAGCAAATTAATCTTCTTAAGGCTTTATGTAAAAAGGAAACATGAATAGAATTTCTCTCACAGCATTGTTTTAAGAATTAAGTGACATACTTTATGTAACGTATATTGCATAGTCCCTGTCTTAGCTAGGATTACTTTAACAAAGTGAGTGGCTTAAATAACACAAATTTACTTTCTCACAATTCTGGATTCTGGGAATTTCAAGATGAAGGTACTGGCTGATTCAGTTTTGGTGAGGGCTCTCTTCCTAGCTTGCAGACAGCTGCCTTCTTGCTGTGTCCTCTCATGGCAGAGAGAGAACACAAGCTCTGTGGTGTCTCCCCTTATAAGGGCACTAATTCAATCAGATCAGGGCTCTACTCTCATTTAACCTTGATTACTTCCTTATTCCAAGTACAGCCACACTGGGGGTTATGGCTTCATATGAATTGTGGGGGGAGGGGGGGCAGGGAACACAGTTTAGTCCATAGCAGTCCTCATTACATTTTTTAATACATCAATTACATCTAATACACCAAATAGACATATCTTCTCTTAACATTGCTAAGTTTTTATTTTTCATTTGAGGTAGAACTCACAATTTTAATGATTTTTAAGTACAAAATTTATGTTTTCTCGTATATTCACAGTGTATGCAACTGTCACCACAATTCTCTTGGGTATTGCACAGAAAAGAGGTAACTTAGCTGGCCTGCCTGCTCTGTTGGAAAGGACGACATAAAAGTTTAGCCCTTGACTAGCATCTGGGAACCCACATTTTTGTAGGTTTTCCCTACCCTAACTGATAAGAATGCCTTACTGCTCCTAAACTGCTTATACAAGCAATATGTTTTATGCTGGATACCCACTTTCCTTCTGGGAATCTGGAAATGTGGTATGTGCCGAGCAGAGGTTGCCTACATGACCAATGCCCCATAAAAACTCTCTGCGGACTGAATCTCAAATGAATCTCCCTGATAGACAACATTTCACAGGTGTATTCAAAATGAATTGCTTTTGTGTGAGTCAACTTGGGAGAGGAATTTGGAAGCTTGCCCCGGGTTTCCTCTGGTCTTCACTTCGTGTGCCTTTTCCCTTTGCTGATTTTGCCCCGTAACCTTTTACGCTGTGATGTAATGAATCCTGTCTGTGAGTCCTACTATGTGCTGAATACTGTGAGTCCTCCTAACAAATCATTGAACCTGGGGTGTCTTTGGAGACCTCTGACATAGGTATACACCTAGGAGTGGAATTTCTGGGTCACTTAATTTTTTGAGCAACTGCAAACTATTTTACATAGAAGCTACACCATTTTACATCCCCACCAGCAATATTTGAAGTTTCCTGTTTCTCTACATTTTTGTCAATGTTTTATTTTTTCTGTTTTTTTTTTTAAATATGTATAACACCTACTGGGTGTGAAATGGTACCTCATTTGATTTGTATTTCCCTAGTGTCCAGTGATGTTGAACATCTTTTTGTGTGCTTATCTGCCATTCGTATATCTTTTTTTGAGAGGTGTCCATTCATATCCTTTGCCTATTTTTTTCAAATTGGGTTCTCTTATCATTGTTAAGTTATAAGAGTTTTTATACATATTCTGAATACCAGCCTCTTATCAAATATATGATTTGCAAATATTTTCTGATGTTCTGTGGCCCATGATATTTTAAGTGCTTCATAAAGGTTGGCTATAATTATTATGTTTTAATAATGATACCTTCAAATCATCACTAGCCTTTCTTCAGTTTACCAAAATAGCCTCATTTATATTTTCACCAAAAGCGTGTATTTTCATGGTTATTTTTTCTGACCCTGTAGCTTTTGCTGTATTGATAGCACACTGAATCCCGTATATATATTGGCCAAGTATTTCACACATTTCAGTAATTATCTGTGGAAGGCTTATAAATACCTCGGTTACATGCTGGAAATTTTGCCAAAAGTAAAAGCCTTTCAACTGTCAACTGCCAACTCCTGAATTATCTTTGAGGAAATGTTAACAATTCCTCAAATCCTACTTCAGGATGCATTTTGGGTCAAGATCCCAAAAGTTTGGTAATGAATGGTTCCTCCTCATTTGAGGGCAGTTATTACCCAGACAAAGTAGTTGTATTTCACTCGGTCTTTTTCATGAGATTAGCTTACACTTTAACCAGTAGTTCACTGTTGATTTCCCAAGGGTACAGAAGAGTTAAAGGAGAGTTATACTTTTTGAAATATATTTTCTTGTTACTTTGTTACTAAAAGAGAACAAATTCTCTCTAATTATTGTTTCCCTACCACTTAAAACATTTTATTTTCACTTTTGCAACTTCTCAATCCTCTGAAATACCCTAGAGACTTAGCTATAGTTAATATTTTGCTATGAAGTTTGTAACATGAGCTAAACATTTTTACTTTGTGTCTTTAAAGTAAGCTTAGACACACACACACACATGCACACACGAGCACATGCACACACACGTGTGTGCACACACATGCACGCACACACACAATGTATGAAATGATAGACCCAGATTGGTTCAGGGATTTTAAACCTGAAATCCGTAGATGGTCTTCAGGGAAGTCTGTCTGGTAACCCCCGAAATTTTATGTAAAAGTTTGTGTAGATATCAATTCCTCTCTACCTTCGTATCAATGTGTCCTGTGACTCAGAAAATGATAAGAACCAGTTACTGATCTAGATGATGCCTTAGGCCTGTCCACAGCAGGTTTTTTGTTTTGTGTTTTGTTTGTTTGTTTAATTAAGTTACTAAGCATCAACTTGTCCGTGGTGAATAGATGTTTAATGAACAAAGGGAGAAACCTTATCTGTCTTTGTTCATTATTGTATCTTCAGCATGTGGAACAGAGTAGATGCTCAGAAGAAACTCATCGTATGAATGAGTGGATGAATGAATGAATGGAAAGGAATTCTTCTACAGAGTGACCTCTATAGAAGGTCATTAGAAACAGACTTTATAAAGATAAGACTCTATTTTAAAAGCGAATGAAAAGTCAATTTTCATAGAAAATTCAAAAATTGACATTCTTTATTGAATAAGCCTTATCTAGGTCTCTCAAAAGATCTTCCAGAAGCACCAAGTTCTGTTGTAAATAGTACTTGACAAGCAATCAGGATATTTAGTTTTCCACCCTGGTTCTGCTGCATACCACCTTATAATCATTGGCAAGTTGTTTCCTTCATTCACTAACTCATTCATTAGAGATGGTTTAGATATCAACAGTGTGTCAGAAAGAAAGATAAAGTCTGGGGAACTAAGACCACATTGACTGAAGTTCCTATCTTGAAAGAACTTACAGTCAATAGGCAAGTAAATAAAGTATCATCATAGTCTGGGTAGCTAAGTATCGGAGTGTACAGAATGTTTGGGGAGCAGAAGGAAAGGTGGTTTCATTGGTGGGGATGTTTTATTGCCTGCCAAAAATAGAGATGTTTCCTAATTTTGTTCCACATCATACTTTGCTTTTTTTGATGTCATTGAGATAGAAATGCCGTGACATCAAAAGATAGAAACCAATCAAAGGGAATTATATTTCTTTTATTCCCTTTTAAACAGGGACATTGCCCGTATTCTTTTCAGCCCTTTCTGAAGACGACCTTCTTTGATTTAGACAAGTATTCTAAGCCTGAATGTTGGATCATTCATTCAGAAACCTGGGGGAAGATTAAAGATGGGTTGTGTGCAGCTCAGACTTGAGTGTTTATCGAACCATCCAGACTACTAATTTGGTCGGGCAGGGGGATAAGAGGAGCAATATGTGCTGACCCACTTTATTACTTTTCTTGAGGCAAAAAAAAATGTATATCCTTGTCGATTTACATTCAGAAAATTGTTATTGCATCTGGACTGCTGAGGACAGGGTTCATTCTCTCCCTTGTATTTCCAATACTCCCCTCCCCAAATCAGAGACTTGAAACAGGGAATTTGTAGACATTTTGTGTTTCCTTCCTTATGGAGGATTCATTAGGTGCCAGACACTGTTCTTAGCACTTTAAAAATATTAAGACACTCAACACTCACAGGTAACCCTATAACATATGCGCTACTGTTTCAGAAATGAGGAAGCAGAGGCACAGAATCTAAGCAACTGTTCAAGGTTACCCACAGGTAGAGCTGAGATTTAATCCTGGCAGTATTGTCTGAAGCTCATGCTTTTAATTCCTGTACTGTAAGTAACGTACAGATCTTGGCATGTTCTACATAAGAAAATTGGTCAAGAATTACAGTTTCCTAATTCCATTTGCATCCCTTGAGAGAGAAAAAGAAACATCGTGGTAGTACCAGGGTCCCTCAAGTGGATTTTTTGTGTGTCTTACCTTGTCTGTGTGTAGACTGAGGATATAGCAATAATACCTGCTTTCACTTACACAGTGTAGGTTGGAGAACTGCCAGAAATATGGCAAAGGGAAGCCCTGATAGGTGGTATAGCCGCTACCTCTCCTCCTTGTCTCCTGTTCATGCTTGCTCTGCTCCTGGGCTCCACGTACACTGGGGGTGTGTGTATATATATGTGTGTGGAGGGGTGGAGAGCAGGGAACCGGGGGGTGTGGAGAGAGAAAGTGGGAAAGTGTTTATTACTCTAAGTACCTTCCCACTGCCCCAGGAGTTTTGCAGTCACTGCATTCTTTGCCTGCAGTGTTTATCTCCCAGGTAGCCTCCTGGTTTGTTTCCTCACTTCCTTCAAGCCTTACATCAGATATCATCTTCTCATAAAGGACTTCACTGGCAACCCTACTTAAAATTGTAGTACCTTACCTGGACTCTGTGCCCCTTCTTTTTACTTCCTGGCAGTAATCAGCTTTCAACACACTGTATAAATTACTTAGGGTCTGCCTCCCCAATCTAGAGCGTGAGCTCTCTTAGGGCAGTGTGTTGATTTACATCCCTGTCTATCCTCAGTGTGTTGAATATGGTCTAGCACATAGTGGGGAATCATTAAATACTTGTTGAATGAATGAAAGATGATAATCCAGTATCCCCTGTCAGTTACTTCCTGGTTAGTTGCTGTATTGCTTAAGCTAACAGGTATTTTTGTTATAGAGAAGGTCATGGTCACCCACCTCCTCTCTGGTTGCAGGTCTATGGGAAGGAATTTGAGCATCAGTTGTCAGTGAAATAAAGCAGACAGGTGGATGACTTATTCAAAGCGCGCAACAACTTAATGGACATGCTTTTTACATTGTCTTTGGAAAGCGAAGGAAACGTTTTTCACCCCCTTTTGATAAGCCTGTGAATTCAAGTCAATGGAATTTTTTTACTGCCATTTATCCCTTTACAGAAGGAGTTTTTGCTTTGTGTTTGCCCAAATCAGCATGCATGCCACTTTACCGTAAGACGGAATGACATAGAAAAGGCAGAATGGCCAATAATTAGATGCACATTTTATGCTTGTCGTTTTGAAAGGTTATGAATCCCCTCTTTTACAAAGTTTTCTATAGAGGATACTTTAGGACAAAATATCTTTTCTGTACATCAATATGCTGGTAATTCCCCAAAAGAACAACTTTGTAATTTGAAAGAATTAGTAACAAGTATAGCATATGATGAATACATTTATTCTTTCTGTTCTCTATTGAAAAGAAATTGGCTTTCACTTATTTGCTCCTGAACTGAAGTTTCAAGACATAAATATTGACAAAATAGATTATCTCCTTCCCTAAGGGATGACTTTGTCATTTTTCTCCACTATATTTCTAGGTAAAAGTGGACTAATTCTACTGTTATCCAAACAATAAACTGGAGGGAACCTATGGTACTACAAAAAAATTCCACTAGTAATCAGAGAATCAGGATTCTGGTTCGAGCTCCATCACTGAGTATCTGTGTGCCCACTTAACCTCTGAAAACCTTCGTTTCCTTGCCTCGAAAAAGGAGTTGGATTAAAAATCTGAAACCACTCACACTTAATGATACCATTCTTACTCAACATATCAGAATCTCCTTTGCTATTTGTTGGGGGTAACATACAGAGGGCAGTTGCCACTGTATATCAGAGCGCCACTGAGTACTGGGCTCTAAGAAGAAGAAACCAGGTTCAGATCCCTGTTTTGACACCCATTGTAAGGGTGGGTTATCTCTAGGCCTCTCTCTCTCTCCGTCAGCAAGTGAGGAGGAGCACAGGACCTGTCAGTAGGGTTGTAGTAGTGTGAGACGAGGCCTACTTAGTATTTTTATTCAGCACAGAGCCTGGCCTTATTATGATGGAGAGTTGTTATTTTCATTATTCTGCGTGTCTCTAAATAGGAGGCACACGTGTTACCTTTTGAGGAAGGGAAAGTAGAAGTTGACTTGTGATTTCCTAAACATCTTTTTGCCAAAGCGGAGCACATCTCTGCCTAAATTGAGTGGTTGTGGTTGTGTTTATCCTTCTCTAGCAGGACTTCTGGATTCAGTCAGTGAGGGGGGGGAAACCTAAGTCTGATTTGGGTTTCCTTACCAACTTTCAATTAAAATACCCATGTCCCACCAGGAAGGCTCACGCCTAGAGCCCACTGCCTGCCATGAACTAAATCTTAATTTTTTTCTCCTCCCCAACTTCATCAGGGACACAGTGACAGCCTTGTTTCCTAAGCAACGATATGCAAAATCACTAAAGTACCTACACACCAGAAAGAGAAGCATATGAAATTCAGCTTTAGGGGATCTTTCCTTTTGAAATATGTTGTTAGACTTTTGCTTGAACAGCTAGCTCTCAGATTGCTCCCTTTCACGCTTCCGGGTGTATGTACGTGTGTGTGTATATATACACTGACACATTCACTATGTGCCAAATTGAAAACCTGAAACATTTAAGGAAAGACAGACATGGGGTACCTCAGCTGCTGAAGAGACAGGTGCAAAGGTTCATTAATATTCCTTGAAAAGCCACGGTGCATGTAACATGAAAGTACTGCCTGCAGGCGTTCCGTGTTCAGGCATCTTAATGTCAGGGAAGGCAGTGGGGAACTTAGGGTGTCATTGAGGAGATAATAACACCAGCAGTTCACCCCAGAAGGGCTTAAAGCAGATGGTCTCCAAGAAAGTGTGAAATTATGGCTGAGGGCAGAAAAGACAACCTCAACCCTTTGGCTGTAGTTTTTTTCATTGAGAAGGAGGGTACTTTGGCTGTGGGAGGCTTGGAGAGAGAGCTGGGGAAAGTGCAGAAGCTTGGACAAATCTGGATGATAATATTCTTAGTACATGATAAGGAAAGCATCAGGAGCCAAAGCAGGTCTGGTACAATCACTGACACCTCCTATTGCACCGAAGAATTTATTCCTGTTAGCATGTAGGTTGGGAGATCCTCCACTCACCCAGGGCATAAGAGAGAGGCATTTCCAGCATTTGATTTGAGAGCTACACAAATGAAAGAGCTCTCTTTCGTTGGTTACCAGTTGTAGCAGCCACCTGGTGCTTGAAACAGTCTGCTAGGGTTGCTGGTGGGCCCCCAAATTTTCTTTCTTAAATGGTGACTCATGATTGTAGAACACGTGCATGTGAACAACCTGACATGCAGGATTCAGATGCATATACCTGTGCCCCACCTCCAAATCTATCTAATCAGAATTTGGGGAGAAGAATGTAGTTCTGTATTAATTTTTTTTTTTTTTTTAAATTTTATATTCTTTTTTTTTAATTTTTATTTATTTATTTATGGCTGTGTTGGGTCTTCGTTTCTGTGCGAGGGCTTTCTCTAGTTGCGGCAAGTGCGGGCCACTCTTCATCGCGGTGCGCGGGCCTCTCACTATCGCGGCCTCTCTTGTTGCGGAGCACAGGCTCCAGACGCGCAGGCTCAGTAATTGTGGCTCACGGGCCCAGTTGCTCCGCGGCATGTGGGATCTTCCCAGACCAGGGCTTGAACCCGTGTCCCCTGCATTGGCAGGCAGATTCTCAACTGCTGCGCCACCAGGGAAGCCCTGTATTAATTTTTAAGTGTCCCAGGAGCGTCTTTTTGCACACAAAGAATATAAAGCACATTAGGAGTATTACCACTGTTTTAGGTTAATGATCTTCTGAAAAGGCCCCCATTAAAGTGTATGAATTTCAGCTGGAAGCTAAGACTTTGGGGAATGATTAACATATAGTTATATATATATTTTTTCCTATAAGAAATAGTGTCCTGTGATGGGGAAGGGCATGGGAAAGGCACATTTTGTTGAGGCTCACCATACATATCCAGAAATCAGAAGAGGCGCAGTTCAAAGGAGGCAACTTCTAGGCTGCTGTTGATCATAGGACTGACCAGGTGAAGGTGGAGGCATAAAAATGAACTTCAGGTCCCCAGAGAGAAAAATCTTTGCCTGCCACATTGCCGACAGCCTATTTGTGTGCATTTTTACGTACAAGTGCATGTAGACAATTGTCAAAAGGAAATAGAAGAGAAAGAAGACCAATAACATGAATTAAACCCATGAATAAACTGATATGTATTTTCTATGAATTCAGTTTCAATTAGGGGTCATTTAGCTGCAGCTGATAAAACAACTCAAATTGGCTTCAATAAAGGCAGTCGTTTGCTCACATATCTGGGCATCTTAGGAATAAATCTTGCTTTGGACAGAACTGGCTCCAAATCTCGATATCATCAAAGCTCAGTCGGCCTCCATCCTTCGGTTTTGTTTTAGCTTCATTCTTGTTTTTTTGGCGTCATTCATTTTTTTTAGGCTGTCTATGTGGGGACCTTTGGAAGCTCCATGCTTCTTGCCACCAAGCAGTTCTAGGCTCTAAAAGGGATTTTTGCCCTAGTAGTTTCTTGAAAAGCTCTGGAATAGCATTTTTAGCCAAACTTACATCTTACGCATGGGAACCATAATTTAGTCAGGGAAATGCAATATCAGCTGGCCAGGCCTGGGTTACCTCCTCCTGACTTGGACAGAGGATTTTAGTCTATACAGACCACCTAGTTTGAGAAAGTAGTTCACCAAAGAAAGGGTGGAGTGCTCTTACCTTAGGGAGGAGAGATGGATTCTGAGCAGGCAAAAGCCATAGATTTTCACTATATACTCATGTCACTAGGGAGGCAATAGTAAGTGAATTAGCGACCCAGATATACCAGATATTTAGACTTCTTTAGCCAAAACCCATCAGTTATATACATATGTGTTTTATATTCTTATTTGTTCTCATGAGTCAGTAGTAATATATTTGACTATAAATTAAAGAGTTAGCTATAGTGGAGCACAGAGGTTTTTAGGACAATAAACTGTGTGATAGAGTAATAGTGCATACATCTTATTTCAATACCTTTGCCAAAATCCGTAGAATTATACAACACAAAGAGTGGACCCTATTGTACACTATGAACTTTAGTTAATAATAATGTATCAGTTGGCTCATTTGTTACAACACATGTGCCACACTAAAGCAAGATTTTTTTTTAACATCTTTATTGGAGTATAATTGCTTTACAATGGTGTGTTAGTTTCTGCTGTATAACAAAGTGAATCAGCTATATGTATACATATATCCCCATATCCCCTCCCTCTTGCGCCTCCCTCTCAGATGTTAATAATAGGAGAAACTGTGAGCAGGGGAGAAAGGATATATGAGAACATGAACTTTCTGCTCAATTTGTTCTAAAAATAAAGTCTATTAATTAAAAATATAAAGTTAGCTCTACTTATCTGATTGTCTGTCAGTCCTTCTAGAATAAACACTCCATGAGGGCAGGGTGGTTGCCATGAGGGCAGGATGGTGTCTTCTTTGCACACTGTATGTCCTCTATATGTAACATTGGAAATGACATATAGTATATAGGCCCGCGAATGCTGATCAGAAACTGGGTCAAAATGTTTGATAATTAAGAATCCTTCTGATTTTAGAAAAGAAATATGGTGCACAAAACATGCCCAGTATTATGTAACATCCCCAGCTGAGTCTGGGTCAGCACTCCATAATCAAACACATTTATAATTCTGTAGCAAAAAAATGTGAATGTTCATGCTAAGCTATATATAGCCTCACATCAGCTCAGGTCAGTTTTTGCCTCCAGTTGAGCTGCACAATATTTGTTGAAGCCATCTTTCTTTTCATACCTGAGGCTCGACATCAGAATCACCCAATTACTTTTTTTTTAATTGAAATGTAGCTGATTTACAGTGTTGTGCCCATCTCTGCTGTACAGCAGTGACTCACTTTTACACATATATACGTTCCTTTTTTTAATATTCTTTTCCATTACGGTTTATCCCAGGAGATTGGATATAGTGCCCTGTGCTATACTGTAGGACCTTGTTGCTTATCCATTCTAAACGTAATAGTTTGGATCTACCAACCCCAAATTCCCAGTTGTTTTTTTTTTTAAAGGAGTAATGAATCCATTGCTCCTGAAATGGGTCAGAGTTTGAGGTCAAGGCCAGAGTAGGATGTGTTGACACAGCTCCCCTTGCTGTTCTTTTCCACTCCTACAGACCATTCCTCTAGCAACATAGAATTTCTCTAAGCAGAGACCACTTTTATCTCCTCATGCTTTCCCACCTCCCATCATTTCTAAGCTCTGGCATTACGTACGACTAGGTCCTCATTATGTGTGACATGATGTGTGATAGCAGTGGCATCATTTTGTTAACCAGAGGACAAAGAAAGAGTAGAAGAGTTCACCTCTCGTTTGGATTTTCTTTCACTTTCTGCCTTCAAAACATATACCATCTGTCAGTAGACTTCTCTGTTGCTTGCTGTTTAAAATGCTCATTTGAGGGAGTTAAAATAAGGAAGGTGGGGGCTTCCCTGGTGGCGCAGTGGTTAAGAATCCTCCTGCCAATGCAGGGGACACGGGTTCAAGCCCTGGTCTGGGAAGATCCCACATGTCGCGGAGCAACTAAGCCCGTGAGCCACAATTATTGAGCCTGCGCTCTAGAGCCCGTGAGCCACAACTACGGAGCCCGCACGCCACAACTACTGAAGGCTGCGTGCCTAGAGCCCGTGCTCTGCAACAAGAGAAGCCACCGCAATGGGAAGCCCACGCACCACAACGAAGGGTAGCCCCCGCTCGCCACAACTAGAGAAAGCCCACATGCAGCAGTAAAGACCCAACACAGCCAAAAAAAATAAAATAAAGATATCTTTAAAAAAAAATAAATAAGGAAGGTGGAAGCAAGAACGAATGAAAGAAATGTGTTATCCTTTAAGTAGGAATGTCTGTCTCCTCTAGTATCTGTTTTGCCTCTGCTGCATTCAACTGAACAACCAAATAGAACCAAATGGAATAATTATTCAATAAAAATGCTGTGTGTAGGCAAATTTCACACATAAACCCTTGTGTGGGGCCTTCGAACATCCCCTGCTATTTATTTTATAAAGACGAACAACAGTAAGTTGTATTTGTAATGATCATTTGACAGCTGTCCAGTCATTTCTACGATCAGTAGATTCAATTTTATTCAATTTTAAAGGAATTCTCACACTCGGGAAAATCACTGTTACAGTATTTCATTTGTTTCTGAATTTCCTTAGGTTATTGCCCATACGTTTTGTGAGTAATTTGGATCCACGGAGATGCTGCTGACCTTACAGTTTTTTAGCCAAAACGAATTTCCATGATCATTAGAAAAGCTGGAGGAGAGGGCTCACAGCCAGCCAGATACACTGGGCCCTGTGTGTGCCCTTCTTGCAACATTTGGTTCTCCCCATTGGGCTTCCCCCTTGAAAAAGCGACATATGACCATGACGCTGGAGCACACCCAACAAACCAGCTTAGCGGGACTACCCATTCCTTGTCCCCCGTGGCATGGCTTTGCTCTGCAATCCAGTAAGGCAGCGTTGTTCTCCCTGATTACACACACAGACACACGCACACACCCGCGAACACACACACAGCATTTACTCTCTGGATTGGTCAAGGGCTCTGCAGGATGCAGAGTAAAAGACACAACACGGCAAAGCCACTGTGGTTCGCATCAGGATGCTTCTGTGTGTGCCGAATGCAACAGTCCACCTGCCCTCCAGATGTGACCCACATAAAACTCTCATCTAAACTCATGGGCTCATGTTCTGAGCTTATATTTCAAGCCCTTGTTGTTCTGCATTAGGTCTCCTAGAGTTTGCTTCCCGAAATGAGATCGTTGCCATTTCTGCCCAAGACCAGGTGTTTAATCAAACAACCTATTTGATGTTGTAGGAAAATTGACTGTATATCATAGTCCTAGACTCTTGGCTGCTCTGGCAGTACTGTCTACCTGCCATGAGGATGAAGGGCCTAAACCACCCTCAGGTATAACGCCTGGGAACTCTACAGCAATTACAAGTAGAATTGAATCCGGTATTTTTAGTTTTCTAGGATGAAATCACAGTACTACATTTTTGTCCTTTCCCAGCAGAGTTGTGTCACTGAGTTTGCAACAGATGAAAAATATTTCCAGCGGAAGAGAAGCGCGTTGACCAAAGGGCTATGCTTGCAAAACACGACCTTTTACCCCATCCCACATGGTAGCTACGGAGTAATCTAGCACACAGAACAAAACTCTGCAGGGTTGTTTTTCTTCATTGGTGTCCTTAATTGGTCTAGGGCTGAAAGTTACCTGTGCTCAATTCGTAATTGAAAGTACTAGTTTTCCAGCTGCAGGATGCACAGTAATGAACAGAGGTGCTGGGTCGGTCTGGCAGGAGCTCAGAAATCTGCCTTTTATCAAGCACCCCCAGGTAAGGGGGTATTGGTGCATGAGGTTACTAGACCACACTTTGATGAATAATTATTTTGGAGATAGCTTGACTATTTTTTTTTATTAAGTTATCTTCTATGAAATATTTACCCTGATTTCATCCCTGCTGTCTAATATGGCTCAGCCCCTTAATGACTTTCCTTCCCATGTCAGTTACCTTTTAGGACTGTTCAGAGATCCCTATTAAAAAAAAAATTCTATATTTAGCATCAGTGGATTTTTCTAAGCTCTACCTCCCCTCTCACTTGCTCCTTTATGCATGTTTTCTTTTGCTGACCTTTCACTTGGAATCCAGAGTTTGCTCTACTCTTATTCCCCGGGACCTGATACTCAGGCCTCTGTCTTGCTTCCCTGAGTCTACTATCACCTGAGATTCAGTCTTATTTTTCTCTGGTCAGTCTCAGTAAACTTCATGCTGGCCCGATCCATTCCAGTTCCTTAGCCCAGTCTGGCTTCTGGTAGCCTAACTGAGCAGCATCCTGCTTGCCTGGGAGAGAACTTTGGGGACATGCAGAAATGGGCCAAGTTAATTCAAAGAATAAAATAGAGAGTGAAATCAATGATGTCCCAAAGCTGCAGATAAAATGTGACATCTAGGGCTTCCCTGGTGGCGCAGTGGTTGAGAATCTGCCTGCCAATGCAGGGGACACGGGTTTGAGCCCTGGTCTGGGAAGATCCCACATGCCGCGGAGCAACTAGGCCCATGAGCCACAAGTACTGAGCCTGCGTGTTTGGAGCCTGTGCTCCGCAACAAGAGAGGCCGTGACAGTGAGAGGCCCGCGCACCGTGATGAAGAGTGGCCCCCACTCGCCGCAACTAGAGAAAGCCCACGCACAGAAACGAAGACCCAACACAGCCATAAATAAATAAATAAATAACCCCCCCCCAAAAAAAAGTTAAAAAAAAAAAAGTGACATCTAGCTATCACTTATTTTATCTGCAGCTTTGGGACATCAGTGATTTCACTCACATCTAGTGGTAGAATGTTGTTTTATTACTGTTTTTCTTAGAGTATTATTTTATTCTTAGGTGAAAATCATTTTTCTTTCTATTACAGATGCAGTACAGTTTTAGTCTGTGACCTGGGAAAATACATTTAGGAATAAATAATCTCTTCTAATCTAAAATTCTGTGATTCTCTGCATCTCTTTCAATAATCTAAAATTTTGAAGAGTAGCCCTGGCACTACATTTTATTTCTGGGCTGCTTGCAGGAGGACACAGGAAGAAGTTGGCTGACAAACATTGGTTTTATCTCTCCCCAGAATAGATTCTAAAAAGAAAAGAATCAAATGGGAAAAGGAGTTTGAGAATTGCTGGTTGAGAGCAATGTTTTTCAGTAACTTTTAATATTTAAATTAAAAGTTATTTAACTTTTTATTAACTTTCAAGTTTAATATTTAAATTAAATTTATTTAAATTAATATTTGAGCAAAAGGGGAGAACGGTTTAGAGTAGCCTGATCTTTAACCTAAATAAGTTTCTGGTCATGAAATCTCTACTCTTTTCTGAAGATCCAAACATTCCCCACTCTTCGTTGAAGCATGAAAGCAGGGTTTCTTTAACATAGATCTTCTCTCTTCTCTTTAAAACTATCCCTGAATAAAAATTGGAGAGTTTCTGTGGGATAGAGTTTAGGGATCATGGGTGGTGGGGCTGGAGGTAACCTAGCGACCGATTGGCAGTTAGTTGTCAAGGAGGGGAGAACCCAGAAAATCAGGATGTACCAGTATCAGCATTCGCACTAAATCCCCCAAGCTGGGGCTGAGATCAGTGGTCTGGAATCTATGAGATTATATCTGGGTTTCTGACCACCTGGCTGCTTCCCCCATCCTTCTTCTTAACCATGATTTTTGAGACTTCCCGGAAGCATGAAATTTCCTTGCCTTCTTTCCTGAGAGATCCCTAAAAACAACGTGAGCGCATTCCCCTAACTTCTCCAAGGCAGGGGAGCACCACCGGGACTTTTCACCCTATTGGTAATCCCAAAGTAAAAACATCAATCTGAACAGCCTGTCATTTAAATAAGATGAGATTCATTACATATAAATAAAGGGTGGTTATAGCAGGAATGTTGTGTGTATCAAGTGAGGATAAGATTTTACTACAGGGAAGTGGACTAGTGCGTCTCCCTGAGGATGCCTGTTCTTTGTCAACGTGGTGCAGCCCTGGGGGTTCTCACAATTAGCTTCTTGAGCTCAGCTATGAGTGTTCTAAGGGTTACTTTATACAGCTTTAGTCCCAGACTTTGACAGGTCCATCCATTTTCTTTGTGTGGGTTAGTTTTATAGTTTCCTGTTCCTGGCTTCCTAACCTCTCAACTGTTAGTCCAAACATGTGCTAAAATTCCTTCTCTAAATGTTTTCAAACAAGAATTTGTTGGTTAAACTTTGCTTAAGAGAGAAAGTCTAAGGGTGGGTCTAAAGCCAGCGTTGGTTGATGTTCTGCTCTTAGGAAATGGAGAGCTAGGATCAGAAGGGTCTGTGTTAGTACTTCTCAAATTTCAGTGTACAAAAGAATCCCTCAGAGAACCAGGTTAAAAGGCAGATTCATGGATCCCAGATTTTTCTGGTGTAGTCAGTCTGGACTGGGGTTTAAAAAAATAAGCATGCCATAATTACAATGCAGGTGGTCCACAGACCAACCTTGAGGTGTATTGGCTTATTAATCCTTTCCTCTATTGCTTTCTGAGATGCTCCTTTACCTCACAGGCTGAAAAATCACGGCCACTCCACTAGTTACGTAGGACAACTTACTGTGATAAAGGAAAGGGTGAAGTTAATCTTCTCAGCTTTGAAAATAGCACATGCAAAGTGTTTTGTGTATACCTTCAAGCCGCTTGAAAGTCACTTTGTGGCTCCTACACACAGATAGAACAAACTTAGTGGTGCCTTGCTCCATGTTGCATTTGAGAATGTCACTCTCAGGGCTGTTTAACCCAGGCACCTCAAGGTTTGGGGGAAATAAAGCAACTCTTTAACTCATTTTTCTTAAAATATTGGTAACCCTGGTCTTAAAGGTATTAAAGTTAGGATATCTGTTTTCTACACCTGGATAGCAACTTTCTAAAATCTCTCCCTCCATCTTTGTGAAACCAAATAGTTTATGCTTGAAAGGCTGTGGATTTCCTTAGATGAGAACTGAAATGCTGGTCCCTTTATGCTTATGTTAATTTCTAGGCAGTGAGCTTGGTTAACCAAGAGAAAATAAAAACTTTGGATGAAATGTGTCATTTATAGCCAATGCAAAGCATCATTATTATCAATTCTTGTTACAAAATACACAGAAAAAATATCCTTTTTGTTATTTAAATATGGCATGGATACATTGAGAAATAGTACAGATGTTAATCCAAAGTCTCTCAGCTGCATCCTGGATAATCATTATTATGTTTTATTCTTATTTGGAATTACTAGTAATAGACTGTGTATTTCTGTATGAAATTCAAATCAGGGAACACCAATGAACTGAGATGATTGATATTATATATATACACACATAATTTTGGAATTGAGACAACAATAGAAATATATTTCTCTCTTAAAGAAAAATCTACCAAACTTGCTGCTGTGTTAGTGATCTTGATGAGTAATGTTTGTTACTTAACTAAATATGCTAAAAATTCACCTAATTCTTCAAGACTGAATTGAGCTAACTGTTGACCAGTATCTAAATTTGTTTTGAAAATAACTGTCATTGAAAATCTGAATTGTAAATACGCAGATTTTGAAATATCTAGCTTTAAACGACCAGTGTTTAAAAAAATACTTTTGTGTACTTTTACTCCGTGCTTTTATTCTGTGTTCTTTGGTAAATCCTGTTTTCTTTGTTTAACTCTCTCATTAGCCTGAGATTGTATACATGGACTGAGGAGAGAGGGTGGTGGTAGTAATATAATTCATGACACTTTTGAATGTAAATATCATGTGTATGTGCATGTGCATTTATGGGAAAGTTTTCATGGCTTCTTTTTCACCCTTAACCAATGTAGAACCACTGAGTGAGTCCAACACTGTTATTTTATAGATGAGAAAATTGGGGCATAGAGAGACTAGGTGATTCTCCATAGGTCATGGAGTTTGTAGCTGACACAAGGCATTGAATCTCAGTTCCTAGTCTTTCTGAACCCATATCCTGCTTATTCTCTCAACAAGGTCATTGGCTGTCCCCATTCCTCTAAACTTCTGTTTGATTTTCTTGTGTCCTTAATTTTTCTTCTTTCCCAACCTCAACATGCGGAGTTTTTAAAGCCCGGATTAAAAACCTTAAAAGAAATTACTTTACCATGTTTCACCTAGATCCCCAAATCGGCTTTCTTCTTTTTCCTCAGTTCTGATACACCTGAATGAGTTCAGTCTCATCCTATCACCTATCAACAAAAAGCTGGGTATGAAGGTTTTCCAGGATACCAGTCAAAATTCACAGCCATCAAAATAATCACATATAAGGGGAAAATGGATTGTCAGCTACAGGGCGCTACTCAGTATCACTTTACATCATAGACACTGGCCCTCTGTCTCAAAATGTGTTAGGCAGTGCCTAAATCAGCTGACTGAATACATTAAAAAGTGAAAAAACACCTCAAATAGAACAAATCCTTATTGACCATCTTTGATGTATAAGCTACTGTGGTTAGTACTACAAGACATGCAAAAACGGGTAAGATACAGTCATGCTTTCGAGCTTACAGTCCAAAGAAGGGGAAAGAAAGGCACAAATGCATTTAATAGAAAAAGATGTGTCCTCAGAGAAATATGGATATAATTTATGAATCATGTGGTTAAAGGAAGACCTGAGGGTCTAGAAAAGCCTTCTAGGAAAAAAGGGACTAGATTGTAAAGAATGAAAACCACCTTCATGGTATGGGTGGTGAGGCGCCTTTTGACCAGTATTTATTATGTGTTTACTGTAGAAGCATGTGTACTCTACACTGCTACTTCAAATCTAGTTTGTGGATTATTCCATTCTTTGAGCTTTGTTGCTGCTCCATGACAAAATACGTTTTATGCATTTAGTTTCTGTTACTGAGAGAAAGAATTTAGAAACTCATACCTCTTTGAACTTGGTATAGACCAGTCTGGGTATTACTGAACTCATGAGCTTAGTCAGTCCCAGCTGTGTGATACTTACACAAGTATCGATCTATGGGTCCATAACAGGTTGAAAAAAACAAACTGTTAATTTACCACACATAATTTGAGAATCATGAACTCTAGGTTATTCTTTATTTACCTACATATCCAATTTAAGAAAGTTTTGTACATATTTTAGCAGTACACTGCTGCTTCTCCTTAGTAATGTATTTACGAAATCATCATTGCTTGCTTCCAACTATAGTATCCCATTACAGAGCAGAGACATTCTAACTTTGTGACATTAGACAGTCTTCCAGGATGTCAGCAGCACAAAAGGCATGTAGGAGGCACAAAATGTGAACAAAGTAAAAGGCTGGGCTAAAGACAGGTGGAACAATAAGAAGTGGAGGAGAGAAAAGGGAAAGCCAAGCCATTCGGTATCTGGAAGTTGTTGGTAAAAATAAGTCATCAGTATGAAATAGGAGAGTCCATATCTCCACTTCATAATTCCAAAGATTATTCTTCAGTGGGAAATTTCATGCAGAGGCTGGAACGAATCTGTTGTGTATTACTGTTTTTTTTGTTAGTTTGCCTCTTTTGTTTTCATTTTGTTGTTATTTCCTGTCATTGTCCCTATTTGGAAGATGTTCATTTTTGGACATTTTCTCTTCTGATTTCAGATGACTACACACTGCATGGCCCAATTTTCATTCAAGAACCAAGTCATGTAATGTTCCCTTTGGACTCTGAGGAGAAAAAAGTGAAGCTCAGTTGTGAAGTTAAAGGGAATCCAAAACCTCATATCAGGTTTGTTGACTTAAAAGCTTGTGTTCTCACGCATATACTTTCTATTATTAAAATCGACAAATACTTATGGAGTGCTGATTACATAAAGAGCTTTTAGATTGGCATCATTGGCTATCCTGAGATGCTAAAGAGATGCTCGTGTTCATGAAAAGTTTAGTACCCAGCTTCTGTTTCTGGCAGTACCAGGAATTAAATATCCTGATTGACCATCTCACTGAATGCCTTAACATTACTTCACAACATACTTTTTTAAAACACCTTTTTAAAAATGCATCAATAAACTGGCAGGAAAGAAAGAAATATTTAGTAAGTGGGTTTTGAACCTAGAGAAGAAAACTGAACACTGAAAGCAATTTTCACCTTGAAGGACTATGTGAACTGCAGCTTTGGATTTTGCAGTTTCACAGGGGACTGGGGTCACAAGACAAAGCCTTGACTCAACCAGAAGGAGAGTCTAACATGAGAACACCTTCCATAATAGACCTGGGACCCAAGGGCTACATTCTTACTGTGAATGTAATAAGAAGTAACCTCCCAAAGGACTGAAAAGCAAAAATAATTGCCTGTTTCAAACCTTGGTGTTAAGTGGTTTTAATAACAGATGAGACACAGCTGAAAGGAGAATTAGTAAAGTGCAAGATATATCTGAAGAAATCCTCTAAAAGCAGCAGAAATGGATAAAGAGGTGTTTCTCTTTATCCAAATATGAGAGAGAGAGGCAGAGAAAAAGGAGAATAAGAGAAAACATTTACACATATCTAATCAGAGTTCCATAAGGAAAGGAAAAAAAAAATGAGGCAGAGGCAATATTTAAAGAGAAGGCTAAGAATTTCCCAAAGCTAATTAAACATTCAAAGCTACAGATTAAGTAAGGCCAGTGAATTTCAAGCAGTGCAAATAAAAATAAAGCCCTGTCTAGAATTACCATGGAGAAACAGCAAAACACCAACCCTAAGAAATGATCATAAAAATAGGCCAAAGTTGTAATACAGCTAACCTTCAAAGAGATGACAATTAAACCAACAGCTGACTTCTCAATAGCAACAAAAATATCAAGACAGAAGACAGAATCTTCAATGTGCTGAGAGAAATTAGCTGTCAAATTTTTGTATAGCAAAAGTACTTTTTAAAAAGGAGAAGAAAGTAAATGTGTTTTCAGGCAGACAGAAACTGAAGTTTGATTCCAGCAGATCCTTACAAAAGAAAATGCTGAAAGATATACTTTAAGCAGAATAAAAATGATCCCAGGTATACTGTCTTAGATATAAGAAGGAATGATAAGTGACACAAATGGTAAAGGTTAGTATTTCCACGTAAAAATCAATTGCACTAAACAATAAAAATAATAAAAACAATACTGTATTGTGAAGATTAAAAAAGAAAAGTTAAAAGTCATGACAATATTAGAAATAAATTGAGAAGATATATACTGCACGGTGGATTATCCATGTGATTAAAAAAAATGAAATAAAGTTGGATCCCTACCTCACAGGGTACACAAAGATCAAATCCAAGTGAATAGAAAACCAACATGGGAAATTTACACAACTTTTAAAAGGAAATAGGCATACATATTTATGACTTTGTAGGGAAGAAAAAACTTTTCAATAATGACAAATAAGCACAAATCATAGAAGAAAATATTTAACTTCACTAAAATAAAGAATTTCTGTTTAGCAGAATATACTGGGATGGGTAAAATTATAAGCTTCCAACTGGGAGAAGATATGTTTAATACATATTATTTGCAAAGGATTAATATGTAAACTATTTAAAGAATTTCCACAAATCAAAAAGTAAAAAACATGTAACCTAATAAAAACATTACCAAAAGACTTTATCTGATACTTCTTAGAAAAGAATATCAAATATCCATTAATCATATAAAGAGATTATCAGTGTATATTAAAATATACAAATTAAAACTAAAACGACACACTCTTTCAAACCCACCAAATTGACAGAAATTTAGAAGAGCAAATTTAACGTAATAAAAATAATATACATAAATATAACCTGGCATATTCATACACGGTAACCCCATGCAACAGTGAAAATCAATGAATTATAGCTACAAAAACATGATGGATCACAGGAACGTAACTTTGAGTAAACAAAGCAAGTCATAGAGGAATGCAAAGTTTATAATCCCGTATTTACTAAGCTCAAAGGCAGGTAAGATGGAGTAGTTGTTTAAGGATACTAACATACATGATAAAATCATAAAATCAAAGGAATGAAAAAGCCAAAATTCAAGATTATAATTAACCATTGAGTTAGGAGTGATTGGAATCAAAATGGAAATAGGAGACTTCAAGAGTAATAATATTCCTTTTCTTAAACACAGATCTTTATTGTCTCGGGATTCTTTATATAATTTACATACATCTCATAAATATTATTTTACCTCTATTCAGATTTAACGATGAAAACCTTAAGCTAATAACCAATATGTAGTAGTATGTAAAAACCAAAAGAGTATATGGCACATGTGTCATAGTTTAGGGGAGGAAGAAATTGGAGTCACCCGGGGGGCACAGAAGTGGAATTTGAACTGAGGTAGGTATTGATAGTTTTCGAACTGGCAGAGGGCAAGGGACATCCCATACAGGATGGTGGTATTAACGTAGTGGAAATTGTTTTAGAATTTAGTTTGTGTGCCCATTCATTCATCAAACATAGCATTATTCATCAGACCACCCCAGTGTTTTTCAAACTGTGAATTCCAGGGTCCAAGGAGTTGACTCAGGAATTACCTGGGGTGAGTTACTGTAGAGTTTCTAACCAAGATTCCATCATGGTAGCTCTGCTTTGAACTAGGGTATATATTAGGATTCTGAAAAATACATCCTCTAGGAAAGATGTTTAAACCACTACATTAAAGCAGCTGCAATGTTCCATGCTAGGTTTGAGGTATTCAAAGATTAATAAACTACATATTCAAATAGTGTGCTTTGGGGGTCAGTGCCTGTAGGTGGAAGTACAGGGCTATGCTGGAAGTGTGAATAAAGGATGTCCAAGTTCTAGGGCATTCTGGAGGAAAGAAAGTCTGCTTCAGGATAGAGAGGGAAGGTATCAGAGAAAGTTTCACAGAAAAGGAGATATTTAAGTGAATTTGGAGGGCTAGTGACCTTTTGTCATAGGGATAAAAAAAGGAAGTACTTTCCAGAAAGAAAAAAAAAAACAACTCTCTAATGGACCATATAATTAGGGTGAACATGTAATTTATCATCCAAACCAGGACACTTCTGAGAGCAAAAGGCCACTGTTAATAATTATTCCAGGAGGACAGGTGTAAACCCAGCAATGTCCTGGGTAAATCAGAATATGTAGTTATTCTCCCTATAATATGTTGAATTCAAGGCTAAATCAAACATTTTTAAATGCTTTATGTAATAAAATAAATAAACGCAAGAGGTAAAGGTTCCTACATACATAAATGATGAGTTAAATGGCCCCAGTTTTTAGTACATCGCCAAGTATAAGTTCAGATGTTAGTCATAAATGAGAACAAATTTTGCAGCAGAATTTGGCAGGTTGCTGCTTTGTTTTTCCCCAAACTCTGACCTTTAATTAACATTGCTTTTGTAACATTGTGTTTCTAGATATAGGGGCTTGCTTTGTTATTTAAAACAAGCAGAGGAACAGAAACCTATTATGGTTTTGAAGATTGCCAGGAAAAGCTGAGAAGAAAACTTTTAATCAAATGCACTAGCAGTTGGTAGCAGTGTACTTCACTTTCCTTTATACTTTTGGTAGTTTCTCTGTGACAAAATAGCTGATTGGTACCTGGGAGCTAAAAACTCCCTTTTGTAGAAGGAAAGAACAAGAGAAAGAATGGAGAGATCAGGTATTTTCAAACATCTTTCTGGCTGAACTTTTTCAGTCTTCAGGCTGACTTTGAGGGGAGGAACCCCTAGGAGAAATTCAAGGTGAGTTCTTCATGGGGATCTTCGCCATTAGGTTTTCCCTCAGATGCCCCGACTGACCTCTCTTCTTTGTGTTTGTTCCCTGAACGGAGCCTTCTCTTTTCATTGTTTCCTGCCCCTCAATTTTGAAAGGATTGACCCAGACCCAGAAAAACTTAAGAAGTTTTGACTTGTGCCCACTTTCCTTGTGTTAAAGTTCCTGAAGAACATGTGACATTACTTATGGCTCTTAGCCTCCGTTTCCCAATGGAAAGAATGGTCAAGTATTTGGTGGAAATACTTCTGCTGTGAAGTTTGTATTCAGCTTGGTTTGCAGACAACAAATTTCAGGTCAGAAAGGTCCTGCCCCTTCTTCGGTGCCAAGCTGAAACAGTGAACAAAGAGAGAGGGTTTTGCTACAACACATCCTATAGACAGCTTCCCAGCAAAGTCTGAAAAATGGTACCTTACAGAGCTTCACAGTGTCAGTGTTTGGTTGTGCACAACCTCACTCTCTGGAGAGAATGGGGTTGTGATTCCCTGAATAATTCGGAAATCAGCTTACAAGACTCACCCATGTCCTGGCCCTTGGGAAAATCTCTTTGTGTCAAATGAGCATCGCCTCTATATTACCAGTTCTTAAAAGACTCCTCAAACATTGAAAATGAATTGTGAATGTTTTCAAGACTGTTTCAGTGTGGAATAAGGAATTCAACGCAGTCCACATTCAGTTGGAATGAACAGTGACTGCATCGCAATTAGACTTGGTATAGTGCTGTGTAATGGAGACCCAACTGCGTTTCACAACAAGCGCCTTATTTTCTAAATATTCTGTTTTCCTGTGCTATTTGTATGTAAAAGCGAGTAATAAAGTAGATTAATGGACTTTCTGCAGAGCATTCTGGTTGAGATGACGAGTGTAGACAAACCCACAGAGGTGTTCTCATTATCCCTACGAAGACTTTTCTAAAAAGGCTCACGTGGTCCCATTCCTAAATTCCGCCTCTGCTTGCAGCTCACATTAGATTGCAATTTCCTCTTTGAGTTCTTACACTTGTCATGTTAAATTGCTCGACTCTCATTTGAAGTGAGAGTTACAACAGAGATGTGACCAGCTGACTCAAAAAAATGTCTAGGGGGCTTCCCTGGTGGCGCAGTGGTTGAGAGTCTGCCTGCCAATGCAGGGGACACGGGTTCGAGCCCTGGTCTGGGAAGATCCCACATGCCAAGGAGCAACTGGGCCCGTGAGCCACAATTACTGAGCCTGCGCGTCTGGAGCCTGTGCTCCGCAACAAGAGAGGCCGCGATGGTAAGAGGCCCGCGCACCGCGATGAAGAGTGGTCCCCACTTGCCGCAACTAGAGAAAGCCCTCGCACAGAAACGAAGACTCAACACAGTCATAAATAAATAAATAAATAAATAAAAGAACGTGAAAAAAAAAAAAAAAATGTCTAGGGCAAGCAGTCAGCCCTGGAGATTCATGAGCATATAGACCTGCTAGGATGTAACCCAATCGTTCTCTTTTTATTGCTTATTACTTTCTTGTCTGTGTCAGAACACAGAGAGAATTACTGTCAAGCTTAAGAACAATGTCAGTTTCTAATACCCATCTTCTTATAAAAAAACACATAAAGAACTATGTCCCATTTCCTGATCTGGCCCACCTTTCCCACGCCTCATATTTCCATATTTTCACCTTTCAAAGACATAGACGTGAACAAACGTACACTGCTGTGCTGTGGTGGGCTAGGATGCTTCTTAAATTGTGTATGCTCAAAGCTAAAATATCCAGCCAAGAAGTAAAATATTTAGTGAAATACCACAAGCCTTTATTGAGCACACTGAGTGTCAAGTTCTAGGTTACTAAAGGGAGACTACGAAAGTGATATAGGCAAATTATCTATGGTGAAGGCAGAATTCCCACCTAGACAAGTAAGGAGAATTCTGTAGGAGCTTGGGGGAAGCTTTGATTTATCTTGACTAGGAATATTGAGGAAGACTTCATTAGAAGAGGTGTAGTTTAAGGTTGACTTTGAAGTGTGAGAGACGTCTTGGTGGAAAGAAAGCACTCATTCTTTAAACATGTTTTTGATGATACCCAGTATCAAAAATCTTGAAACTAACTGGCCTTCATTTTTTTCATTTAAATCCTTTTACATTATGCATACCAGCCCTAGTGCCCCAGAATGTTATAAGAGGATACACAATGAGTATGTATGTACACACACACATTTAAATAGTGTTTTTTTACTGTTTGAAGGAAATAAGATCACTGTTTCTCATTCTTTACTCCCATTATTGCTTCCGATCAATTTCCTTTATGGTCTAGTGTTGCCTTATTTTTGGCCTCCCAGTGTGACGCTACTAGGAGACGGTTGATAATTCAGGTACTCCGACTATGCTATATTCATTACCTGATGTTTTATGTAGGATTGTGGGGAAGGAAGAGAAAAAAAGATAATGATTGTTTTGTATTAGTTCAAAAGTTTGTACGTATTAAAACAACTTACTGAAAGGCAGTTTGGTTAAGATAAGGTCTCTCTGGAATGTTATTGGCTGTTTAAAAAAAAAAAAAAAAAGGAGATCTTGTTACCAAAGCTTTGCTGTTTAAATGTGTGAGTCCCACTAAAACTAATTTATTGGGCCAGGCCCTATACTCAGATACACAGATGATCCACGTAAACAAACAGAAAAGCAAGAAAACCCTCTTTGTGTTTGTTACCTAATGGCCTGATCTTCAGTTTATTGGGCTGGTTGATTGATGTTTGAGTGCCGGTAGCTAAGGAGATCTTCAAAGTGATCCCTGGTGAAGGCTAGTTTGGTTCCTAAGACAACTCTAGATCAATAGAATTCCTCTGCTTTGTAGTCAACCATTTCAGTCATATTAAGGACCAAATCAAAGCAACTCTGCAATTTCATCAAATACTCAGCAATCTACCGGAAAATGGTGTATTCTGTCATCTGTATAGACCCATTTAAAGAATGACGGCAAACCAGAAAAAGGACTTTTACTGAGGAGTGCTATTTGAAGAAAGTTGTACAAGATGCTATGGGAATTTTCCAAAAAAAAAAAAAAAAAAAAGGGAAGTGTCTGTAGCTTTGTAAGTAGTCACAAAAACAGGTGTTAAAATTTTAATATCTCGTTTACTTCAAAAGGACGTGCTCTTTTAAAGCACGTCTATGCATCTATGTTGACACCATTGCTGGGTAGAGCTTTTCTAATTTTTTTTTTTTTTTACCACGGTTAAAAACCAGTCACAGGTGATATTTCATGCAATTCATAGTTTTTATATATTTTAGACAACTCAGAAGTATTGATTAATATTACAAGGCTTTATCTACTGGCATTTTTATACTATAGGTGGAAGTTAAATGGAACAGATGTTGACATTGGTATGGATTTCCGCTACAGTGTTGTTGAAGGCAGCTTGTTGATCAGTAACCCCAATAAAACCCAAGATGCTGGAACGTACCAGTGCAGAGCAACAAACTCGTTTGGAACAATTGTTAGCAGAGAAGCAAAGCTTCAGTTTGCTTGTAAGTAGCAATTATATCCTGCTCCAAATGTGACTTTGAGTTTTTGTGCCTTGTACCAATCAGCCTTTAAAACAGTTTATCTTAAAAAACCAAACAGATTTTAATTTGTCATGTTGATCTTCTTTACCCTTTTTTCATATTTGCAAAATATCTTTCATTGTAGGGTAAACTGTAAATCTGAATGGGAAGATGTATTCTTCTGCTTTTATAAGGGTTGAGATAGTTTGACTGTATGATAATTTGGTTATATGATGCTCTATACACATAAATTCACATACACTCAAATTTACATACATATAAGTTTACATGTACAACAAATTACACGCACATACACCCACACACATTTTAAAGCGAGTGTGTATAAGCAAGCAGTTGAATTGCCAGTAAGTTAATAGTCAATGTGACAAGCGATTTAGCCATAAAGCTCACAGTTGGAAAAGAAAAAAGCTTGGTAGTCTCTTAATCCTATAATTCTCTAATACTTTTTCTTATTTGAAGGAAAAGGAAAATTTTAAAAGCAACTACAGAAAACAAAAAGTAGAGGCAATCAAAGCTTTACCTTTTATATTTCTGGTTTAGAACATTTAAAAAACAAATTGCTATCTCTTAAGACTACCAGCTAATGAAAGTTCATGAGCATGTGAAAGATAGTGGAATTTAGAAATAGCAAGTTGAAAATAAAATCCACAGGCAAAAGCAGTAAGTACACATTTGAGTATAGACACCTTGGAGGATTGATGTTCAGCTGTATTTTTAAGGGTTTATGTATTTGCCTATGATTATATATTTCCTCGTGTAAAATCCCAACTCATATAGCAGTGCATGAATGTCAAAGCTTTCCTAATTACAAAGTCTGTTGGCAGTAACACTGTAGGATATTCTCATTAACAAAATCCTCTCCAGAAACTCAATATCAAATATACCTAATATTCAGTACTTAATTTCTTATTGCTGTTTGGTGGCATTTTTATTAGTTGAGAAATGACTTTTCTAAGTATTAGGTATATATGGGATACCAGGCTTATTTTCTTTGTGAATGTCTTCTGCAGTAGTCTTCCAAATAATCTAAGGTGAGAGAAAAATAGGAGGATATGTCTGATTGAGTGCTACAGAACCAAAGTGTTTATTTCTTTTGGTTTAACACAAATGTGGTATCTATATTTTTAACAAATAGATTTTGTTGGATTCATTTTAGAAAATAATCATAGACTCTCAGAGTAGGGAAATCTCTGTATTCAATTACTCTTGTACTTCATCGATTTTTGGATTTCACAGCGTAGGAAATTTTTTTAAAAACAGTAACAATAACAGCAACAGAAAAGAGATTAACATAGCATTAACAACCTTTTGCTTTTCTAATTTATGACATTTAAAAAACAAATTACTAACTCTTAAGGCTCTCCTTTTGTAGAAGTCCAGGCATTTCTACTACTAAAAATATTGGAAAGATAGAATCTCATATGCAGGGATAGCCATTTAAATACAATAGTTTAGCCAAAGTAAAAGCTCTACCACTCGTTTTGTGGTTGAGGTGCCTGAGTTTGGAATCCACCCTGCTTATCCCACTTCTTGTGCCTAACATCCTGCCACCCTCAGAATCGTCAGCTGATAAGCATTCAGCTTGAAAAATTCTGAAGGTAGAGAGCTCACCTTTTCATCACAAAGCATCCTGACCCGTGATTGCTGTAGTTGTTCAAAAACACAAAAACAAGAACAATATCTCTTCCTTAAAATTGAGCTAAGTATCTAAATCTCTATCACCTTCACTCCCAGTGCTTACTCTATGATCTGGTTAGGTTCAGACACGTGAAAATATGTTCATGTCCCTTGTCCCATAATTCTTTTCTTCTCCAGGTACTCAATCCACAACCATCTTCTTCACAACACAGTTTTATTCAATTATCTATTAAACTCTGACCCTATAGAAATGTACCCAACTCTATGCCTGTGCCTTGACCTTGCAGAGGACAGTGGGAACAGTAGTATCCCATGATGTGAGCTTCTCTTTTGATGAATGGGGCTGACATTGATATTCACTTTTTTTTAAACCCCAGGTCTCATATTTCAACTTTTTTCATATAAAATTAGAGGATTGATTTTTCATGAATGGCTATTAATCCAGAGCTACCCAATTGTGTTATTTTATTACCTAAATCCAGAATTTTACATTTACTCCTATTAAATTCACCTTCTGAGTTGTGACCCTTTGTTCCATCACAGTTGAAATTGTTTTAAATCTTTTTTTTAAATCTGACATATTGATTATCCTTTTACTTCAGTGTCAGCAGAAAATGTGATAAGCGTGTGTCCATTCAAATAATTGATACAAAATGTTGACCGGGACAGGGCAGCCTGCCAGTAGAGAATGTCCAATAAAATGAGATTAAATTTATAAATCAATATCCTTCACCTACTCATGTTCAATTAGCTACAAATTTACCCATACATACTATACTTGAATCCCAGTTTCTCCTACTTGTTCTTAGAATAATGAGACTCTTTGCCAAACGCCTTGCTGAAATCAAGATGTACAATTTCTACAACATCCGCTTGTACCTGGTCTCTGTGAATCTTGTCTAGATCTTCCTTAACCATTTATCATAAAACATCCAGAGTAATCTTTTAAACATGTAAATGAGATCATTCCACTTCCCCACTTTATGCCTTCTACTGCACTTAGACTAAATCTCAGATTCACTACCATGGTCTTGTTTTCATTTCTCAAAAATTACAAACTATCTTTTGCGCCAGTCCTTGATACTTTCACTCCCTCTGCCTTATTTGCTTTTCTCCTGATCTTTCACATGCTCACCTCCTATGATCCTTAGTTCTCAATTTAGGTGTGACCTCCTAACAGAAAGTTTCCATATCACCATGTCTAACCTAAGAAGCAATTCCTTCCATTTCTTCTCCTGTCTTCTGCCTACCTTTCTGTTGCCCTCTACTTTTCTACATAACAACATCGTTTTCAAACATTAGGACTCACTATGATCTGGAATGATTTTGTGTATTTCTTTTTTCTCATTATTTGACTTCTATGATAGAATCTAAGTTCTAACAGAGGTGAGACTATCGTCCATCCTTATATCTCCAGAGTCTAGAATAATTTATATGTAGGAATAAACAAATTCCTTTATTAATTGCCTATTCAGTGACACAACAAAGAAAATATATGTATAAAGTTATTTTGGGGGAGGATGTATTTTTTTTAGTAAACCCGCACCCTTTCTATTCTAGTCATTTTCCGGAGTCTAGCATTTTGATCGTTAACATATAGTTTCTAGACCTTTCTTTTCTATCCTTTTTAAATTAAAAAAAAAAATAAAAGACATTGCCTCTATTCAAAAATCATTTTCAATTGGTTAGAATAAAATATTTTTCTTCAGTGATGTAAGGTGGAGCATGAAAATGACATCTTTTAAATGTTACCGAGTAATTGCTTTCTCCCAAGCATTTTCATAATCATTGAGGGAAAAAAATGTTGCCTTTTCACCGTACTTACTGCACTATAATACGCAAGTAAGAATATTTCTTCATTTTTAATCATATGATTTTATGGCTAAAACGGACCTTAAAGGTTTCCTGGCCTGTATCTTTAAAAGAAAAATTAAATTGAAGATTGAAGTAACTGAATTACTTGTTATTTACATAATTAATAAGTGAGAACCAAGGAATGGCAGCTTCAGCTCCTAATCCAGGGTACCTTGATTTGTGTCTACGTTAGAGTCACTTTGATTTCTAAGAAAAAAAAATCCCTTCATCTTTATCTAACATGTTACACCTTCAAATCTCATTTACATACCTTCTGTAATTTTATCCACAGGACAATTTTATAAGGTAGACATCATTTATGATTTATTTTAAAAATATTTTCATACTGCTTTTGTAGACAGAATTTGATAATCTCTTGTATTTAGCATTTAAAAAATGAATTAATTCACATAAGCAAAAAATCTAATTAATGGAGCTGATGCCTCTAAGAAACCCCGCTTTTCTTGGGACAGAAAACTTTCCTTGATTAAACAGGCATAGCATAACTGAAGTCACTCTTGATGAGGTGTGGACATTTTCATGAGCATAGAGTATTGTAATGTAATTTGGAGCACATTGTGTTTTCAGTCCCCTTGCAATATTAAGCCAGGGTCAATCACTTCTCTTTCTGTCACTTAGCCTGTTGCTAAGAGTAGACTGCCAATGCCCCTTCTACCCTCTAGTCCTACTGTTTCACCTTGGACTAGCAGACTTGATTGATTGATTTACCAGGGTCTACCCAGTGCCTGGCATTTAGTAAACTTGCAATAATAGTTGTTGAATAAATGAATAAGTTATAAGGATTGGATGTTAAAGTCATCAGGCCATGTTTGGGGTATGAGTTGAACCACTGCATTTAAGGACTTTCTGGCAGTCCTTCGGAGGTAGATGCAAGTATTTCCACCTTGAGTTTGTGTAGAAGACAATTGACATCCTACTTCCAGATAAGGGTATGTGTTGGGGCATCATATGTTAAAATATGCCATCAAAGTTTACTTGTATCCTGAAAACCTGGCGTGAGAGTATATATAGCTTCAATGAAGTGTTTAGGAATAGCTTTCCTTTAACCTCCCCTTCTCACAAGGGGTAAAGCAAGTTGAGTGTTCTTTAACTCTTACGTAGGTACCAGAATCAGAAGATAAGGCCAGGAGTAGAAGGAATTGCAGTTCATTACTTTCACTGCTTCATGGTGGGGATTTTTTCAGAGGGTGTGTCTATACAGAATGAAGTGCTACAGCTCTGTCACACTACCTACCCACTTCCCAGCCAAGCATCCCAATCCAAATCTGCTTGAGAATCACCTTACACAATTAGGCAACAGGGCAATTTTGTTCACTGACATATAGATGTGGATTTTTTTAAGTAAGTTGTAATCTACACTTACACGCATATAAAATACCCGTCACTATTTTAAAAATTTGTGAATGTGGGCTTGAGAAACTGAGATACTATATTGCCTAAGTTTAGATAGAATAGAATGTTGTCCATTGCTTATTCCACTTTATGTGTCTTAGAATGTTGCTAGAACTGAGATATCTCATCAGAGCCCTAGAGATAACCATACTTCTCCCTTAGGGTGTTATGAAGATTAAATTATAAAGCATATGCAAAAGCCCAGAATAATTCCTAGCATGAGAAAATGATGAAAAAGCTGCTTCTGTATTTTCCTTCTGTCTTTTCTTCTCTTCCCCTCTTTTCCCCTCCTTTTTCTGTCTTTTTAAAATAAGAATAATAACTAACCTTTATTAACCACTTAGGTATAGGGGGTAAGAGCACAAGCCCTGGAGTTAGATTCCCTGGGTTGAAATTCAATTTATCCTGTAACCCTGTGACCTGGGACAAGGTCCTTCTCTCTGCCTCAGTTTCTCTATCCATAAAATAGGGTTAATAACTCTACCTCCTTTATTGTGAAGATCACATAAATTAATATTGCCTAAAATTCCTAGATCATTGTCTGGCACACATTAGGGGTTAATAAATGTTAGCTATTGTTATAATTTTTATTATGTTTTGATTGCTCTAGGTCGGAGATTAGGCTAAGCACTTTGGAAGCATTATCCCATTTAGGTCTCAACATAACCCAAGGAAGTATAGGCATTATTTTTCTTCATAGGTAAAGAATCTGCAGATTAGTGAAATGAGATAATTTTCACGAAGGGTGCAGTGGAAGGGAGAGGACCCAGCAGAGGAATCTGGCTACCTGACTTTTGAGCACATGCTCATTACATGGCATTTGACATGCATAGTTCCCTCATGACAGCTAAAACTACACTTTCCTCATAGAATTCATATTCGAACTATAGATTTGGGTGATTAATAAAATGTTTCTTTTGTAGACACAAACTTGGATTTTTCAGTGTGTTTACAACCTTTCATATAGTACATCCATCATTAGTTTGTTTTTAATTTTTTAGTTGTAGGCTTCCTGATGCTGTCATAATGTTGATTTGCTGTTAATATCTAAAACCATAATGTTGTATATAACAATTATGCATACATTTGTGGCTCTAATTTTAATATAATTGGTTTCAGGTTCCATAATGAGAATAATTAATAACAGTATTTCTGCTCTAAAAGTTAATATGCAGATTTCCAGTTTATTGCTAGTAGGTTGTAAAACATTCTGAATATTGATATTTTATGATAAATAACTTTGAGTTGGCAAACTTTATATCCCCAAGCAGTAAATGACATGTTATTATAAGTTTTTTTACTCCTGTATTATTCCTCCCCCACATGTGAAAAAGATGTACTTTAAATGTAGATTGTTAAGAAGAGCTTCCAAGAGACTAATCCAGTAACTCCAGATTTTAGCCTGTCAAACTGATTGCTTCATAAACATTGTTTGGGGCCTTCTTCCTGGAAGAAGTTCAGCTGTTTTATAACAGTTCAGATCTTCAAAACAGAAGACTTAATACTACTCATCTCCTGCTGGGGATGACTATAATTCATACATAAGTACCTCCAAATTGCTTACGGTAAAATTAAATCGCTTAACAAAATCAAGTCTCCTGCCTGCTGGAGGGAAACTGGCATGGTCTTGGCTGTGGGCAAGGTGGTGTTCTTTTGAAGGAAGCGATGGATATGCTTATCTCTGTTGGTACCTCGCATGAGGTGGGAAAAGAAACTAGATCGGTACACTCTATTCAAACCCTGCATATTTACCTCCTGAGCTTGTATTAAGAGGAAGGGAATAGAAGAGGAAAAGGAAGAAAAAAGAAGAAGGATGAAGATGGTAAATGAAAGGGAGCCTTAGGTGCAAAAACCACCCCATATTGGCCTTCTGTGACCTCTCTCTCTCTCCCTCTCTCTCTCTCCCTCTCTCTCTCTCCCTCTCTCTCTCTCTCTCTCTCTCTCTCTCTCTCTCTCTCTCTCTCTATATATATATATATATATATATATAAAGAACTCAATAAACCAATCCATTTTGAGATTAATTTTGGTTTATCAGTTATGTGCAGTCAACAATTTTTATGGTGAAAATATCACATTGATGAACAGTAGCTGATCAGATAACATCGTTGAAAAAGATGTTTCTTATGGGTACTAAAGTAAGCCTTGTCTGAGTTCTCCTTAACTTAGGTACCCTCTGACAATTGTGGTGATGATGGTAATAAAGATTAATATATTAAATTTTGAATGTTTTACTGTACTCCAGCTGGGGCTTTTGGCAACCTGGTTTTTGAGTCTTGATCATTGCAGTTATTCACAGTAAATTTCAAATTTCATTGCTTTTAATGTTTAGTTAGTTTACCTTTCATAGCCAAAGAATAAAATGTGCAATCAGAGCAATAACTGGGAGTTTGATAGATGGCCAAACTCAGGACTGACTTGACTGATCTTTAATTAGGAAGGCTGCTTAAATAGGCAGACTTATGTTTCTGAGCAATAAAATGTTGATGGATGACTGTTTGGATAAATAATTTGTGGATATTTAGATCAATTAAAACGTGATCAACTAAGAAGTATTTGAATTGCAAAGCTGCTAACATTTATCAATGGAGGGCTTTGATCCTCCATAAAAGAATTAAAATTTTCTCATTTGAATAGTTAGAAGAATTCAAACCAAAACTTGCTGAGTTTCTGAAATAATGTTTTTAGTAGGTATTGTCTGCCACTTACCATAGTACTAAAAAGAATGCTGGTGACAATTGGTGTCTGTTGAAAATTTCATAATGCAGAACTAGTTAGTACATAGGTGTGCTGTTGGTTCTTAGTGATGTGGGTGGTTGTGAGATGTGGTACAAAGAATTGAAATTCACAAGTGCACAGCATTATTCTCACTTGTATTTTTTTTTCTGTCTCTTCCACAAAACCTGTTAATGTACAGATGCTAGTTAGTTGTAGCTATTCATTTATTAGGTATATTTCCTTCAGTCATGCCACAGTCCAGTTTAGGGTCTGACAAAGAGCAGTTCATGACTAAATCAATGAAGTATAGAGAATTTTTTAAAATTCAGGAGCATTCTAAGAATACAGTACACATTAAAATTGGCAACCAGGACCAGATAGGTATTCATATAGGCTTGATGAGTCAGGGCTTTAAAAGAAATCACCAAGTTAAAAACAATTAACACTTCGTATCTTTTTTTTTTAAGTAATGTTACTAAAATATCATCCCTTTTTGTTTTATTGTTTTGAATAATTCAGTCACTAAATATTAAAATAATTTTGTTTGATTGTTTTTCAAGTTTAGTTTTTAGACAGTGAGGATCAAGTCTGACCATCACCGCGCTGTAAGTTTGAAGTTTTGGTCTACCATCAGTTAGGTGTCACCAGTTAGTTGAAAGAGGGAGCAGTTTTTGAATGGGAGAAGGTATCAACCTAGAGAACACTCATCATATCTCATTCTTTTCAAGAGTTTTTATGTGAGAGATTATGGTTCAAATTCAGACTCCAATTGACCACCTGTAGTGGTTAGAATCATAATTTACCACAAGATACAACCACCTAGAACCTGTCAACGGGAAGACTTTGTTGGCAAAAATGGAAAACGCTTTGGAAAATTGCATTATACCAAGAGGCAACGAATGATGAGTGAAAACGCAGTTGTGGAACAAATTGGAAAAACAGGTCTTTAGAGATGTAATTAAATGAAAGATCTCGAGATATCCAGAGTTAAGCATTTGGACCCTAAATCCCATGGCAAGGTCCTTGCCCAGGTGTTGGTGGTATCGTGGTTAGCATAGCTGCCTTTCATGGCAAGGACCTTTCAAGAGACAAAAGAGGAGAAGACACACAGAGGAGAAGGCACTGTGACCATGGAGGCAGAGGTTGGAGAGAAGAAGCCAAGGGGCACCAAGGATTGCCAATGGCCATCGTAAGCTGGAAGAGCCCAGGGAGGATTCTCCCATAGAGCCTTCGCAGTGAACACAGCCCTGCCGACACCTTGATTTCAGACTAATAGCTTTCAGAATGCGAGAGAATAGGTTTCTTTTGTTTAAAGCCACCAAATTTGTGGTAACTTGTTTATGGCCACGGTAGGAAACTAGTAGACCAACATATGCACAGCTCTTTTCTTTCCTGACCACCTTCATCAAGGAAAAAATAAAACCACCTAGGAGTGAGACCGAGGTCAGGTACTTTTGTAACTGAACTGTATTAGGAAGCAAAGTACTGAGAGGGACGGCCTTGATTAAATGTGGAATAATCTGGGCAAGTTTTGTGTCACGCTTTGTATTTTCCTCTGGGGAGCATAAAAGGGGTTTTAATCTTTGTGTAGTATGATTTGATGAAATACTGGAAAAAGATAGTACTCTGCAGAAGTTCAGAGTAAGCTTTTCTTTTCGCCAGCACGTTTCTGCCCATCTCTTGGAATAGTCCGGTATAGGCTTTCTCTAAAATAGGTGGAGTTGGCCCTTTCTCCATAGTGTAATGATTTGAAGTGATTCTGAGTTGTTTTTTGGCCCCAAGACCCTCTCTCTGGACTTCTTTTTTCTAGGTCATTTTCCCTGAATTTGACCTTTTTGTCTGGCACTCGAAAGTCTTAGGAACTAGCTATTATCACATTTAGAGTATCTGACCAACCTGTGTGTGTTAACAGTTCTACTATGGTCTCTCATGCATTGTTACGATTCGTGTTATGACATTTCTAGCTGCAGAAAGAAGCCCCTGTGCTATCGAGGGCCCGATTCTGCTGTCTTCCCAATCAGCACCTTTCACTGAGTAGCCTCTAATCGGAACAAGCCAGTTGGCTCCTCGTGGACGTGTATTTTATGCACCACGCTGGCTGGTTTTTACTTCACGGCTGTAATATGTGGTCCCTGGAGAGAACAAATGCTTTAGGGTTCAGAGGTTAAGTCTGAAACTCAGGGACATCATGATAAGGTGTGTGTGCGTGTGTGTGTGAGTTCATGTGTGTGTGAGTGTGTGTCAGTGTGTCTGTGTTTTTCCAAGAGCTGAATTATTCTGTTAGACATTTAACCAGAGATGAAATTCTGTGCTAGCCGCTAAACCCTTGACGGATGGTGCTGCCAGTCAGTAATCTATCCCTGATGTGTGTATTTAGGGTACACACTAATGATATTTACAGTGTTGATCTGCTGCAGAATATTTGCATTGTTGTATATCTTTAGCGTTTCAAATTTGTTTGTTTTTTCCTTCATAGCATTTACTTCTCTCCCACCCCAAATTCAATGCAGTCTTGTGCTGTGAGCAGTCTGTTAGCTTGACCTCATAAAGTTTAGTTTAATTATGCCGTATAGACTATCTTTTAAGTAGCCCAGATTTATTTAATAGAGGTTAGGGGATGTGAGGGAGTCAACAAATGGATTTTCTTAATTTTAAGTTCAGCGTTTACTTTCTCCTATTGTATTCAAACGTTACCACCCAGAGGGCAGGTACTTATGAATAGGTGCTGAATAAATCCTTGTGGAATAAATTAAGCTGAATGAGTATATGAATCAGCCCATGTTAAAAATATAAGAGAAACAGAAATGCCTTGGCCTTTACTACCCTATGAGGTACTGTTTCCTCTAAAATAGTCTGTTTCCCTGAACTGAGTACTTTTTTTTTTAGTGTTTCTCTTTTAAAAACAAAATTCATTAAAGTGTTGCCTCTGACTTCCAGTACCATCTTTTTTTAGTAACAGTTTTATTAAGATATGTCACATACTATATAATTCAACAGTTTAAGATGTACAATTTAGTTAGTTTTTAACCTATTCACAAAGTTGTATAACCATCACCACTGTCTAGTTTCAGAGCAGTTTCATCATTCTAAAAAGAATCCCTGTACTCATTAACAGTCATTCCTCATTCCACCCGGCACCGGACAACCACTAACCTAATTTCTGTCTCTGTGAATTTGCCCATTCTGGCCATTTCATATAAGTGGTATCATGCAGTATGTGGCCTTTTGTGCCTTATTTCACTTAGCATGATGTTAGCAGGGTTCATCTATGTTGTAGTTGTAACAGTACTTCATTTCTTTATATGGCCAAATAATAGGCCATTGTATGGAAAAATACCATTTTGTTTGTCCATTCACCAGTTGTTGGACATTTGGGTTGTTTCCACTTTTTGGCTGTTCTGAGTAATCCTGCTGTAAACATTGATTTACAGGTTTTTCAATGTGGACACATGTTTTTATTTCTTTCAGGTATCTTCCTAGGAATGGAATTGCTAGGTCAAATGGTAACGAGTTGTATGTTAACATTTTGAGCAACTGCCAAACTATTTTCTAAATTGGCTGTGTCATTTTATAATCTACTAACAGTGTATGAGGGTCCCAGTCTCTGCATATCCTTACCAACACTTGTTATTGCCTGTCTTTTTTATTTTAGCTGTCATAGTGGGTGTGAAGTGGTATCTTACTCTGGTTTTAATTTGCATTTCTCTAACGGCTGATGATATTGAACAACTTATTATGTGTTTACTGACAATTGGTGACATTGTCTTTGGAGATATATATATTCAGATCTTATGCCTGTTTCTTAATTGGGCTATTTGGCTTTCCATTATTTTGCTGTAACATTACTTTATATATACTAGATACAAGTTCCTTATCAGATACATGATTTGCAAATACTTTCTCCAATTCTATATGTTGTCTTTTCAGTTCCTTAATGACGTCATTTCAACTACAAAAGTTTTCATTTTGATGAAGTCAATTTATCTGTTTTTTCTTTTGTTACACGTGCTTTTTTTGTTGTTTTAACGTCTTTATTGGAGTATAATTGCTTTACAGTGTTGTGTTAGTTTCTGCTGTATAACAAAGTGAATCAGCTATACATATACATACATCCCCATATCTCCTCCCTCTTGTGTCTCCCTCCCACCCTCCCTATCCCACCCCTCTAGGTGGACACAAAGCACCAAGCTGATCTCCCTGTGCTATGCGGCTGCTTCCCACTAGCTATCGATTTTACATTTGGTAGTGTATGTATGTCCATGCCACTCTCTCACTTCGTCCCAGCTTACCCTTCCCCCTCCCCGTGTCCTCAAGTCCGTTCTCTACGTCTGCGTCTTTATTCCTGTCCTGCCCCTAGGTTCTTCAGACCCATTTTTTTTTTTTAGATTCCATATATATGTGTTAGCATACGGTATTCACATTACACCAGTCAGAATGGCCATCATCAAAAAATCTACAAACAATAAGTGCTGGAGAGGGTGTGGAGAAAAGGGAACCCTCTTTCACTGTTGGTGGAAATGTAAATTAATACAGCCACTATGGATAACAGTATGGAGGTTCCTTAAAAAACTAAAAATAGAATTACCACATGACCCAGCAATCCCACTACTGGGCATATACCCTGAGAAAACCATAATTCAAAAAGAGTCATGTACCACAATGTTCATTGCAGCTCTATTTACAATAGCCAGGACATGGAAGCAACCTAAGTGTCCATCAGCAGATGAATGGATAAACAAGATGTGGCACATATATACAATGTTACATGTGCTTTTGACGTCATATCTAAGAAACCATTACTTAATCCAGAGTCACAAAAATTTACTCCTATGTTTTCTAATAAAAAGTTTTGTAGTTTTAGCTCTTGAGTTTAGGCCTGTGATCCATTTTGAGTTAATTTTTGGATATGTTGAAGTTGAGGTCCAACTTCATTCTTTTTAAATTTTTTCAAATGTATTCTTTTGCATGTGGATATCTGTTTGTCCCAGAACTGTTAATGAAAAAATGATTCTTTTTCCATTGAATGGTCGTGCACTCTTGTCAAAAATCAATTGACTCTAATAAGTATAAGAGTTAATTTCTACTCCATTGATCTATATGTCTGTTCTTATCCAGTACCACACTGTGTTGTTTACGGTAGCTTTATAGCAAGTTTTGAAATCAAGAAGTATCCATTAATAGTATCATAAGATCAAAGAAATATGACGCATATATCACATTAACTATAGACTCCATCTTACTTTCCTATAAACAAAGCACATTGCCCTTGGATGTGTTATATAAAGTTTAAAATCGATAAATTCTGAGCTATGTAATCTTAAATAACATCACATTTGAAGCCTTGACAACCTAATTTACTGGTTCCTCAAATTTGAGGAAGAACTCATTGTTTTTCTTACTCCTCAGAGTCTTAGTTCTGTTTTCCTCAACCTCTCAGACAAGAATGCTTGCGATTTCTTACGAACAATCACCATCTTACAGGCCAGGCAAGCTCTAAATCCACAGAGAAACAATTTTCTCTAAGGCATTGAAGTCCTAGGATAACTCCTGAATAAGCAACCAGACCATTTAACATAGGCCAGTGCCTCTCCACTTCTAACTCTTCCAAAAACTGTATGGAGGTAATTGGTGTATATTTGCACACCTTAAACGGTCCTTAGTGGGTTTTCTCAGAACAGAGAATACTATTGACCCAGCGTTTATTTTGAAATGTCAGTTTTCTTATCTCCACTAGAGTAATTTATAATAAGTGATTTATCCTAAATTTGCTTAGACCTTTCAATCCCCGTGTTGCCTTTGGACCTGACATTCTCTGTACCTACCACCGAAAGGCTGTGTCACCTTGAGGAAGTTTCCACACTCCTCTCAACACCAGTGTCCTCAGAAGAAGCATAATGGTAGTATTTTAGAGTTGTGAGAATGAAATATGCCAGGGAAATATCATTTGTATGTTTATCAACATGCCTTCACCTGTTCATGTACAGAATGTACATTAACACATGAATGCTGTGTTTTCTTATCTCCTTTGTCTACAAGTGCTCTGGTACTTCATCTGCAAATGCTCCGGTACTAGGGTGGTTTTGTCTGGTCCTCTCACTGGTCGGTATACACCCTCCAAATCCAGCTGTATTCATGTTTTTACATTTTACTCAGCATTAAACATGGTAGATGTTCCAAGGTTTCAAAAACAGTTAGCAATTGCTCTCTCTAAGATACTAAGCTTCATTATACTCTAAACAACCATTGATCCTGCATATAATTCAACCTCAGTAATCACAACCTGAGATTTCTGCTAAGTAATTATTTATACTATCAGGAAATTGTTAATCCTCCTGCATATTTGAAAAATGAAGTACCTTTGGGAAGTACCACCACATCATCCAAGTACATGTGTTGCAAAAAATTGAGTTATCAATATTCAGTGTGGAGATTTCCTTTGTGTATTTGTTTTTCTTTCTTTCCATAAATATTTAATGAATACCAACTAGGTAGTAAGTGCTGTGTTAGATGAGCAGGAGCACGTCAATGAACTAGACAAATGTGAAACTTACCTCCAGCAGGGAAGACAGATATTGGACAAGTAACCTCAAGGGTGGTGAGTATTAGGAAGGTTGAAGTCTAGATTTCTAAGGAACAAAGGACAGAATAAGCAGCAGCGGAGAGGGAATGGAGCGATGGCCTGAAAGTGGTGTTTGTTTATAAGATAGTTGGTTAGATAGTTGTTCAAGGAGAGGCAGAATGGAGGGGTACGGAGAAAAGAGCAAGGCATTTCAGCAGAGGAGAAAACATAGGCTGTATATGGCATTCATTAGGAAAGAAAACAGGACCCAGTCCCTCTTCTTAGAGTTCACATTCTAACAGGGGGCAGGGGGTGTTCATCAAGTAATTACACAAGAAGTATGTAATCATCCACTGAGGTAAATGGGAAAAAAATGGTTTTGGTACTTTGACATTTATAACAAACGAAGTGAACATAGACAGATGGTAATTTCCCCTGCGGAAGGGACTCTAATTGAGATCTGAAGGATATGTAAGGACTCAAGAGGAAGCATTTTCCAGACAGAAAATACAGGATGTGCAAAGGCACTGTGGTAGAATAGAATGTGGCACATTTAGGGGAATCAAAGAAGACCCACCTGTGTGGCTGGAGTACACAGAGCAGGAAGTGGTGAGTACAGCAGAGTAGAAGATGGTGGTAGGGAGTGAACAGAGTGAAGATTGTTTATTTATTCTGCATTTTACCTCAAGACCTTGAAGTATATCTGTTTACTGGCTAAAGATTAGGAAAATTCTCATATATGTGCTTCTGTAAAACATGCTCAGTGCCTTGAAATCTACATGATGTTCAGTACAGTGGGAGCTTTCTGTAAGTCCAATCATCAGTTCACACATCCCCAACCAACCACCTGTAATAACAACAGGAGCTAACAATTCTTACCTGATTTGCATGTGCCACGCAGTCAAATATGAACTCTCTCTTTTTTTAAAAATTATTTAATTATTTAATTATTTATTTATGGCTGTGTTGGGTCTTCGTTTCTGTGCAAGGGCTTTCTCTAGTTGCGGCAAGTGGGGGCCACTCTTCATCGCGGTGCGTGGGCCTATCACTATCGCGGCCTCTCTTGTTGCGGAGCACAGGCTCCAGACGCGCAGGCTCAGTAATTGTGGCTCACGGGCCTAGTTGCTCCGTGGCATGTGGGATCTTCCCAGACCAGGGCTCGAACCCGTGTCCCCTGCATTGGCAGGCAGATTCTCAACCACTGTGCCACCAGGGAAGCCCTGAATTCTCTTTTAATCCTATCTCAACTCTAGACACTGGTACTCTTGATATTCCCATTTTACAAAGGAGAGAGCAGAGGTATGAAAAAGTTAAATGACTTGCCAAAGTCCACTCAGCTAGGAAGTTGAAAGGCCAGGAGCAGATTCCAGGTTATTTGACTTCAGTACTTGCCTGATTCATCACTACACCATACTGTCTGTCTTTTATTTCTACTGCAGTGAAAATGCATCTCCATCAGAGGAAACAATTTGCCAAGAAACTCAAAACTGAGTTTGGAGTGTGATACTAATAAAAGAGCCAGACTCTTTTTTTTCTGGATGTCATATTGTTAACCAACCTCCACTTGCATCCGTGGGTGAAAAGGCGAAGTCGTGCTTTGTTCTTTGGCCAGTAAGAGACCGCACTGAGTGCAGTTCAGGATTTCAATATCACTAGTCTTATTTTTCGACACCAAATTTCTGCAAAAGATGAGAGAATAAGATTGAAGATGATAAGGAAGTCATGATAGTGCTCGAGAGCAGAGCTCACATGATGCTGCTGACGTTCTTTCTGGTTTCCCTGCCTCACTTGGTTCTTTTAAGAGTTAGGAAATATCTGCAAAGCTTCTGGTGTAGAGAAGAAAAGCGAAGCTATTTGTTTTCATGACGTTAGACGGCTGATCGGGTTCTGCTCTAATAGTCTCATTTGTGTTTTTAATTTTACTTAATAATTTTAAATTATTAATTGTCAATTAAATATGATTAGATGTCATTAAATGTCGTTATGTTACACAGAGTTTTTATATCTGTGAATAGCTGTGTAGAAGGTCCTCTGTCTTTCTGTCTGTCTTTGTCTCTAGTAAACAGGTAGCCTCAGAGGTTATCCCATAGATTTATAAGGCAAGTGCCACCTGGAGAAACCCCATTCCTTCTTCAGTAATTCCTCCTTCATTAGCCAAGAAGTAAACAAGCATGTGTTAAATTTAAACCTGATCAAAACAAATATTTAGTGCCTATTTCTTCAACAACAGCACTGTATCCCTACACGGAGAAACTAACAATACTGGGTGCTGGAAAGGACAAACCACCAGGAAAAGAGAAAACATTTCATGAGGTTAGGGATTTGGGCAATGGACAGTAAGAACCTCCCAGAATTTTATCTCCTGTCTGTAGCAATAAATATTACTCCCGCTCCCCTTCCTAACCCCCCATGAGATGGTAGAAGGCATCTCTTGTCACCACTTCTTCCAAATCAGAGTTGAAGTCCAAAGTCACAATAAGGGTCATTTTTGTTTTTTTGGTGCAGAATTCTGATATCAACTACCTTTGCCATGCTGGCTAAAGTGGCTTTCCTCAGTCCTGTCTTTTCAATATCCTGTTGATTTTCTTTACATTTTCCCTAATAAGAGTCTATAATTGTATCTACCAGTTTGTCTATTGCTCATCAACCCCACTAGAAACTTTACCAGTGCCTTGCTTTGTTCAGTACATTTTTGTTGGATAAGCAGACTAGTAAGTTACTCTACATGGAAGCAGGGGTCCCAAAGAGATGCTAGTAGGAATGGCAACCTTGAAATTTTAACCCTTTACATGCAAAAAAAACTCAGAGACAAAGATACACGTGCTTTGCTTCGGGAAGAGATGTTGTTCTGCAGGAGGAGAAAGGAGATCTCCCAAAGATTTAATTTCCTTTGTTGTCAGGTGATTGGTGTGCATGTAACTTTTTGATCAGAGGGCTGTTACGACCACTCCTGATGAACAGCTGTCATGTGCTTGGTTTATAAAATAGACCCACTGTTTGCCACAGCTAATCAGGGCCTAGTTAGTGTATTCTAAAAAAAAAAAAATGAAGTTTATAGGAGTGCTGTTTATTGCCTTTTGTAAGTGAGCTGTTTTTTAAAATATTCGTTTAGTGGTCCCGTTGGCAGATAATAGAGATAATAATTAGTCCATGGAGTACTTCATGGTGGAAAATGCAAGGCCCATTGGAGGAATGCTCCTCCCTGAGAGTACCAAACTAGGAGTCCCAGACACTGGGTTCTGATCCCCTTTCTTTCTCTGATTTGCTCTATGACCAACATCTTAATAATGATAAGGAGCGAAGTCTTGAATATGAGTTTACTGGTGGCAGCTCTGTGGCTTCCCTATCCTGATAGCCCAGCATGTAATACAGTGCTCCACAGGCAGCAGACACTCAGTAAAACCTCTTAAATTAAATAGCTTGCACTCTTAGTATTTTTGCATTTTTTTTCTTTAATTGGTTAGAGGGAAGAAGAACTTAAAATATCATTACATAGCAGTAGATGTGTGATGTCATTTACTGTTTGCCAACCAAATGTTGAAGCTAGAAAACATTTGTGCATAAATGTTACATGAGTTGAGGTTTTTAAATTGCTGAAATGTAGGTAATTTGGGCAAAGAGTGGCATTTAGAGATGAACGAATGTATTACATCTGTGGAGCCTTCATATTTATTACCTTGAGTGTCATTGCCATTTCCTACTGGAAATTAAGCATCACACATGTATCCTTCATTTGACCAGGTGGCCTTGATGCCTCTAAAATGAATGGTAAATCCAGGAATATAAATTATAATCACATCATAAACATCTTCCTCTTAACCTTGGCAATGATGTAAAATAGTGCATTTTAAGCTTGTTTTGAAGGTTAAGCAGGAAATCTTGTTTTAGATAATTAATATTTCAACAAAATCAATGTTGCTACAACTAGCAAGTAGGTGATCTGGCTAATTGGCTTAGTATTCAATCTGTTAACTATGAAATGTCTTTTAGCTGAAATTGTGTTTATAAAAAAAAAAAGAAAATCAGTGCAGTGTTTACTGGTTTGCTGGCACAGTCTCGTTTAGCCAGCTGTAGAGAGCTCAGGAAATAAATATGGAGGAGCTTGTCCTCCAGTTGCCTCCAAAATAATCCTGATGATTTTCCCTGTTTTGTCTTGGCACTGAAGACTGTAAAGCCAAGGAAACTGTCACTCTCTCCACAGAATATGTTTTGGTCCTTTCTGTCAATGGCTTGCTTCACTTTCTCCTTGATAATCTAAGCCACCACTGTTATGCCTTGGAAAAATAATTAATAGCTAAATTGTCTATACTATTTTACTGTTTAGAAAGCACTTTCAAATCTATTGTTAACTTTTGTCATTACAAAAGCCCCATGAGGGATGATTTATCATCATCATCGTCCCCATTGTACAACTGTGGAATGAGTAACTCAAGATGAGAAGCAGCTTCCTCAAGTCCCTGCCACTAGTAAGTGTCAGATCTCGGAATCAAAACTCAGACTTCTGCCTTCAAGTCCTGATGTCTTTTCACTACACCACATTGTTATTTTCAGTTAAAGTGGGCTTCTTTCTTTTTTTTTTTTTTTTTAACATCTTTTTTGGAGTATAATTGCTTTACAGTGGTGTGTTAGTTTCTGCTGTATAACAAAGTGAATCAGCTATACATATACATATATCCCCATTTCTCCTCCCTCTTGCGTCTCCCTCCCACTCTCCCTAGCCTACCCCTCTAGGTGGACACAAAGCACCGAGCTGATCTAAAATGGGCTCCTTTCTTAAGCCAAATCAATGGATCTTTACTTGTGAGGTGTCTGACGTCTGTCATTATTTTGTGAAGAAGATATTCGGGGGTATACCTTCAAATGCAGGTTCCCCAAACTATATTGTTTTAAAAAGGCAGAGTTTAGACAATTTATAAAACCTTTTTTTGTCCTGACTTTATACCCTTCCTCTAATTTTTAATGTTGAAAAATTCTTTCTTGTATGAATTGAGGATGGTGGAAGATGGTAGTAAGAGTGGTGGTAGTTTTTAGCAGCAATACTTAGAAACATCTATGTTGGTTTCACACACCTCCTTTCTTAAAAAAAAATTATCTTGCCCCATTAAATACAAAAGACTATGAACCTCAAGAGGGAGGAGATATGGGGATGTATGTCTATGTATAGCTGATTCACTCTGTTATACGGCAGAAACTAACACACCATTGTAAAGCAATTATACTCCAATAAAGATGTTAAAAAAAAAAAAAAAGACTATGAACCAGTGCTTTGAAAAACAACCTGAGCTGGTAGAATGGGTGGCAGGTGAAATGCTTCTTGCTGGCAGTGTCAACCCTTAGAAAACATGAGCAGAGGCAGCGTCCCAACCAGCAGACTGAACGTACCAGCGAGAGCAGCAGACTGTCTCCAGGAGCCAATGCTAGCCTCTGTAGTGCTCCCTGGAGCTCAGTTCTTGGACCTCAGCACCTGTGTTATGTCTTGTTTTCAAGGTTAGATTAATTATATCCTGTCACTGAAGAAGGAAAGAGTGGCCTCTCTTCCCTCTCTTTTCATTTAGTTTTGGAGGCAGCTGTTGGAACTCTGCAACCCTTTAGGATAAGGCACTACTGCATTTTGTTCCCAGGTACATCCCCATCCTTTAACCAGGGCGACTATCTTCCTTCTTCCCAAGAGAGGAAGTGTGTTGTAGAATCCCTCACCAGTCTGGCTCCATAAAAGACAAGGAATCTTGAAACCTGCCCATTTTTGCAGACCATTATCTCCTTTTTTCCACTTCTTTCTGCACAGCTATTACACGTGTCACTACACTGGCCCTACGGAGGGTGAAACATGAACAAATAGAAATGATCCAGAGATAATCGGTAGACTGGACTCAGCAGAGGAATGTAAAATTCAAGTGTCATGTGGTTAAGAACTGCTGTTTGAAAAGCTGATGCAGTGGGAATAGCAAGAGTTTAAAAGCAGCACTCACTAGTTGGTAAAACATTCAGTGGGATTCTATTACCACCTGAGGCATGGCTAAGGGACTCTGCTACCAGACACGACAGATTACTCCCGGAAACACGGGCCATGCATACACAGCCAGTGTAGACCATGTGTTTTCCTTTTTCTTTTGGTTTGCTTTTCTATTAAAAATTCAGAGTGGGAAGCCATTGTGCTTGAAAAATACTGCTTCTCCTGCACCAGTAGTGTCTAGAAGCAGGAGTGTTCTGGAATACAGCATGGTAGAGTCTCACACATCTTCCAGGAATTTGTTTTCAAAGTCAGCACTGAAAGCAAAATGTATATACAGTACTTAAAATTACCCTCATAATTCCCTGAAGTTGTGGGTCTAGGTGTCCACGTTGGAAAAAGGCATGCCGTTCTTTCTTCCACCAAGATCAGAACGTACAAATAACTGTTTCTTTGGCTTAGCATCAGATGAAGAAGTTAGCTTGAGTTTACAACCATGTTGTATGAAAAATAGATATCTTTAAATACAGAAAAAATATTCCCTTTTGTGAAGCTAGTGAGAATTGAAGCTAAGTAATAAAATAGATTTGGGTGCCCCATCTTTAAATGGGAAGTTATACAAGCGAGTGGCATGGTGGGCAGTTGCCCACACAGTTTATATGGCTGTCTCTTCTGTGTCACGTATGCCACCCCACTCTGTCAAGTCATTTTATTCTCCTGTGCCTCAGTTTCATTCTCTTCAATAAGGATAATATTAGTAGCAATGGCTCTTTTAAAAGATTCACCAAAACAAAGTATAAGGGAATATTTTCTTCCAATTTTAAAAGTAAGACATGCCTTGTTGGAAAAAGACAATAGAAAAAGATCTAAAGAAGAAATGTCTGAAAGGAATAAACACGACCAAGAGGGATCTTGCACGCTAATGGGAGAGAAAGGCATAAGGTATTAATAAAGTGTTCCAGGAAATTATACGGTGAATGAGAAGACAGTGGTGTGCACAGTGTGTTGTGGAAGCGTGGAGGAGCAACATATGACCTATTCTGGGAGCGCCCAGGAGACTCCCCAAGAGGGGCAGTGACTGAGCCTCGTCTTGACAGATGGTTGACAGTTAAAGAGGCCCAGTGTTGGCAGGATGTTTCATGCAAAACGAGCTGCAAAGACAAGAAAGCCTGACTCTTCACTGATAGGCAGGGAGCATGGAAACACTCCATATATCAAGGCTGTCAAACATGAATTGGGGAGTGGGAGGCCAGGAGAGAGGTAAAAGGGAGAGGTAAGGGCCAGGTTATGGGGGGCCTCATTTGAGATGATGAGTTAGTCTTTTGGTGGGCGATGATTTCCAAGGTAATTTTAAGCAGCAGAATGATATAGTCAGGTTTGCATTTCAGAAATGTATTACTCTAGCTTCATTTTGGAGTGTACATTTAGGGAGCTGGAATGCCAGAGCCTAAAAAAACACTTATGATGACTTTTTAATATTCCAGGCAGGAAATGTTGAGAGTCTGTCCTAAGACAAAAGCAGAAGTATTAGATGAGGCATATTATACAAAATATTTATGGGGTAAAATCATCAGGGTTTGGTGGATGGTTTGAGTGAGTGTGGGGAGAGGGAGTGAAGAGTACAGAATGACTTGAGAGTTTTGTTTTGCATGGTGGGGTGTCACTGACTGAGTTTGGAAGCAGGTTAGGGTTGGAGATTAAGTTAAGGCAAATCATTTTAAGACATACCAAGTCTTATGACTTATCATCTGAACTTGGGTACTTATGAATGTGAAAAAGGCCATTATTAATAATTTTGCCAGGACAATACATGTAAACCACAACTATCTAGGGAAAACTAGGATGTAAAGTCACTTTATCCATAGGACATTCAAGTATATATGTCTGTGCTAATCAGACTGTTGGATATATGAGGATAATACATCAAAGAGGACTGAAGATTTACAGTAAGTAGACATGAGCTTAAAGGTTAGAATTAAAATCATGAGAGTGAATCAGATTGCCTAAAAAAGAAAGAGAGAAGAACAGCAGGCCAAGATCACCATGGGGAGCACTAGTGTTTAAAGGGAAGGGGAAGTTGAAAGAATCCACAAAGGATTAGGTGTTGGAAGAGGGCAGAGAGCAGACAGTTTCAGAGAGAGGCTGAAAATGTCCAGGGCAGCAAGAGAAATGAGAAATCAGATAGGAAAAGAACTAAAAAATGCCTACTGGGTTTGGCAATAGAGAGTTGATTTTGCCACTGATTTCAGGTGGAGCTGAGGTTAGTATCCAGATGCAGTGGGGTGACGAGTGAATGGGAAATAAAGTAGAGGAAGCAAGGGTGCACCAAGGGAAGGGAAGAGAAAAAGAGAGAAATAGCTAAAAGGAATATAGAGTCAAAGGAAGTTTTGCTTTATATATAGATTTTTTTCAAGTTGACAGAAGTTTGCATATTTTAGTAGGCAAAAGAACAAGTCTAAAGACACAGTTTTTTTTCCCCCAATAGTAGTACTGACTTATTTAAGTTTAGTTCAAGTTGAAAGTCTGTACCGTTTTCATTCAATGACAGTATTAACTCATTTAAGTTTTTTCACTTTGCTCTTACAAGTAGGTAGAGCAGTGAATGAAACATGTTTATTGGGTATTTTCCATGCTACACTGCTGCAGAATTATTTGAGGACACCTGGAAACTGAAGGAAGACCTCAGAAGGGTGATGCATGAATGATTCTGAGTGAAGATGAGACTGCTGCAGGATTTTCTTAAAACTAGAAGCTAGGTACTATCAGGAAAAAAATACTATTGCATTAAAGTACAAAGTCATAGTAATAGGTTAAGTCACTGAATGAGAAATACATGTTTTAAGAACGTGCTGCCATAAGTCTACACCACTGATTTCCTTACCTGTGGATAGAAAGTGTGTCCTCCTTTCTGAATGACCTGTAGACATTGAGGTTTAGGTGTTACCAAAGCTCTGGTGTTACATCATGATGAAGACTTCACCTCATCTCAGTAGGTTTTTGACCAAGACTTATGCTAATTCAGAAAAGATAAGTCAGCATCACCTCCCAGGCTCCATTTTCACTGCCAAGCTTGTTGTTTTCTGAGCAACATAACATCCCCACAGCAATTCCTTCATTTCTTTTCCACATGAGTCTTAAGTTACTGTATCTCCTTTCTCTCCTCTACCTTCAAAGTAACCAATCACTCGTTTTCTCCTTGTGCACATCAAGTGAAGGAGGGACTCCTTTTCTCTACACATTGACTAAAAAATAATGCTTACTGTCCACTCTGCTAGCTCTTGAGAACACTTAGACAGCAACTGATACATTATATATTTTGAGTTTTAGGAAGCCTTCAAGAAGCTCTGGACTTTGTTCTTGTGTACTAGACATAGAAGGGGAAAAGGTGAGGCAGCACCTTCAGTCCTTCAGACTAGCAAGTATCTCTTTGCTTTCATTTGTAAAGACTCCAAGAGGGATGACTGTTAGAGGAGTTGAGGAACCAAGATGTGACCATAGACTACAAGGCAACGTCATTTGGCTTCAAGATGTTTACTGAATACTATTTTCTCATTTCCATTAACCATCTAGAACATGAAAAAGACGCTTTGAGGGGGCAGTTTACAAAACAGCCTGTTGTTCTTGCAACATTCCCAAGATTCTTTTGTCAATTTCCATTCAGCCATGGACTGACCCATCCTTATCCTTTGGAAGCAGAGGTGGCTCTTCCAGCTTTGCAGAAGGCTGGTTATGCTTGTGAAGTTCAGCAGCCTGCTGGTGCTCCTTATTCATCATGAGCTCCATGGGACAGTAATGGCTTTCCAGCAGGCATAAGTGATGGTTTGCTTTTGCATCTTAAGACCATTAATCTCGTATGATATGATCCATATGCTTTGTACAGTGACTATAACAATTAAAAGTTCACATGGGGGCTTCCCTGGTGGTGCAGTGGTTGAGAATCTGCCTGCCAATGCAGGGGCACGGGTTCGAGCCCTGGTCTGGGAAGATCCCACATGCCGCGGAGCAACTGGGCCCGTGAGCCACAACTACTGAGCCTGCGCGTCTGGAGCCTGTGCTCCGCAACAAGAGAGGCCGCGATAATGAGAGGCCCGGGCACCGCGATGAAGAGTGGCCCCCACTTGCCACAACTAGAGAAAGCCCTAGCACAGAAACAAAGACCCAACAGAGCAGTCAATCAATCAATCAATCTTTAAAAAAAAAAAAAAAAAGAGTTCACATGGACTCCTTTAGGGCACTGCTTTAGCTTGTTTCGGAATTCAAATACTGCTTCGTGTTTTTATTTCCAGCCAGTTCATTCTTACAGATCTGTTTTCAAACCTCATTTCTCCCATTCCTCTTTTACTCCTATCATCACCCTCTTCCCCATACAAAACTCTTTTGCATGAAGAGTTCCTGCAGAAGCACACCATCTCTGACGACCCTCTAGAAAGCCATTTCCTACCATTTAATCTCTTTAACATTTAAAAAATGTCCACCATGGCAATTATTATCACACTCTGTGATCATCTCCTTTTTTTCTTATTTACTAAGTTATTGATTGTTTCCTTTACTATAATATAAGCTCCATGACAGCAAGAACCTTTTCTTTTATATTCACTGCTATGATACCAACGCCTAGCATTGGACCTGACCCACACAAGACAGTTAACAGATATTTATTTTTAAATTTACTTATTTATTTATTTATTTTATTTTTTTGGCTGCGTTGGGTCTTCGTTGCTGTGTGTGGGCTTTCTTTAGTTGCAGCAAGTGGGGGCTACTCTTCATTGCCATGCGCGGGCTTCTTATTGCGGTGGCATTTCTTGTGGAGCACAGGCTCTAGACGCGTGGGCTTCAGTAGTTGTGGCACGCGGGCTCTAGAGCACAGGCTCAGTAGTTGTGGCGCATAGGCTTAGTTGTTCCATGACACGTGGGATCTTCCTGGACCAGGGCTCGAACCCGTGTCCCCTGCATTGGCAGGTGGATTCTTAACCACTGCACCACCAGGGAAGTCCCAATATTTGTTGACTGAAGTGTTGCTCTTTAGGTAGAACTAACCACTTTACTTTGTGGCTTGCATTTTGTACACACTTATCTCATAGCATATTTGTGGCACACATTTATAGGACATGCCCTCTCCCCTCAGTAGACTTGATAGACTGAACTCTTTGAGAGAAGGGACTGCCTTCCTCATCTTTGATTCCCTAGCGCTCAGGCTTTGTGCTGGAGAGTCAGTGCTCAATAAATATATGATGAATTACCTGTAGGCATCCACTGCATTAAGTTTTATTTAATAAGATTTTGCTGACCCCATAGGGTTCAAAGACCTAGGTTATGCACGTTTGCCAACTGGAAATAGATGTAGCCCTTTCGTTTGATCTTTTAGGCAGATGATGTAGAGACCAAATTTAGTCAAGAGGGGCTGAGGGTAGTGACTCATGGTTACCCCTGGAAACATCTTCAACTGATATTTCTAATACTGTGTTCGGAGGCTTTACCAGGGAGTATAGCTGCTTATCAGTCTTTGCCTGAGTAAAGGTGTGGTTTAACTAATGAGCCTGGCATCAATTATCCATCTGACACCTGGCTGGGTGCACCTGACCCTTTCTGGCAGCAGCAAAGGGAAGACCAACTGATAGTTCAGGTTACTGAGGTTACTGTCAGCTTCCCTAGTTCCTATAAACTGAGTCACCTCACAAGTAACCAGGGGAGTGGGCTTTGCTATTCCCCAGTTACAGGCTTTCTGACACACAGCATATCAATGGGACAAACAGGAGTCATGAACTCTTGGTTTATTTGGGAGGAATCTTGCCCCAGACATCCGCAAGCAGTCAGATCTAATATATGTCCTTTTACACAACATAAACTCTTTGCAATATGACTGACATATTTCCAAACATGCCTAGCTGTATAATTGTATCTTTTTTTCTATGAAAGCTCTTAAAATATTTCTCATTCAATGACTGAACCTATTACTCTGACTTTATATCTTAATGCAATAATATTTGGTTTTCCTGATAGTACCTAGCTTCTAGTTTTAAGAAAAATCTATCCTAGAAATACTTCATATCATCTATATTCCATGGATGTATAAAAGAAAACCATGATACAATTGTTTTAAAGATTTTAAATTTGATGAATTGGATTCCTCTAAGCAAAATGAATTAAATTATGTCCCCAAAATGTGAGCCACCAGTATGATCTTTGAGAAGCCAATTTGTCACTGATAGATAAATGGACAAGGAAGACGTAGTATGTATATATACAATGGAATATTACTCAGGCATTAAAAAAATGAAATCTTGCCATTTGCAACAATATGGATGATCTGAAAGGTATTATGCTAAGTGAAATAAGAAAAAGACAAAAGTGAAATAGGAGAAAGACAAATACCGTATGATCTCGCTTACATGTGGAATATAAAAAACAGACTCATAGGTACAGAGAACAAGTGGGTAGTTACCAGAGGGGAGTGGGGTGGCGGGTGGAGGAAATAGGCAAAGGGAATTAAGTGGTACCCACCTCCAGTTATAAGATAAATAAGCACAGGGACGTAATATTCAGCGTAAGGAATATGGTCAATAATATTGTAATTACTTCGTAATTACAGAAGATAGTTACTCGACATATTGTGGTCATTTCTTAATGTATACAAATGTCAAATCACTATGTAGTACACCTGAAAATAACATAATATTGTAGGTCAATATATTTTAACTTAAAAAAATAAGCAAAGTGTGCCTGAAAATCTCCTAAGCGCTCAGACTTAAGACCACTCAGCTTTCACTACTGCTTTTCCCTGTTTATAGCATATAGCACCCTTTAAAATCCCTACTGCTCTCACTCATATCCATTATAAAAATTTTAATTTACTCTAACCATGACTACATTTAATAAATGCTGTTTCAGACAGGAAATGGAACTATTATAGTGATGAACTCCCTTCCCCTAGTTATTAAAGCAAGCTGTTTTTATCATGCTGATTCTTTTCAGCTTACCATAATGCATGGAATAACCAATACAGTTGGGTTCAGTATAATGTGAAAGAAAGGAGAAGAAAACAACACATACAATAATAGCTGACTTTTAATGAGAATTCTTGAGGGCTTTGACCAAGCAGGTCCAAAATAATTTATCTATGATAGAAGCAAAAGCAAATTACTCACAACATTATACTGTTAAGGACTGTCGCAGTATTCCCAAGGCTGTAATGCTGCCTCGTATAGATGTGCTAGAATCAACTTTATAACTTTCACTATTAGTTGCTAAGAAACAAATCATAATTGTAACTCAGGTTCTTTACTATGTTAGTCTCGTAATGCCCCATAGTGGCATTTATTTACTTCAGATGATTAAATGATCAGCAAAGTAATTGTTTTAAATATAACTGACAATGAAAGAATTTTCAGAAAGCAAGCCAGCCATGTTTGATTTTTATTGTGGGGGAGGGCAGGGAGGTAGAGTAATAATTTTATTGACATCAACATGTTGGAATGATTTGAGACTTTGACAGACACTTAATGGCTTTCTTTTCTGGCCATTGGTTATTAATTAGAAATCAATTTTACTATTTTAAAAATAATTATGTTGGGGTAAAAGGGACATTTATAAGAGTAGAAACTTTGGGATGAGACTAATCAGAGTTCATGTGGTAGCTCTCTCACTTAGCAGATGTGGCTAACTTGGGATAAGTCATTTAATTTCCTCAAAACCTTAGTGTTCCCTTCAGAAGAGTGAGTTTAATAATACATACTTTGCAATGAGGACTAAAGAGGATTATGTATTTTTCCAGTTTTATTAAGAAATAATTAACATATATCACTGTATATATGTAAGGTATGCAGCATAGTGGTTTGATTTACATAATATTATGAAATGGTTACCACAATAGGTTTAGTTAACATCCATCATCTAGTAGAGATATAATAAAAAGAAAAGAAAAAAAATTCTCTTGTGATGTGAGGATCACCCTGCTTGACAACTTTCCTGTGTAGCATACAGCAGTGTTAACTATACTCATTATGTTATACCTGACATCCCTAGTACTTATTTATCTTATAACTGAAAGTTTGTACCGGTTGACCACCTTCCTCCAGTTCTCCCCCTCCCTCCATCCCTGCCCCCACCTCTAGTAACCACAAAGCTGATGTTTTTGTCTATGACGTTTTTTTTTTTCTTTTTTAAATTCCATATTTAAGTAAGATTATACAGTAATTTGCTTTTTCAGTCTGACTTATTTCACTTAGCATAATGCCTTCAAGGTTCACCCATGTTGTAGCAATGGTAGGATTTCCTCATTTTTTATGGCTGAATAGTATTCCATTGTATATATAGGTACTATGACTTCTTTATCCATTCATCCTTTGATGGACACTTGGGTTGTTTCCATGTCTTGGTTATGGTAAATAATGGTGCACTGAACATGGGAGTACAGCTATGTCTTCAAGTTAGTGTTTTCATTTCTTTTGGATATATTCCTAGAAGTAAATTTCTAGATCATATAGTAGTTCTATTTTTAATTTGAGGAGCGTCCATACTGTTTCCCGTAATGGCTGCACCAATTTACATTCCTACCAACAGTGCGCAAAGATTCTCTTTTCTCCACATCTATGCCAACATTTGTTATCTCTTGTCTTTTTTTGATTATGGCCATTCTAACAGACATGAGGTAATATCTTACTGTGATTTTAATTTGCATTTCCATAATGACTAGTAATGTTGAGCATCTTTTCATACACCTGTTGGCCATTTGTGTGTCTTCTTTGGAAAAATGTGTATTAAGTTCCTTTGCCCATTTTTAAATTGGATTGTTTGTTTGTTTTGCTATAGAGTTATATGAGTTCTTTATTTATTTTGGGGGATGTTAACCTCTTATCAGATATATGGTTTGCAAATGTTTTCTTCCATCTCATAGGTTGTCTTTTCACTTTGTTGATGGTTTCTTTTGTCGTGCAGAAGCTTTTTAGTGTGATATAGTCCCACTTGTTTATTTTTTATTTTGTCGCTTGTGCTTTAGGTGTAATTTCCTGAAAAGTCATTACTAACACGTATGTCAAGGAGCTTTTTCCTTATGTTTTCTTCTGGGAGTTTCTTTTTTTTTAAACAAAAACATTCATTTATTAGCAGAGCAAACTCATTATGTTTCTATTCTTATGTATATCAAGAGCTTTAATGCACTATATTTCCTATTGGTAATTTTTTTTTAGTCTCCTATTTTTTTTTATTGGGGTATAGTTGCTTTACAATGTTGTGTTAGTTTCTGCCGTACTAACAGAATCAGCTATATGTATACATCATATATGCCCTCTTTTTTGGATTTCCTTCCCATTTAGGTCACCGCAGAGCATTAAGTAGAGTTCCCTGTGCTATACAGCAGGTTCTCATTCATTATCTATTATATATATATTAGTGTATGTATGTCAGTCCCAATCTCCCAATTCATCCCACCCCCCCTTCTCCCCTTAGTGTCCATACGTTTGTTCTCTATGTCTGCATCTCTACTTCTGCCTTGCAAACAGGTTCATCTGTACCATTTTTCTAGATTCCACATATATGCATTAATATACGATATTTGCTTTTCTCTTTCTGACTTACTTCACTCTGTATGTCAGTCTCTAGGTCCATCCGTGTCTCTACAAATGACCCAGTATCATTCCTTTTTATGGCTAATATTCCATTGTATATATGTACCACATCTTCTTTATCCATTCATCTGTTGATGGACATTTACGTTGCTTCCGTGACCTGGCTATTGTAAATAATGCTGCAGTGAACATTAGGGTGCACTTCTGGGAGTTTCATGGTTTCAGGTCTTATATCTGAGATTTTAATCCATTTTGAGTTAATCTTTTTGAGTACTGTAATATAGGGTCAAGTTTCATTCTCTTAGATGTGAATATCCAGTTTTCCCAGCACCATTCATTAAAGAGGCTGTCTTTTCTTTTTTAGAAAAATATTTATTTATTTATTTAGGGCTGTGTTTGGTCTTTGTTCTGGCACATGGGATCTTTTCTTGCAGCGCGCGGGCTCTTCCTTGCGGTGCATAGACTTACTTGCTCCGCAGCATGTGAGATCTTGCTTCCCCGACCAGGGAGTGAACCAGCGTCCCCTGCATTGCAAGACAGATTCTTAACCACTGGACCACCAGGGAACTCCCAGCGGCTGTCCTTTCTCTACTGAGTATTCTTCTCCTTTGCCAAATATTAGTTGACTATATGCTTGAGATGATTTCTTGGCTTTCAATTCTATTCCATAGGTGTATTCGTCTATTTTTATGCCAGTACCATAGTGGTTTTTTTCTGTTTTATTTTGTTTTCTGGTATTTATTTATTTATTTATTTATTTATTTTAAACATCTTTATTGAAGTATAATTGCCTTACAATGGTGTGTTAGCTTCTGCTTTATAACAAAGTTAATCAGTTATACATATACAATATGTTCCCATATCTCTTCCCTCTTGCATCTCCCTCCCTCCCACCCTCCCCATCCCACCCCTCTAGGTGGTCACAAAGCACCGAGCTGATCTCCCTGTGCTATGCGGCTGCTTCCCACTAGCTATCTATTTTACATTTGGTAGTGTATATATGTCCATGACACTCTCTCACCCTGTCACATCTCACCCCACCCCCTCCCCATATCCTCAAGTCCATTCTCTAGTAGATCTGTGTGTCTTTATTCCCGTCTTGCCACTAGGTTCTTCATGGCTTTTTTTTTTTCCTTAGATTCCGTATATATGTGTTAGCATACTGTATTTGTTTTTCTCTTTCTGACTTACTTCACTCTGTATGACAGACTCTAACTCCATCCACCTCATTACAAATACCTCCATTTCATTTCTTTTTATGGCTGAGTAATATTCCATTGTATATATGTGCCACATCTTCTTTATCCATTCATCTGTCGATGGACATTTAGGTTGCTTCCATGTCCTGGCTATTGTAAATAGAGCTGCAATGAACATTTTGGTACATGACTCTTTTTGAACTATGGTTTTCTCAGGGTATATGCCCAGTAGTGGGATTGCTGGATCGTATGGTAGTTCTATTTGTAGTTTTTTAAGGAACCTCCATACTGTTCTCCATAGTGGCTGTATCAATTTACATTCCCACCAACAGTGCAAGAGAGTTCCCTTTCCTCCACACCCTCTCCAGCATTTATTGTTTGTAGATTTTTTGATGATGGCCATTCTGACCGGTGTGAGATGATATCTCATTGTAGTTTTGATTTGCATTTCTCTAATGATTAATGATGTTGAGCATTCTTTCATGTGTCTGTAGGCCATCTGTATATCTTCTTTGGAGAAATGTCTATTTAGGTCTTCTGCCCATTTTTGGATTGGGTTGTTCGTTTTTTTGTTATTGAGCTGCATGAGCTGCTTGTAAATCTTGGAGATTAATCCTTTGTCAGTTGCTTCATTTGCAAATATTTTCTCCCATTCTGATGGTTGTCTTTTGGTCTTGTTTATGGTTTCCTTTGCTGTGCAAAAGCTTTTAAGTTTCATTAGGTCCCATTTGTTTATTTGTGTTCTTATTTCCATTTCTCTGGGAGCTGGGTCAAAAAGAATCTTGCTGTGATGTATGTCATAGAGTGTTCTGCCTATGTTTTCCTCTAAGAGTTTGATAGTGTCTGGTCTTACACTTAGGTCTTTAATCCATTTTGAGTTTATTTTTGTGCATGGTGTCAGGGAGTGTTCTAATTTCATACTTTTACATGTATCCAATTTTCCCAGCACCACTTATTGAAGAGGCTGTCTTTTCTCCACTGTATATGCTTGCCTCCTTTATCAAAGATAAGGTGACCATATGTGCGTGGGTTTATCTCTGGGCTTTCTATCCTGTTCCATTGATCAATATTTCTGTTTTTGTGCCAGTACCAAACTGTCTTGATTACTGTAGCTTTGTAATATAGTCTGAAGTCAGGGAGCCTGATTCCCCCAGCTCCATTTTTCTTTATTTTTTAACATCTTTATTGGAGTATAACTGCTTTACAATGGTGTGTTAGTTTCTGCTTTATAACAAAGTGAATCAGCTATACATATACATATATCCCCATATCTCCTCCCTCTTTTGTCTCCCTCCCACCCTCCCCATCCCACCCCTCTATGTGATCAAAAGGCACCGAGCTGATCTCCCTGTGCTATGCGGTTGCTTCCCACTAGCTATCTATTTTACATTTGTTAGTATATACAAGTCCATGCCACTCTCTCACTTCATCCCAGTTTACCCTTCCCCCCCCCATGTCCTCAAGTACATTCTCTACGTCTGTGTCTTTATTCCTGTCCTGCCCCTAGGTTCTTCAGAACCTTTTTTTTTTTTTTAGATTCCATATATATGTATTAGCATACAGTATTTGTTTTTCTCTTTCTGACTTACTTCACTCTGTATGACAGACTCTAGGTCCATCCACCTCACTACAAATAACTCAATTTCGTTTCTTTTTATGGCTGAGTAATATTCCCTTGTATATATGTGCCACATCTTCTTTATCCATTCATCTGTCGATGGACACTTAGGTTGCTTTCATGTGCTGGCTACTGTAAATAGTGCTGCAGTGAACATTGTGGTACGTGACTCTTTTTGAATTATGGTTTTCTCAGGGTATATGCCCAGTAGCGGGATTGCTGGGTCGTGTGGTAATTCTATTTTTAGTTTTTTAAGGAACCTCCATACTGTTCTCCATAGTGGCTGTATCAATTTACATTCCCACCAACAGTGCAAGAGGGTTCCCTTTTCTCCACACTCTCTCCAGCATTTGTTGTTTGTAGATTTTCTGATGATGGCCATTCTAACCAGTGTGAGGTGATACCTCATTGTAGTTTTGATTTGCATTTCTCTAATAATTAGTGATGTTGAACAGCTTTTCATGTGTTTCTTGGCCATCTGTAAAAGAAATGGGGGCAGTCTTAATCCCACCAACTGTAGTGGGCAACACATGACAGAAGCAAAAATGTTGGTGTGTATGTGTGACTCATAGTATGAGTATCATATATGAGAGTATTACATGAGAATAAGACAAAACTGGTTGCCAAAAAAATCTACATTGTGAGGGCCAAGTGCAGATACAGAATGATTCTAAATATTTTAATTCAAGCTATAGTAAGCACCGTGTTCTTACTATTAATGTCTTTTCTCATGTTAGACATTTAGTGCCTGACTACATGGACGTTTTCAGTGTAAGAGATCATTTATGCCTGTTAGCTTCTGTGAAATTGATTTCTCACACCCGCTCTATTCATCCAGTAAACACATTTATAATCTCCAAAGGGCTCTGGACCCTCCAACCCTCCATGTGTTCGATGTGAGTATGTTCTCTTTTATATGTTTTGTATTTGGTGTTCTGCCTAAGAGTAAAGACTCTGGGGTTTTTTTAAGTTTTTTTCCTCTAGAAAGTAATCAGGATTTCAAGCGTCTCTTAAAGACATAAAATTTCTAGCAACCATGGCTGCCATTGAGCTCCTCTTGATGAGACATGTTATTCCACCACTTTGATCTTATATGTAATATGCAGTTAAAGCCAGCCCATTTCACTCATTTAATGTTTATTTTTACCCCTATAGGCAAGTGTGTTTGTAGTCCTTGCTCCACCTTATATATACTCTTGCTCTTAAAATTCTATTCTCACATTAGTAAAGAAGTACCACTTTCATATCTGTAATAATATATTTCATTTCCTGAGAAAGTAAATGGTGATGCTATTTATCATACAAAATTAAATAATCTTCTTTAGAGTTCCTGCATTATGAATTTTAGTCAGTGTGAACTCTTTGCTGATTTTAATTCTCTCTCAAAATTTCAAGCCCAGGTAAAGTAAAAAAATATTTTGATCTATACTTAAATACCAGCTAAGCACATGACACTGTCTAGGAGCTCTGGAAAACAGGAGGCACATTAAATATGATCCTGCCAAAATCACAAATGAGTAGAAAAGTGAGAAATAGAAAGAATTATACATGGAGTGCGTGGCTTCAAATGAAAAGAAACCAATATGCCATAAGATCAGTTGAAATAGAATCTCTGCCAGAAACCTAAACAAGGAATAAAGGTGCTTTTAATCTTAATTCCGGTGAGTTCAAACTTGCTGAATTCAGGAAATACCGTTTGTATTCTTTAGTCTTCTATAACCTTCATTTGAAACCTCCTTTTGAAAGTAGGGGGAAAAATACTCTTCTAAGTTTATCATCATTAACAAATCAAGTATAAAACACTTTAAAAGACTTTTAAAAAATGGAAAAAAGAGTAAGCAATAATATTATTCTGCAAATCAGATCAAGGCTGTATCCTAAAGATATATGTATGAAGTGGGCAAGATGCCTGGGAACACTGTATTAACCCTTTTACTCTGCCTACCATGGAGCAGCTTTTTAGTAAATGGTTTCCTAGTGGCAATAAAGAGCTGAAAATGCATACCCATAACTGGTTCCTACCTTCTAATTGAATGTGTTTTTTTTTTTAACGGGTAGGAGTAGACAGTTCATAAAGGGTTCTGCCTCCCTTATAAAGAATTAGCTTAAGTCTCAGAAAGTTCTGGTCATTTCTCTAGGAAGTCATGATACAGCACTGGGCAGACAGGAGACCTGGTGTCATGGTTCAGTTTGGGGACCGAAAGCCAATAACACTACTTTGAAAATCTTTTTAGTGCTCATTCCCTGTGGCTTCCAGGATAAGCTGCTACTTTTCTTTATCTCTCTGCTCTTTAATGCATAATAAAGAAAAGAAAAGGAAGGCATGCATCCTAAAGCCCTGGGGTGACGAAAGGCAACTTGATATGTATGAAATGCTTTCAAGGGAGATCATAATCTTAGGACTAAAGAGTGACCTGAAATCAGTTTTGTGTTTCTGTTGAGTGTCCTGCCCTGATCCATGTATTTACTGAGCTATGTAAGGGATCCCTAAGACCACGGATCCAGTTTCCTAGTTGTAAAGGCGAGAACGGTTGAGGGCTTAGAGGCACTGCATCTTGAAGAAGGTCACAGCTGTCAGCTGAAGTCCAGATGCTATTATTAGGGCTTGCGGGTCACCCTTCCCCCATCAGACCTATGGTTTGCACACTGGTGTCCCCTCTTTACCGCCAGAGGTACAACATGGAGGTTTACATGGGAATCTAAGGATCGGAAGGAATGAAAGGGAAAAGTAGGAACCACAGGAAGTAGTTCGAAGATAATTGTGATTTTTCTCTGTAGGATTAAGGCTTTTAAACTTTTAAAGATTTTTCTCTAGATTACTTGAAAATATCAATATTTAGTGCTGAAATGTATCCAGTGCTTAGAAAAACTGAAACCAATCTCATGCGTCCCATGTTATAAGACAGCATTTGAACTCAAGACTAGAAAAGAGTTGGCACTTTAAAAAAAAAAATTCATTCCTGGCATTTTGAACATCATTCGATCACTGCAGGCTAACTACTACTGTTCCTAATCCACCAGGCTGACATCTAATGCATGTTCACGATGAATCCATTCTCTAGTTGGCTGAACCCTGCAATTTTCTTGCCTGTTTTTCATTTCACAGTGTTTGTTATAAAGGTGCCATGCATAATTCCTCTGGAAAGGTCAATATACTCTTTTATTAATCATAACCCTTCCTGGTTTTCTGGGTGTATATTTGTCAGAGAATAGACAATATTATGCCGTGATTTCAAATTTTAGACTATATAGATTATTCATCTGATGAGATGTATTCATCTCATCACCTGCTGAAATATTTACTTGTAGGCATTTAGAAAATTGGGATAATAACAGCCAACACTCTTTATTGTTCCCTCAGGAGTTAGAAACTCAGACTCATGTACAATCCAGGTGGGTAACATGAGTGGATGGAAGAGGGGGATGGATATCAAAAGAGAGAGGTGAAAATTGTGCCAGACCAGAAGACAATGCATGTGTGCTCTTTTTTATCACATTCAGTGTTTTGAAAGCATTTTAATCATTATGTTCGGCAGACCCAGCACACCTTGGACCGATTCTCTCACCTTTCTCCAGCTTGTACATATGATCTTCGAAACGCTATAGGGAAAATATAATTAACCCCATTTTTCAGATGAGGAAACTGGATTTCAGAGAGGTTAAGGTCTTTGCCTGAAGCCATACAGCTAATAAGTGGTAGAAACGATACTCAAAGTCAATACAAAGCATACTCTGATGCCTGAAAAACAGAAACTGTGTCCGAAAGGGAAAGAAGATAATATGATGAACGCAGTCTGTTAGTGCTGAAAGAACATCAAGCTATTAACTATGCGATTTACATTTCAGGCCAAACTTTGCCCTGAACAAAGTGACTTTACACTGATGTCGAAATATTTTGATTTTCATTCTGGTGTGTTTATGGTTTTGTGCCCACTATGGAATCTCCTATGCTAAATTCTAGGAGCCATTTCTCAGGTATCTTTTATTAAATGTACACTGGTATATCCACCCAGGCAGGAAAGATGGTTTACAACTTGAGCAATCTGTTTAACCTCTCAGCAAGGAAAGAAGCTCAGACCCTGCTGTCTTCTCTGATCTTTTTGCGTAGGTGAGAGTATCACCTTGGGCAGGGCATTTACCTGCCTGTACTTCATTCTCTCTGATCTGCAGAATCAGAGGGTTCAACAGCTACATCATTTCTAAGCTTCCTTCTAGGTGTGATATACCATTAATATGTGTGACCTGATTAAAATATCTCACTGAAGGCTGAATCATACTGATACATGAGTCAGAATTGAGGTACCATGGGAAACAGGACCTGAACCCAGAGGAAACCCAGCAGTATTTTCACTGAAAGAATAGTTGTTAGTCAGGCAGAAGAAAGTAGCCTAGAAGCACTGTCATGACCTAGAAAGAGTAGAGTTTTGGTGTCAGACAGCACTGGATTAAAATCCCAGCTCTGCTTACGACTTCACAGCTGTCTCACTTTGAGCCACTTACTTAACCTTTCTGAGCTTCACCTCCACTTATATGAAAGGATTATGACTCACCTCACCAGGTGCTTTTACAAATTAAATGCCGTGGCTCGCAGAGGGCATTCAGTAAGGACTAGTTGCCTTTTCCTATAGAGTTGAAAGGAGCGATGGCATGAATCTAGAGATTTTTAAAAAGAGTCCCTTTTTGTGTGTACCTGGATGGTTAAACTTGAGTAGCTCCTGCTTGAATCAGCCCTCACATTTTAGCTTACTTGGCCCAGGACCCCAAAGCCCCTAGGTTCTTACTTGTTCCTCCATCTAATCATAGAGATGGACACATTCATCCGTTCTGTAACTATTTATTGAGATTGGCTATGTTCTCATAATTGTACAGCAATGGATAAGGCAAGTAAGTTCTCTGCTTTCATGGAGCTTATATCCTAGAATGAAGCCAAATAGAAGATGAGAGAACACCTAAACAAACAGAATCATTTAATACAGAAGTTATGCTATAATGAAAATACAACTGGTTTGTGTATATGGGAACTAGAAGGAAACTTGGGAGTGAATGATCAGGAAGACCTCTCAGATGGCAGAACTATCCTTCATAATCTCTGCTACCCCAAGTGGTGGCTCTGCTGAGATGGATGTTTGAGTTTAGACCTAAAAGAAAGAAGTGATCTCCACCCCTCACCACCACCTCCTGTTTGCCTGAAATAACGAATAATCTTGGTAACTCTCAAAACTTTTCTCATCTCTTTTTCAAGAGTTTTAATCATGTTCAGGAAAGAAAATAGGTCCTAGGGAACTAAGAGTGACTTGGCCTCAAAAAAAGCACACTTTTGCATATGGTTTCCTGTATTTAAAAATTATGAGCTCCATTTCTGTGAAGTGCAATTGAATTGTATGGTGAATACCATAACAGATCAGCAAGGGCATATTTCCAGGAGAACAAAATCTGGTGTCAGTCTTGTGGCCAAAAATAAAATATTAACCTCAAATGCAGTGAGTGGCCTTAGTAATTCACTCAAATGATTCTATTTTTTATTTGAACTTTTTTTCTGACACTCATGCATGCAGAAACTGTATCAGAAATTGATGTAACAGTAGACACATGGTATAAAATGAATGTGCAGTTTGACTTTGACAGTTAAAAGGAATAAGGAAACTTGACAGCTTTTCAAGAAAATTAAAAAATTGATTTTTTATGTTAATAAGAATTATGAGAAGGGTGATTTAAAAAGGCATATGACCAGGATTATTATACCTTTTGAGAAGTAAATTGAGGAGACATATAGCAGTCATTATATACAAGAATTATTGATATGAAAGCCATGGTGTTTATTGGATGAATGTCTGCACCCTTCACTAGATAATGTAGAAAAGGCAAAATCTTGTAATAATTGAGTTGCAGGTTCCAAAATTCCCAGAGTTCAAATCCAGTCTCTGTCACGTATCAGCTGTTTAACCACAGGCAAGTTATGTACTTTTTCCATTTGTTTTCCTCATCTGTAAAATGGAGCTGATGTAGCATATATTTCATAGGGTTATTCAGTTAGCTAATACATGGGATGTACTTATCACAGTCCTGCCACATTGTAAAAATAATAATAACAGCAATAATAGTAATAATAATACTATCACATCATCATCATAACGGAAATAGCTAGTATGTTGTGAGCACTTACTTTGTGCCAGGCATTATTGTAACCAGTTTACATGTATTAACTCTCTTAATCCTCACACAAATTTATAAGAAATCTTATTATCCCCACGTAATAGATGAGGAGAATGAAGCTCAGAGAAGTTAAGTATTTTACCCAGCATCACACAGTTAGTAAGTGGTAGAACCAGGGTTTGAACCCCGCTAACAAGACTCTAGTACCCATGCATTAAACATAACACTGTGCCTTTTTCTATTAACATTAGCTGCTAATAATAATAATTCTAGCTATTAACTGAAATTAGTAAGAACCACCATCTTCGTAATGCATACTCATTGTTATAATAATTTTTTTTATTGTTGTTTTAAAAGGAACTTCAATTTTTGCATTTAAAATTTAAATTAGAGCCAATAAAGTATTCCCTATGTAGTTTGTTAAATACCGGTTAGTATATGCAGGGGTATGTGCAAAAATTTCATCGTATTATTTTATTTAAAAGATTTTCTCCAGTGATGGTGTAAGGAAGATCCTGCCAGAACAGAGTCATTCATTTATTCAACAACTTATATCAGGTTCTTCTTCTGCTTGGCACTGTCCTAAGTGCTTCTCAGGTCGTTCTAGACCTGAAGTATGAGCTCTGACATCTCCTCCTGAGAATCCCTTTCTTTCCACTTTATGAACCAGCATGCCTCTGTGCCCAGACATCAGAATTGGTGGTGGGGGGGGATGTAAGCTGTCAATAAAGTACATGTGACTGTTCCCTCAGCTGTTAAAGCAGCACTCACTACAGAAATCAGGCATGATTCCCCCCGTTCTTCCTCTGTGCTCCCGACTCCGGAGGCTTGCTTCCTAGCATCTAGATGACGGGTGATGGTGGGCTCTTCTTTACCACTTCTATTTCTAATTCTAAACAGTCGTGGCATATGTAATGTCTCCCACCTTGGGGACAATTGAGGTGAGATTCCTCCTTCCTCAGGACACTAGCCAGCATCCCTAACGAATTTCACATCACTGGCAAGGAAACTCTTTGGTGAGAGAGTAGCTGATATGTCTCTCTTCTTCGGGCATGAGGTGCAATGGGCCAAATTGCAAAAGTGCCAGTGGGCACTTGGGAGTGGAGAAGTCATGGAGGTACTCAAGGGAAACGGATTTCTGAAATGTGAATTTTCTTCTGTGTCCTGTGTCCTCCCTAATGGCAGGCACCCATTCATTTCACTGTATGATACAATTGGGGATTATTTAACCCAATGGAATATAAATTGATTCAATATTCACTACTTCATAATGTAAGGATAAAGTGGAGTGTGGAGATATAAATAATTGATTTCTCAAACGATACCGATACCTGTTTACAACATTTTATCGAGTTCAGATGTTCCAAATACACATATACAAAAGAAGCATCTGTGACAGGATGATTTTTAAACACCATTATTTGGCTAATGATTCTCCTCCATCTTTTGGAGAATATGATATATCTTTTAAAATTATTTTGCAATTAAATTGTAATAGTATCTAAAACTTCTATTCCAAAGGTCAAATTAGAAAGCATTCACCCTCAAAGGCTCTAAGAAAGAAGTCATTAGAATGCCAACCCTTAAATGGAAAAACCATTAAGCTCAGTATCCAAAGGTCTTTTGTTAGAACCATCCATCCCTCCAGCTGGCAGGGAAGCCTTGCCCAAATTCCCAGGGCCAGCAGGAGAACAGAATCACTGTAGTTGCTTAAGAAATGACAAAAAACTTTCCCCCTTTTTAAAAGAATAAAACTCTTAGAGACATAGGTCTTTACAAAGTTCAGCATATCAGTTTTCTGAGAGACATGACAAGAAAGGGGAAAAAAGTGTTCTGATTCTGTCTGTCCGCCACGTATATTTATCTCTTTATGCCTTTAAGATTGTCCTCAGTGTATAATCAGGAAGATCTTCACTGTGTGTGATGTTGTGTCCATCTGGTCTTAATTATACTGACACAGGATCCCTAGGAATTTGCCTGACCATTTGAAGGAAGTCTCTCGAACCAGACTGCGTAGGATCCAAGTTTGGCTCCTTTTAATAACTGTGTGCTTCTGGGCAGGTCCCTTACTCTGAATGTTTCCTCATCTGTGAAATAATAATAAGGATAATAATAACAACAACTAATCCATGGGGCAGTTGCAAGGATTAAAGATATGACCCGTGTGAAATGTGGAACGGTGTGTAGTTATTATTATTGTACCATCATCCCTCTGAAATTGCCATACCTGAAAGGTCTTAGCTCTGACCCGGTTACCCAGGTGGATGCAACTCCGAAGTTTCCTTCTGATACAAAACAGGGGAATCCCAAAGAACAGTGCAGAGAGGTAAAGGGAAAAAGAAACTAACTCAAAGAGACTTGGAAAGGTATATATATCTGGTTGCAAGATGAAGAGTGAAATTTTCACTTTGAACCCGACCTGTGATTCGGGGTCCATCAGAGTAGGGAAGTGTGTATGGTTTCAGCCATTTGGTAGAGTTTACAGGTGAGGTAGCTCTTTATTTCCAAAGGTGGATTTGGTAACAGTGGTGAATATAATAATAGCTGCAGCTGCCGTTTAGCGCTTAGCATTCACCAGACGCCAGGTTACACAATTTACTGACATAATCTCACTTTATATGTAGGGGGAATAAATCATTATCTCTTTTAAAAACGAGAAAGCCAAGGTTAAGACGAAAGAAGGGCACAGTTAGAATTTGAACCTGAGTTTAGGAGATTCTTATCTTCTAAATGCTGCCGTTTTGCTGCGTCCCTCTTCGGTACTCCGGGCCATCTAAATGGATTCGTTGTGGCTGAGTGAACTAAAAAGGGTGGCATCGAGCCACGATGGATCTCGAGAGATCAGCTGTGCCAGCTCAGTGCCTCCATCAGGTGTATGACCCAGACATCTAGGACAGATGCTTGCTACTTTTTTTCCGAAAGATCTTCAGGGATAGTCACTTCACAACCTCCCCAGAAGGCAGAGGAGCAGAGCCGGGCAAGCATGGCGGAGTAAGGGCCTGAGTGGGCAGACGTGCTCCATGTGACCCGGGCCCCCAGCTGACAAGCTTACTGGGAGGTGTTCTGCTTGAGAACTTTCTGTTTAACATGGCAGGCGAACCAGCCTCCAAGTCTTAAGCGCAGGAAGATCACTTTGCTTTCTGTGAGGACTGTATGGATTTATCCAGTGCCTTCCACTGTAGCAGAGCGAGTTTGATATGTGTCACAGACCTGTCTACCTTCCAGAAAAGCAGTTCAGAGGATGGCCAATGAGCTGTCTTTTCCTGCCACCTGTAACTCCTACATTTCCTCGACTTCCTTCCGTTCCAGAGAAAGTGATCTTATCTTTGATGTCAATTCTATACATGAAATAGATAAATACTTAATGATAATCAGCATCTGCCAGCATCAATTTGCAGAAGTTACAGGTATTATTACTCTTGCTTAATTATAAAATTCAAGTGAGATTGGGTTTAGTTGCTTATTTAATATTCATCTTCCCTGCTAGACTATAAACTCCACGTCAGCAGAGTGATCAAGATCACAGTGTCCTAATCATATTATATATTGAATAACGAAGGGAAAAAAGGAAGATCAAGGGTGGAGTCCCTACAGGCTCCCTGTTTCAACAAGCATGAGTCATTTAACTGCTCTGAGATTAGTGTTAAAATGAGTTTTATGACACAACTGGCAGGATTATTGTAAGGAGTTCTGCACATGGTAGTAATGGGGTTGTTATTTATTCTTATAATTTTCATCATTTAATTCAGAAATAACTTTTTAAAAGAGAAGGGAACTGAAAACCTGTACATATCTGTGAGTCTTTCCCCAAGTTCAAAATGCAGAAGAATGCACACCTGGTGTATTTCCCTGAAGCTACCGTAACACATTATCACAAATTGGGTGGTCTAAAACAGTAGACATGTGTTCTCTCCCAGTTCTGGAGCCTGGAAGTCCAAAGCGTGGTACAAATGTACTCCCTCTGGCAGCTCTAGGGGAGAATCCGTTCCTTGCTTCTTCCAGCCCCTGGTGGCTGCCCTGTCCTCCCCTTGCTTGTGGCCATATCACGCCTTCCTCTTCATATAGCCTTCTCTTCTGCGTGTCTGTCTTATCTCCCTCTGCCTCGCTCTTATTAAAGATACTCACCAGTTAAGTCCTACCCAGGTAATCCAGGATAATCCTCTCATCTGGAGATCCTTAACGACATCTGGGAAGACTTTTCCCAAATAGTCACATTCACAGGTTCTGGGGCTTAGGATGTGGACATATCCTTTTTTTGGAGCATCATTCAGCCCACTCTACCTGGTCTCCATAAATGTAGGTGATCCCTATGCTCTTCCAGTATGGATGCTAATTGGACATTTTTTGCAGTGAGAAATGTTAGACCACTGGAATCAAACAATAAAAATTTCTACTACCTGACTACTTTGGTGATCATGGTTGTTTACAATCTTTATTTCAGAGGTAGGTCATCTGAGGATCCACAATCCTCCTGGCTAAAAAGAAGTAACATTAATTTGCGTGAATATTAATATTGCTCTTAGTTTTGAGTGAGATGGTTTTAAAGTATCTAAAACCAATTGATACATGCATCTTTTAGCTTGCAGCTGAATATGTACTAATTCTGGCTGTGAGCTTCCTAAGCAAAAATGCTAGAGAGCCAGCTGAAGTAACAAATGCACTCGGATTTGGATAGCATTATTCAGCTAAATGTGGAAGTCCTTCATGAGGAATCAGCTACAGAAACCGTTTTGCTAAGAGACACCTGTCACGTCCAATTCCATTCACTTACCACTCACTTCTAATATTAAAGGGTGTTTTGTTTTAACTCTGTATTTTCCATCCCCAGAGAGAGGGAGAGAGAAAGACCCTTAGTTTAGGTTCTTAGTTTTAAAATGAGTGTAATAACAATAAATCCCACAAAATTAATATAGAGATGTATATAGGGGTGTATGTATACTGTGCATTTTTATAACATAGATTCTGAAATGCCAGTGTTCATGGGAACATTCCCCTGGTGAATAAAGATTTGCAAAGCAGAGTGTAGCCTTCATAAAGGATAGGGACATCTCTGTCACACCACCAATGACCTGAGACATGGAACCTCCTTGGGGAAGTATTCTTGTTTTCATTATGGTTACCGAGGAGCAGTATATGCAGTTGCTGAATTATTTCCACATTATGGGCAATGAAACGAAGAAAGCTAACCTTGTATAAAGTGCTGTAAACAGGATGCCATAGGTCAAATGAAAAAAACTTAACAATTAGTTTCATCCTAATTGGAAATAGGTGTATTTGCTGGAAACAGAGGTCATGCATTTCACTCTCAGTTCCTATCATACTTCTGCTTGTTTCTTCATAGCTTTAAGAAGGCTGGTTATTCATCTTATCTATCCAGCAAGCCCACTAATTTCTCTTATTAACCTATGAAATCTTGTCAGAAAAGGTCCAAGAGCAAGTTTTGTCCTTGCTCATAAGTTTTTCTACCTCTAGCTTGTTCCCATAACCATTTAGCTTATTTCCATCTATAATGTAAAAAAAGGATTTGGGGCTTTACTTTGGGATTTGGGGCCCTTAATTATTGGTAATTACCTTCATGAAATATGGGATGGTATGGTTTAACCAAATATAGTTGCAGTTATCGAGAACCTAAATGATTTTTCTTTTCATTTCTTGGTCACTGCTATTTAAGGGACTTTTTTAAAGTATTATTTCGTATCTACAGTTCCCAAGAATGATATACTTGTTTCAACTCTCAAATTTCCAGACCTTTGTGATAACCTCGTTTGTGGCTACCAGTATGGTATTGCCTCATTCCGTGCAGCATAGGAAAAATAACAAGGAAAAAGGTAACCACTTCTTGCCTTGATCACAGTTACTGAATATACAAGAAGGAGAGAACAGCAAAGTCATGAGCCCCAGATTCTTGGAAGTTGAATGGACTCAAGTAACATTCAGGTAACCCACTCGTATGTATGAGTCACGAAGAAGACTCATACATTTCTGAGACTTATTCGTATCTAAGAAGAATGACCAACTGCTGCCTCACACTTTTCTGGTAGGATCTGACTAGTTGGGAATACCAAATAAAAATGTGCACTACCACACATCTTGTTGTTGTTGTCAATTTATGATACAAAGTTTACAGCATAGGAAAATTTAGCATGTTTCATATCTGCCATACTTTCAGATATATTTTCCTGTCCATTCACCTCTTTTAATATTTTGGGACAAATAATGAAAAACATGTCTCATGTTTTACAGATTCTGATCCTAAAAGTTGATTATATCATCACAGAAATATTTCTGCCTCTGCAAATAATGTCTGCTACTGTATCCATTAGTGAAAAATTAGCTTGATGCTCCACTGTAGCTGTTCTCAATGTACGCTTCGGAGGACACTGATTCAGGAGAGATCAGCAATGAACAGTTCATAGGTTTTTCTGCAGGACTTCTGAGAGTCTTTGATGCTGTAATGTGCGTTGTATATCCCCAGGAAGGAGATACAGGAAGTAGTAAATCCCAAACTCATTTGATGATAAATCCCCTTTTTGTTCATAGAAAAATCATTGTTCTCAGAAACGAACTTTAATAATAATGCAAGAAACATTAGCATTGTACAACATCATGGAATGGAAAAGCAGGAAAACTGTCAACTTGGGTTCTAATCCCAGCTCTGTGACAAACAGGGCACTCAAAGCAAATCACGTGACAACTCTCAGCCTCAGCTTCCTTTGGGAGTGGAGATAAATGATCTCTTGAGTCCTTTGAAAATTTGGAATGCTGTAATTCTCTGTTCAAGGTTAAGTAGATTCCCATGTGATACCCACATTTCCATTTTGCAAGTCTGACGATGTTCTGCTGGTGTCAGAAAGAATCATCAAATGCACTGGTATAGTTAAATGATTTACATGAAAAGTGTTAATATTTTGAAAGCATCGTAGTCATGGACAAATAATCCCAATTAGGCAGGCTAAATATCAAAATTGGAACTAGCAGGCAGACACTTTAATCTTACACTCAAATAAAAAGCTAGAAAAGATTTGGGTGCAACGCAAGATTTTGGGGATAGTGAGTGGGTGAGGGGTGAAGGGCTCAGACATTTTCCTGATGGCGTTAGTTCAGTCATCCACCCCCCTCCCCTCTCTCCAGGGTCTGGTGCAAAGGTCGTCACATGTGTCCTTTGTTTTCCCATTCTCAAGAATGGAGAGCAACTCGTATAATTGGAATTTGGTGGGACCTCAGTACCTTTTCTCCCCACAACTCAGGGGACTATCCCGTTGGGGAGGGGACCCCTATTATATATTCTATTAAATAGGTATGAAACATATCCTAGTACTCCTAACAGTCTTATTTTTGAGTAATAGAAAGGTATCTTTTGATTCAAATTTGTGTTTTTATCCAAAACAATATGTATGGTCAATGCAAAAACTAATCAGATTTATGTAAAATTTGATTGGGGCAAAGTAATCTTTTCATTACACCTAATTCTTATGTGTTCATTACTGTAGAGAAGTTAGACAACTCTATCAGAATTCTGAAAATTACTTTTCTTATCCTTTCATTAATCACAGAAACAGCTGGAGGAAACAACAGGATGTTTTGTTCTCACTATAGAACTGTTGTTTAGTGCTTTCTTGACGCTTCGATGTAGGGAGTTAAGTTTGTGTTTGTTCTCTTCTTTTAAAGTAAATCCAAGTGCATTTCAATTTCATTATGTACTTGGTTTTGGACAAAAAAATAGGGACTTAAGCTACACCATAACTTGAACAAATTGAACTACCTTCCTTCTTCCTTGTAGTTCTTACTAAAATAATTATTAGGAGATGTCACTTTTAGAATTATATCTGAAGGTTTTCAAGAAACCAAAATGTGGAAAGTTGAAGAACTCATCAGCATGGCTGGCGTGAACTTGAGTTTTCTTAAAGCCAATCAAGCAGAATCTTTTGGCCTCCCCTGATCTAAAAATACCACTTGATTAAGTTCACTTTTCAGTATCCGTTTTAATTCCATAGTATGGTTTTTAATGTGCCTTTAGTTCTCTGAGGAAAAAAAATGGAAATGAAAAGCTGGAATCTAAAAATAAAATCCGTACTTAATACACAAGCTAAATATACCCCCAAGTTTTCTCATTGCTACATTAATTCAATGAAATCTAATTTAGGCTAGTACCAGTGTTCTGAATAAAGATGAATAAGTATTACCAGTTCGCATTGTGTTTCAGCTTCTTTCTTTAAGACTTATCAGAAGAAATGTTAATTGCTTAATTCCTTATATAAGACAGTGTGTTCTTTAAAGTTCTCTGGAAGAGATTAAGTGAAGGATGGCAAATACCTTTGTATTTATTTTTAGCTTCATCCTATTCTATTGCTATACCCCCAAAGTGTTCATCCTTAAGTTAAGAGTTCAGACCATTCCATAAGTTGAGTTAACTGTCCAAAATCCTGATAACTATCATGTTGCTCATGACATCACCCCTACTGCACACTCAAATTCCTGCTCTATCCATTGTTGTTTGTAAGAATGTTTCTCAAATTGGTGAACTCCGGTTCTACAGGATGTTAATAGAGGCACTTCCAAAGTGTACAGACTCAAATAAATTTAGGAAATAATCGATTTAATAAAGTTAAGCAAATCCCTTTACTGTGGATTTTTTCTGCACCGTCAACGGTAAATCTCTAAGAGATCAATATAATTTTTTACCTTTTGCAACTAACCACAAAACATTTTTAAACCATCTCTATTTTATTAGATTACTCTGTGGGAAACAAAATACAATTCCAGGGTGGTAACAATGTCTACACTAGGACCCTTACCTACCTTTCTAGCATCATTCCTCTTATTTTTGTGCAGACACCTGACTGTCATTCCATGACCATACTACATATATTTAATGCCTCTTGATCTTTGTGCAAGCTGTCCTTTACCCCGTCATTCTCTTTCTTTTTTTTCTCCTTTTGAAATCTTAATTTTTTTTCCAGGTCAAGACTGAATGTTACATACCGTGTTGTTATTTTTTTTTCCTGAAAGAAAAATAATTTGCTTTCTCCTTTGTAATCCCATAGCACTTGGTTTACACATCTGCTAAAACTCTTGCCATTGTCTGTTTTGAACCAGGGAATTGTCCACATTTCCTTACAAGATGAGGGACTCTTTAGGGGTAGTGGCTTTATCTTAATTTATCTTTACAGCTTTCATTTCTTAGCACTCGGCCCAGGAGGTAATAGGCAGTCATTTTGGTTGAACAGAATTGAGTTGAATAACCACAAAACCATAAGTCAAACCACGTCACTCTTCTCAGACATCTGCTGTGGCTTCCACTTTTGCTCAGAATAGGAGCCAAGGACCTTACAGGGGTCCACGAGGCCCCCTACACAGTTGCCCCCGCTCCCTGCCCCCGTATATCCGTGACTCCATCTCCTAACTGCTCCCTCTCTCACTCATTACACTCCAGCCAGGCTGGCTTCCTGATGTCCCTAAAACATGCTTAGTATCCTTACTTTCAGAGCCTTTTCTTCTACCTGGAATGATTTCCCCCAAATAACTACCTGATTAAATCCCTCAACTCCTTTAAATATCAAAATTGGAGCTCTTTGTTCTAATGTCCTCATCTTGCTCAGACGCACCCTGAGCAAGTTATAAATTACAGCTTTCTCCATCCTCCCAGTTCTCCCAATCCCTCTTACCCTGTTCTGGTTTTTTGTTTTCTATTTCCCACTGCTTCACTACTTTCTAACCCACTACATAATTTAAAATTTATCATGTTTATTATCATCCAGCCTCACCTGGCTAGATGTAGGTTCCACAAGCGCAAGGATATTTGTCTGATTTCTTCACTGCTGTGTCCCAAGCCCCTCGAGCAGGGATTGGCCTATATTAGGCACTGCATTAACATATGTTAAAAGAATAGAGCAAATGAACATGGTTTTCATCCTGCTTTCTAGTACAGCAAGCGTGTGCTGTTTGTCACAATATGTTCATATGGAACTTAGTAAGATCAGGGTAGTTTCTGTTAGCTTTTGTTATTGAAAAATTGTTCTCTTCCACTTCAACTCGCTCAAGCTGTGAAGGTAGTAAAACATTACACCAATTAAAATATTCCAGTTAACACTAATCAGGAAGAGCAATATTAATAACACAGCTGAAGCAGATTGTTGAATCTTCATAGCCTAACATATCACTCTAGACACAGTGTGTCAGTTTCATCAGATCGTTTTTGTTCCCTCTAAAGAAATTTGTTAAAATAATGAAGACTTCTTGGGGAGAGGAAAATAGAGCATTCAAAAAAAGTGGGTCTGTATTTGAAAATACCAGATTTCTACTCTTTAATCCAATGCAACACTGCCTTCATCATCATCATAGTTAGTGCAACATTTCATGGCATGTCCACTCCATCAGAACACTGAGATAAATTTTTGGAGCCTAACAAATGCGAGATGTCATTCTTGCCCTCAAGGAGCTTGCAGTCTCCACTGAAAGTGTTTTGAATTCTAGTCTCAGATCATTTACTAATTTTTTCCAGCTTTATTGAGATGTAACTGACATACGACATCATGTAAGTTTAAAGTGTACAACATGTTGATATGATCCACTTATATATTGCAAAATGTTTGCCACTATATGGTTCGCTAATACCTCTGTCACGTCAATCATATCACATAATTACATTTCTTTTTGTGGTGAGAACATTTAAGATCTGTCTTAAAAACGTTTAAGAGTATGATATAGTAATGTTAACTATAGTCACTGTGCTGTACATTAGATCCTCAGAACTTAGTCATCTTATAACTGGAAATTTGTATCCTTTGACCAACATCTATCTCCCCATTTCTCCCACCTCCCAGTCCCTGGTAAACCCCATTCTACTGTCTGTTTCTATGAATTTGGCTTTTTTAGATTCCACATATCAGTGATATTATACACAATTTGTCTTTCTCTGCCTGCCCTATTTCACTTAGCATAATGCTCCAAGGTCCATCCACTTTGTCACAAATGTCAGGATTTCCTTTTTTCTCATAAATTGGATAATCTATTTTATATAAATACAATATACATATACATGTATATATGTATATGTCTCACATCTTCTTTATCCATGCAGCTGTTGAAAGATATTTAAGAAATGAACATAGGATCTCAAAGAAATACCTGCACTTCCATGTTCACTGCAGCATTTGTTACAGTAGCCAATATCTGGAAACGACTGTATCATTTACTTATTAGAGGTTTAACTTTGAGCAACTCTCTTAACTTTTCTGAATTTCAAATGTCTTCTTCTATGCAGTACAGTTAATACTTAATGCTGTCGCCTCCTACCTTAGATGTTTTAATGATCGAATGAGTTATTATAAGTAAAAATGTTGTTTTTTGTTTACTTGTTAAAAATAAGTACTATACGAATTTATAGAGACGGAAGGTAGAATGGCAGTTGCCAGAGGCTGGTGGGAGGAGGAAGAGGGTTATTGTTTAATGGGTAGAGTTTCAGCTTAACAAGATGAAAAGAGCTCTAGAGATAGATGGCGATAGTGGTTGCACAATACTATGAATGTATTTAGTACCACTGGACTGTATACTTAAAAATATTTAAGAAGGGAAGTTTTATGTTACATATATTTTACCATGATAAAAAAATTAGAGGAAAAAAATATGCACATCCCAAGCACTCCATGTTAAAGAACTATATTCATTTGCATATATGAGTTCAGGTGCCTTTCAGAATTAACGTGGTCCCAAATTCAAGAAAGCTCAACAAAAATAAAGCATTTTTTTTTAGAGTGCTATAAAAATATAAGGAAACATCATCATTGGTCCTGTTGCTGCTACTTTTATTATTACTACAACATCTAATAGTTTTAATGTTATGACTGTCATCATTGCAAAATTATTTCTACTATCATCATCATCATCATCATCATCATTGTCGTCGTCGTTGTCTTCTTCATAATTATTATATTACCTGAAACATGGCCTAAGAGCATAAAATGTCTGGTATCACCCATGTCTAAACTCTGTGTAAGATACTAAGTATTTAACTATTACATTTATCGAGTGCCTACAAAGTATCCAGCCTGTGGTCATTCATGGTCATTCATGGACAGGTGCAGAGCAGCAAATTACTGAGTCACCCTACACACCCTTTTCCTGCTGAGGTTGAACAAGATGACTCTTTGCCTTCTTGGTTCAGCTCTCATACTATAAACAGTGTTCTTTTTTTTTTTTAACATCTTTATTGGAGTATAATTGCTTTACAATGGTGTGTTAGTTTCTGCTTTATAAAAAAGTGAATCAGCTATGCATATACATATATCCCCATATCTCTTCCCTCTTCCGTCTCCTTCCCTCCCACCCTCCCTATCCCTCCCCTCTAGGTGGTCACAAAGCACCGAGCTGATCTCCCTGTGCTATGCGGCTGCTTCCCACTAGCTATCGATTTTACATTTGGTAGTGTATATAAGTCCATGCCACTCTCTCACTTTGTCCCAGCTTACCCTTCCCCCTCCCCGTGTCCTCAAGTCCATTCTCTAGTAGGTCTGTGTCTTTATTCCTGTCCTGCCCCTGGGTTCTTCATGACCATTCTTTTTTTTCTTTAGATTCCATATATATGTGTTAGCATTTGTTTGTCTCTTTCTGACTTACTTCACTCTGTATGACAGACTCTAGGTCCATCCACTTCACTAGAAATAACTCAATTTTGTTTCTTTTTATGGCTGAGTAATATTCCATTGTATACATGTGCCACATCTTCTTTATCCATTCATCTGTCGATGGACACTTAGGTTGCTTCCATGTCCTGGCTATTGTAAATAGTGCTGCAGTGAACATTCTGGTATATGACTCTTTTTGAATTATGGTTTTCTCAGGGTATATGCCCAGCAGTGGGATTGGTGGGTCGTATGGTAGTTCTACTTTTAGTTTTTTAAGGAACCTCCATACTGTTCTCCATCGTGCCTGTATCAATTTACATTCCCACCAACAGTGCAAGAGGGTTCCCTTTTCTCCACACCCTCTCCAGCATTTATTGTTTGTAGATTTTTTGATGATGGCCATTCTGACCTGTGTGAGATGATATCTCATTGTAGTTTTGATTTGCATTTCTCTAATGATTAATGATGTTGGGCATCCTTTCATGTGTTTGTTGGCAATCTGTATATCTTCTTTGGAGAAATGTCTATTTAGGTCTTCTGCCCATTTTTGTATTGAGTTGTTTGTTTTTTTGATATTGAGCTGCATGAGCTGCTTGTAAATTTTGGAGATTAATCCTTTGTCCATTGATTCATTTGCAAATATTTTCTCCCATTCTGAGGGTTGTCTTTTCACCTTGTTTATGGTTTCCTTTGCTGTGCAAAAGGTTTTGAGTTTCATTAGGTCCTATTTGTTTATTTTTGTTTTTATTTCCATGTCTCTAGGAGGTGGGTCAAAAAGGATATTGCTGTGATTTATGTCAAAGAGTGTTCTTCCTATGTTTTCCTCTAAGAGTTTTATAGTGTATGGTCTTACATTGAGGTTTCTAATCCATTTTGAGTTTATTATTGTATATGGTGTTACGGAGCATTCTAATTTCATTGTTTTACATGTAGCTGTCCAGTTTTCCCAGCACCACTTATTGAAGAGGCTGTCTTTTCTCCATTGTATATTCTTGCCTCCTTTATGAAAAATAAGGTGACCTTATGTGCATAGGCTTATCTCTGGGCTTTCTATCCTGTTCCATTGATCTATATGTCTGTTTTTGTGCCAGTACCCTCCTGTCTTGATTACTGTAGCCTTGTAGTGTAGTCTGAATCAGGGAACCTGATTCCTGCACCTCCGTTTTTCTTTCTCAAGATTGCTTTGGCTATTCGGGGTCTTTTGTGTTTCTGTACAAACTGTGCAATTTTTTGTTCTAGTTCTGTGAAAAATGCCATTGGTAGTTTGATAGGGATTGCATTGGATCTGTAGATTGCTTTGGGTAGTATAGTCATTTTCACAATGTTGATTTTTCCAATCTCTCCATCTGTTGGTGTCATCTTTAATTTCTTTCATCAGTGTCTTATAGTTTTCTGCATACAGGTCTTTTGTCTCCTTAGGTAGGTTTATTCCTAGATATTTTATTCTTTTTGTTACAGTGGTAAATGGGAGTGTTTCCTTAACTTCTCTTTCAGATTTTTCATCATTAGTGGATAGGAATGCAAGAGATTACTGTGCATTAATTAAACAGTGTTCTTTTTGCAGTCTTTTTAGTGCCTTTTTTTTTTTTTTGCATTTTTATGCTCTTTGTTGGTAATTTTGCTGTTTAAAATAGCCCAAAGTATAGTACTTTAGTACTGTCTAGTGTTCCTAAGCTAGAGAAGGCCGTGCTGTGCCTTACAGAGAAAATACGTGTGTTAGGTAAGCTTTATTCAGGCATAAGTTACAGTGCTGTTGGCATTGAGTTAATGTTAGTGAATCAACATTATATATTTAAAAGGTGTATTTAAATATAAACACACATAATACAAGGTTATGTGTTGATCGGTGGATGAAAATGTTGTGAGCAGAGACTCACAGAAACCTAACCCTGTAATTCCCTTCAGAACAACAGTACGATATTCACTAAATAAGTGTGTGCAGCAATTTTATAGGACATAATTCCATCAGTGCTGAGAACTGCCTGTTGATACCTGATAGTGTTGTGCTGTGATTGAGTACAAGAACTTAAATGAAAGTAACAAAACTTTAATCTTTTTAGAAAACAAAATAGCAGAGAATATCCTTATGACTTTGGGATAAGGAAGAGATTCTTAGGTAAGAAACTAAGAATGTTAGCCTTAAAGCAAAGATTGATACATTCAGAAGACTTCCATTCATCAAAAAATACTAGAAAGAGAGTGGGGAAGAAAGTCATGTACCAGGAGAAGATAATTATAAAAATATAACTGACAAACAGAAGGTCCCAAATATGTAAAGAACATCAATGAATCAGTAAGAATAAATACAAGTCCACTAGATGACTAGGTAAAAGACATGAACTGGCATTTTAAGAATGATATAATGTGGATGGCCCATAAACATGAAAAAAAAAACCAGCTTTATTAGTAACTGAAGAAATGCAAATTAGAAATCATGGATTGCCATTTATATACCAGATTGACAAAAATTCAAAATAAAGAAAAACATCAGGTTATCTGGAAGCAGACAAGCCTGGGTTAGAATGCTGGCATTATTATTTACTATCAGTGTGAACCTGAACAAATGATTTCACTTTCTTTGCCTCCATTTCCTCATAGATAAAAGGGAATAAATAGTACCTATTTCATGGTATTGTTGAGAAGATTAAATGAGTTAATACCTGAAAAGTGCTTAAAATAGTACCTGGTACATAGTAAGCACTCAATAAATCTTAGCTGTCATTACTATTATTATTACTGCAACCCAGAGCCACCTCTGAATTAGTACCAAACTTCCAGCTGAGCAAGAAGGATGTGAGCATTGCATCATCACTTAAGTCCCAGGATGCCTCAGCAGTGATCTGTAATACCTTCACTAGATGACCCAACTACACACACACACACACACACTTTAGGGACATTTAAAAATGGGTCTATCACTTGCTGTGCTGTGTAGCATCCTTTTTTTTTTTTTTAATTATTTACTTATTTTTGGCTGTGCTGGGTCTTCGTTTCTGTGCAAGGGCTTTCTCTAGTTGTGGCAAACGGGGGCCACTCTTCATCGCAGTGTGCTGGCCTCTCACTATCGCGGCCTCTCTTGTTGTGCAGCACAGGCTCCAGTCACGCAGGCTCAGTAGTTGTGGCTCACGGGTCTAGTTGCTCCACGGCATGTGGGATCTTCCCAGACCAGGGCTCGAACCCGTGTCCCCTGCATTGGCAGGCAGACTCTCAACCACTGCGCCACCAGGGAAGCCCTGTGTAGCATCCTTATGCACAGATGTAGCTTCGTCTACAAGGTTTAAAGAAGTCTGTGGAAATCCAAGTGCCACAGTGAGGTTGTAGAGTTGCTGTAGAGTGTCTTGTGACAGTGGGGATTGTGCTGAAATATTCTGAAAACTCTAGCCTTAAAGTTGTGAGGCAGAGATAATACCCAGAGATGTTGAGCTGGAAAATGACCTCAGGAGTGATGTTGTGAAGATGGAAAGATGGCACGTCAGTGCTCTGAAGATGAGGCTAGAGCTGCGTATGAGCTTGTCTCCTGTGAAAACCAGTAGTCTCAATGGTTGACAGAGTCTAGGTTTGATGGGTTTGAGCTACTGACCTGGACATACTTGATGCTACAGTTCTCATAAGAATCCAGTCACACCTTGAATAGGAGTGAGGCAGTGCCTTGTGCTGTCTGTGAGCTTTGACCTGTAGAAGAGAAAGTGGGGAGAATGAGCAGGGCTGAGATAGAGATGGAGAGGAAACAGGTCCTGGGTACTGACTTAAATTAAAACCCAGATCCAAGATCCATATACTTGGGTCTGTCATTTGTGCAGCTGAAATGCTGACTGGATGAATCACCCCAGCAAAAAGTACTTCTTATCAACTCCCATAGCGCTTTCTCTCTACAGCTCTACAGCATTGACTACTTCCTTTGTACCTTGCAGTAGAGTTCTTTATGTGCCTATCTAATCGAAATTGGAAACCTCTTAAGGTCAGGCATCATGTTCAACTTACCATCATATTCTCCACAGCATCCACCGCACATGGTACCATAAATTATATTGATGGAGAGAAGGAAAGAAGGGAGGGGGGCAAGGGAGGGAGTTCAGATTGAAGAAAGGATGCTGTTATGGACTGAATGTTTGCGTCTCCCCCAAAATTCATATGTTGAAATTCTAACCGTCACCTCCCGGCAAAGTGCTGTTATAAAGAGGTGGAGCCTTTGGGAGGTAATTAGGTCATGAGGGTGGAGCCCTCTTGAATGGGTCAGTTCTATTATGAGAAGAGACACGAAGAGTTTCCTCTCTCTTCACTTTCTACCATGTGAGGATACAGTGAGAAGACGGCCATCTGCAAACCTGTAAGCAATTCCTCACTAGGCACCGGGTCTGCCAGCACCTTCATCTTGGACTTCTCAGTCTTAAGAACTGTGAGAAATAACTGTCTGTTGTATAAGACACCCCATCTATGGCATATTTGTAATAGCAGCCCGAACAGACTAAGACAGACAGTAAGATCTTCCCACCTCTGAAATTCTCTAGCTTTGTAGGATTTCTGAGGCAGAAAACAGTAACTGTATCTAAAGCAGAGCATAAGTTATCACAATACTGGTTTGGTAATTGTCTTCCCTTAGGAAATCAGTGTATATTTTAGTATGTCTGCTCAGTTCTTTCTCCCACTTCCTCAGTTACCAAGAAGTTAGCACTCTTTGAAACTTTTAGATGGAAGAGGAAAATACTTATTTATTAGTTTCCTCAGGTGTTACCTGAACTAAGGAGACTTCAACTTCAGTTATAAATAAGAAAGTACAAAACTAAATCAGGACAGCTGTGTCGCTTGACACTACTTTTTGCCCTTCTCTGCAGCCTCCGTGGGGGCCAGGAGCTGAGTCGGCAGAGGGAGAGTGATTTATTTCTCCACATTTGGAAGTGGGATGGAAAGTAACAAGATCCTACTTTTATATTATCTTCCTCTTTTATAGTTTTTATGCCAGTTCCCCATCCTGTTTCCCTAACTTATTTTTTATAGCACTTATCACCCTCAAAGATGCTATGCATGATTTGTTTATTTTGTTTCTGGTCCTTTCACCCACTTTACCTTCTTTAAGGGGAGAGATCTGGTTTGTTTTATTTTTCAATGATGTAACCCCAGTGCCTAAAACAGTGGCTGGCATATAATAGATGCTCATTGGAGGCCTACTGTAGGTATTGAATGAATCTGTATTGGTTCTCAGGGTGTATTTAAAAGCAAGGTGCTTGAGTGATGACATTTCCAAAAACTGGCAGTTTTACCACAGTGCAGCCTTATCTCTGATTTCTCTCTGTGAAGGGAACAGTGAAACAGCCCCCATAGCAAAGTCTAAATAGATGATGAATAAACACATGGCTTGCATGTATATTTGATGATGGTTTTATTTTCAAAACTGTAATTAAATGAGATAAAAATATATGGTTGGAGTTGCCGAAGCAACTTAAATTCAACATAAATAACAGCTGCTCTTCATCTGGGAATTTCATCCATATACAGCATTTTTTATGCCCTTAAAAAATTTTAACCAGTATACAGCTAATTCAGCATCCAGTGTCCCAAGAAATGTTTTGTACTCAGAGAAGGGGAAGGAAAAGAGAAAAGAAATAGCCCTCTATGAGCCAGTGGTTAAACAAACCTGTTACTTCCAAAAGCTTTGATTTCCCCCAAATAGCTGTATGGCAGAACATGTCCAATTTCTTGGGAGCAATGAATTGAAGCATGACTGGCATTTTTCGTTATGAGTCACCAATCCCTATTTTATTAGTTCAGAAATCCAAAACTGAGTACATAGTGAGGAGTCTTCTACTTGCTTTTAAAGCAAAACTTCTGCAGAGCATTGGTGTCAGGAAATACTAGTAAAGTTTGCCTCTCTCTTTAAAGTTAACCATCAGAGTAATTTCCTCCCAAGCTGCTTGGGGAAAATGCCTACTTTTTGGATAGAATTAAGAGCCAGTTTAACTATACGAACATCTACCTAGTTTTATTTATGATCAAGGTGTGAGAAATTGCCCCTCTTCCTTCAGAGATTGTATCCACTGCCATTAAGTGTTAGGCAAATTCGGTAGCCATCTCATTGCTCAGGCTTGTACCCCTGAAAGCTTAACAAAAGAAAAGAAATGGACTGAAAAATTCAGAGATGAAGCGATTTCCCTTCACTTTAAAGCAAGGTTTTTCATGACCAATCGTTTGGCTGGTAGATTTGTGATCTCTGGGTTTTTATCATGATCTGTGGCCCATATATCTCCATCCAGTAATACATCCCCAAAGTTTTTCCGGTAGATTAGCTAGCTTTACAATGTCCTCTTGATGCAGTGCCTTTTCAGCATTTCTTCAGAGAATATTTATTCTAATGTTACTTGAATATATCTGACTTGCCCACTAGGGTTGCCCGTTTCTTAGGAAGACTTGGACAATGAATTACAACTTTCTAATTTTAATTTTCAGAGGGGAGAAAAAAAGCCTATGAAGTAAAAGTTCAAAATGAAGATTCACATTTCTTTCCATCAAAACTGTAATGATCGTAAGTCTATCAAGTTGTAGAACTCTCACACTAGGTGAAGAACAGATAATTATAGGATATGTCCCTGACTAGCTGATAACAGCCCTGATTACAAAGAGCAACAAGCCTGTGCAATTTGCATGATGTCCTTTCATGTTTTCCTCATCTCAAGTGTTCCCTGGGGCAGGTGTCAGTGGGTGAGAGAGTGTTTCTTTTGCCAAGCAATGCATTTGTCTCATATGCTGCTTGCATTCCAGTCTTAGTGTGCCTCTAAGCTTTCATTTTAAATTTCATTTTAAGGCATCGTAGGTGGCTCGGTGCAGTTGATTAAAGACCTTTTCTTAAAGTTATCTTTTAGAGTATCCCTGGTCATTGAGCACACAAAGGTCCATCGTAGCCAAGATGCTGGAAGACAGTGCGTCATATGGACAAATATTACAAGAAAGTTCACCCTGCTCCAGCAAGTCTCCTGACCACCACCTCAGTGTGTGAAGCAGGAAAGGGAATAGTGCTCAGCAAATAGTAACTAAGCACATCATATGTATTAGACATGTTTTGGGCACTGTGCTATATATAGCCTGATAAAGACTGAAAAGATTCCTGCCTCTATTGAGGCTTCATTTTGGGGTGGGGCGGGGGGGAAGGAACAATAAACCAAATATCATATAAATGAACAAAGTAATCGCAGATGTTGGTGATGATCGCTATGAAAGACATAATAAAGAGATGATGTGATAGAGGGTAACCGGAGCTGCGTGGTGGGCTACTTCAGATTAAAAACTCAGCGAAGGCTACTCTGAGGAGGTGACATTTGAATTGAATCGTGAAGAATGAGCATGATAAGCTAAAAGATGGGTAAAGAGCATTCCAAGTAAAGAGAACAGCAAGTTCAAAGGTACTGAAACAGGATTAGCCTTAAGGTGTTTGAAGAACAGAAAGCAAAACATGGTTGTTACAGTGTAAATAGGTAAGGGGGAACCTAACAAGTGATGAGACTGGGGACCTGGGCAAGGATCAGATCCCTAAGGGCTATTGTAGAGCTCAGCAAAGAGTCCGTATTTTGTTCTAAAATTTTCTAGGCCAAATGGTTTTCTGAAACTTTTGTTTCTCTTTGTGTTGTGTAAGTATGAAACCAAAGATAGAGAATGCAGATGCCTAACCATTAACACTCCTGAGTCAGGATGATATGCAAAAGGAGATGTGCTCCTGTAGAGACAAATGCTGGTAATTATAGCTTGTGTTTTAGGGCACCTGTCTCCAAAGAACAACAGTATTTATGATGCCAGATTGTACTAATCACAGTAACCTCATGAGTCTGGTAGGTGCACACTTTTATGGAACACGCAGGGAGACTCAAACATCTGAAACTGGGTTGTTCTTTGGCTTCTTAAATAGCATGAAGGTCTAGGTAAAATAGAGTATGTCAAAGCAATGAGGAAAGAAAAAAATCTGAAATCAGAAATAAAAATAGCTATCAGGAAAGTCGTACACTTACAGGGAAAAGGGCAGCAAAGCAACCTTTATTTTCTTGTAAAGTCAAGAAAATAATAGCAGAGGGGTAAAAAAAATATGAGTCTCAAATAGTCAACCAGAATATCAACATATGTTGTTTCATTCCTGGTATTTAATTCAGTATAGAATAGAGGCTAAATACATGGACTTGTGGGTCAAAGAAGAGCTGGGGTCTAATCCACACTCTTTCTTATACTAGGACTGTGATCTTGGATATGGATTTTTTTTCTTTCTATAAAGTGGAATCAGTAATAATACTTACATCATAGAGTTGTTGTGAGGATTTAATGAATGAATGCATGGAAAGTGAGAAATTGTGTTCTTTACATAAGTTAGTTGAAACTGGCCTTACATTTCTCCCAAAGAGTTAATATTTACAAAAGTGATTAAATTTCCAGATCAGCCCACAGAAGCCTCCTTAACAGGTAACATTCATTATGCTATTTTCAGGTCTTGCCTAGGTTTCGTTACTGGAAAGAAAAAGTGATGTAGTAATGTGGTGCAGGAAGAGAAAGAGGAGAATACCTCTTGCTAAATGCGGAATTGCTGACCCCAGACAAATTTGTCTTTGGCAATCTGCACACACCTTTCTCATCCTATATATATTTTTTCTTTTTCCTTTTCAGCTCTTCTACAAAAAAATAAGGTAAAGAGTTTTGAGTGAGAAACTGGTATTGTTTATAGATAGTTTTGTTGGTACATAACTCTTTCAGTAAGAAACACCTGTGAAGAAAATCAAATTTAAGAGTATTTTTAAGTCATTATTCCTTTCTTGAGCTTTCTCAGCCTTATGTTGCCTTCCTTATTACTCCATAGATTACATTTTCTTTGTTTCTTTTTTGGTTAATCAAAGCTCACATTCAAAGAATCCATACTGCTCTTATTTATTTAAGAGGAAACAATCTCTTTGAATTAATTAATTCTTCACTGTAAGTGACTCATAGCAAGGTAATGCATTTGCAGCCATATATGGGTTTAAAATGGTATTTCTATAATTCTAAAGTAATCCCTAAATTATAGACTTTCATCTGATATGACTAAAGAGGTTGAGGAAAAATTCAGACAGAGGGAAAACATTGTGAGGGTCAGAATCAGCACCTGGGAGAGCTCCCATGAGTTCTTCCTTTATTCACTTGAAACAAGTGCTCTAAGGATTTTCATAGGGATGTCGATAGCAGTAGCATTAGCCTACGAAAGAAGAAGGTCAAAAGCCATTTCTATAACTGAGTCATTTGTAAAGTGTGTGTACATTAATTTAGGAATACTGATAAGGTCCTTTGTTATCTATACAGAGATCTCCAGGAAAGAGATTGGCTTTTCTTTTCAAAGTCAAACCGCTACCTAGAATCAGATTTTGGTCCCTTACTTTAAACTGCCAACAAATTGGGATATTTAATGTCAGATCTTGAGCATGTCCACAGGTTTTTGATTGTTTTGTTTTACTTAGTTGTTGGAGAGATAAAATGGCTGACACCAATACTTGGAGGAAAAGAGGAACTCAAAAAGTATTTGCTGAAGATTGGCTAAACAAATGGAAAAATTAATGCCATAGGAAAAGCAAGATACTGACAAACATATAATGTATATATATATATTTTTTCCAGTTCCATTTATATCCATTCTATTTTCGTCTGGCATGCAGTGTAAACTCCTCAAATTTTAAGTACAACGAGTAAATTTATATAATCAGTAAATAATGTTTCATCTTTTATTTCTCTGTTAAAATAACAATATTTTGTATCCTTTATAAAGATACACAGATATCAGTTTTTACTGTTTCATGAAAATGATATTTCCCACCTTAACATTAAAAAGTAATACCTGCTCAGAATATACCATCATAGGAATTTCTTAAGGAAAATTATCTGAATTCAGTATATGTGAGTGTATCTTAATTTTAAGTCACATGAAGAGTACACTGCATGCACTGCAAAGGATAAGGTATCTGGCTTACTTTAGCACCAGTCTAGACTTGAAAACACAGTTAAGACCAGCAAAAGAAGAGGTGTTTTAAGTCTTATCAGCTTATTTTGTCACAGTGAGATTGACCTGACTACTCTACCGTTACTTTATCTGGTGGAAGTTTGGAATCACTAGCTTTGCCCCAGTGAGTCACTTTCCGTAGACTTTCCTGTGGTGCTCAGAAATGATAATGATAGTGCTAGCATCTACAGACTACTGACTTTGGGCCAGTCATTGTGTTAAGTGCTTTATATTCATGATCTTAATCTCTAAAGAGCCCTATGAGATAGGAATTATTTTCCTGATATTAGAAATGAAGAAACTGAAGTTCAAGGAGAGTACTCACCCATATCATAGTGTACTCACCCACATCGTACAGCTAAAGAGTGAGAGTACCGAGTTTGTGCTCAGGTCCTTCTGACTCCAGAGCCAGTGTGCTAAACCATTAGGTAATTCTTCCTCTTGCTCTATACACTCTCACAGGAAAAACCCGTCAGCCATGCCAGTCTCCCTAATGGTTTCTTCCTTCTTGTGTGGAAAGAATGTCAAAAATGTGACTTTGCAACTCGTAAGGTTTTTGTAAAATTAGACCTATTGTCATTCTGAGTCTCTAGAGTCCAAGAAGCCAGGCAGATCCACACATGCACACACTCAAGGAGCAAATGGCAGAGTCAAGACATAATTTTAGATATGCTGCATGATAATTGGTTTTTAAAGTTATGCCCCCCAAATACCTCTTTTTAAAATAAATAGTGCAATCATCATTATGGAAATTATATTCATAAAAAATGTATCACTTGACCATTTTTCCAAGCTGATATTGATTTTTTTATTGATTGCTTCTTTCAAAATTGAAGGAAGCAGTAACAAAGGCAACTGTCACTGACAGTTTCTTGTTCTAAAGGTCACGCTGTGAGAATTAATAGAATCCAGGTCTACCCAAGTCAGGAAAAAAGGGAATAGGTATTTTTTTAACTTGTAGTAAATAATACATGCATTAAAAATATGTGCATTACTTGCATGGTTTACTGTATCATTTTTCCTCTTTCCTCTTCTCCTGCCCCTCTGTGGATTCTTGACAAAGCATGATGTATGTTACTACCTCATTAACATTTCCTGGCCATTTTAAAGCTGAATTTCTTATGCTCTTCTTCTCTGGCTCCACCCTGTGGATGGCTTTAACTCTTCCTGTTCATAAGTGTGATGGGCAGTCCCTTAACGATGGCCAAAAAAGTTATTCTTTCTTATTTACTGTTATTACTTCTCAAAAAATATCTTGGACCCTCGATTTTGTTTTCTTTCGACCCATCCAGGTTTTTTTTATAGACTACCTCATCCCCAGTTCTAAACATTTAATAACTTACCAGACAGTAAATATCTGGAGATTTTCCCCCCTCACTCTCTGATTTACTCTGTGGCCTGAATTCCAAATGTTTTCATATATTAAGGCTTTTATTATTTATCTCATGTTGCAGCTTTAAGACCTTTGTACACTTTTACTCCTCAAGGAATTTAGCTGCTAAAGCACTTCCTCTAAGCTCTCAATGAGCTACACATTCCAAGTACTATAATAGTGTATTTTTTAAAACCTCATGTAAAATTAAAGTGCTAATATTATATTCTACAGAAGAATAAAGGACAGTTGTTTTCACAGAAAAATATGATAGGAAAACACATCTGCCAGAAAACTGTGCATTTTTCAGCCCATGATTTCTGGACATATTTATATAAAATGCTGATGAATGAAGTCAACACCAAAATGTATGGTCACTCATTTTTTAAAAAAGTCTACAAGTCACTTTTCAATGAACCATATACAAAGCTGCAAAAAACGTTTTGAGAAACCACAGTACATGGATATTAATTCCTTGTCATATGAGTACATCATTTATTCAAGTACCTTTAGTAACTATCATTTATCCAACTACCTTTAGTAACTAGCTGCATGGAGCTAAAGGGAATACTACCCAAGTGTCATTGTTCAGCTACCTCCCTAACAATGCAACAATCCTGCTTTTTAATACGGCGGTTTCTGATTGTTTTCTCCTTGTTCCACTCCATCCTTTGCACCTGATGTTTAAAATCCCCCCATCAAGTGATCACCCGCAAGGAAAAACAAAGGAATAGAAAATTTGGAATCAAATGTACCGACTCATCGAATTGTGCATTGAAATGTGGACTTTCTTGCATATTCACTGAAGAGCATAAAATTCATTCAAACTTTTTTTTTTTTGGTCCCTAGGATGTGAAGTAACTAGTTTGAATGCCCTTTTTCACTGGCTTCACTAAGTCAGTGGGGAAATGATAGATTCTGGTACTTGATAGTGGTGGGTTTGGAGAGAGGCAGATGAGTTTATATTCTTCTGGTCACTTTCTCAGTGTGTGAAGAAGGTTCTGAACTTCAGTTACATCACCTGAAAATTGGGAATTAAAACTATAATGGAATTAAATGAGATCTGTGTGAAAAGTTGTTAGCACATGGTATGAACTCAATACATTTTGCAAGTAGATCCAATTATTGCTATGAGTGCTACGGTCATGATGACGTAACATTATCTATAACGTATTCTAACTTGGAATGCCTGTTGCTACTGATCATTACCTAGTACCAAGTCTTTGGAGATAAAATGACCCTAAATAAGATAATATATATGAGAATATTTCTGGGAAAGGCCTGGCCATGTCCAAGTTTCAAAAAAATACCCATTCACACACACATAGTTCTTTAATTTGGAAAATTATCATGCTGCTAGCAATTAGGATCTGAATGGATAATTACATCTGAAAAGACCAATAATGGACATGCAATCTTTTCTCAAACATGTGCATAAATATGGTGGCCTTTGACTAGCCTCTTCACCTCTCTCTAGAGTGCATTTGCTATTCAAAACCCTTTCTTAAATATAATAATAGGGGTATGATTTGCCACTGGATTACATTATTCCTCAGTGAACAGAACAAACATATAATAAGCACCAAACTTGTAGCAGGAAAGGCTTTGTGCTTTTTAAATATTACCTCATTTAATCTTTTCCCATCATTCTTATTTCAAAATAAATTACATTTAATTACATCTCATGTTATTTATGACAAAATTAAACCTTGCATAATACATGGCAGAGATGATTTTCAAACTCAGATCTGCCCAAATGCAATATTTCCATTCACTATGTAGGTAGGGTTTACCATCCGGAATTTATTTCACTTAACTGCTAAGAATCTTATCGAAATATTTTCTCAAATACCAGATTAATGCAATTTTTCTAACTGTCCAAATCCTGTGGAACTGCATGGACTCATAAACTATAGGGAGATAAACAGGAATGCAGTTTTTAAAACTCAATAAGGACAAGTTAAAAAATCATTGCATATATTTCTCATTTTCTTTCTCATTTCCTAATGCTCTTTCTCTAGTCAGAATCAAGGTGGATTTTGCCTGGATAAGACTTGATCTCTTTTACCCATCAGTTCTTAATTTTTCATGCAACTCTGGAGATTGGATGAGATGTCTGTGCCAAAATTTAGATGACTTATTTTAAGAACCTGTATGCAGAAGCAACAATTTAGAATGATTCAGTGTCATTTTTAGGGATAATGGTTTACAGTATTAATGCCATAATGAAGTTTTTAAAATCTCTAGTTTAATCATTTTCGAAGGCTTCTCAAACCATTTCCTTAAAGAGAAGAAAAAATCATGTCCTAACCTGACCTGGTACTCATGGAATAAAAGGAATTTTATTACATCAGAAATATAATAAAAGGGATTTTATTACATCAAAGCATCAAATTGTAGTCATGTTTTGTTTTGCACTAAGTACGTGTGTGTCCTCAAGGTGTCGCTCTGCACACCTCAACTTCAACAGTCTTTGGGTTCCCATGATTCGGTGTTACCTGTCAGTCCTGCCCACCAAACTCTTGAGTCCCTACCAGGCAGAAGCTTTCTTTTCATGATGTCTGTATCCTGAGCTGGCAGCCAAATTTGTATATGCTTAATTAGTAAAAGCAATAATATATTAGCTTCAAATTTGCCTAATTCTAGAAGAAGCTGGTAATGAAGACATGTATATGTATAAATTATTTCTTTAACATCTTTATTGGAGTATAATTGCTTTACAATGGTGTGTTAGTTTCTGCTTTATAACAAAATGAATCAGCTATACATATACGTATATCCCCATATCTCCTCCCTCTTGCATCTCCCTCCCTCCCACCCTCCCTATCCCACCCCTCTAGGTGGTCACAAAGCACTGAGCTTATACACACTACCAAATGTAAAATAGATAGCTAGTGGGAAGCAGCCGCATAGCACAGGGAGATCAGCTCAGTGTATAAATTATTTTTAACCCTGTGAGCACTCCCTGAAACCAAGCCTTAGTGTGGAAACATTCCATTTTGTAACTGCAGCAATGCTATCCAGGTTTATTTCCTAGCTCCATTACTCCCTGATGTTGTACCCTTTAACAAGTGTTATAGCGCCTCTCTTTTCTAGTCAGTAAAATGAGGATATTAATGGTACTTAAGTCATATAATTGTTGTTAGGATCGCTTGAAATAATCACCATAAAATACTTACCAGAATGGCCAAAATGGAGGAAATAGTCAATAAATGTTACTGAACTCTGATGTGCACAGCTACAGGGCTTGCAACCCTACAGAACATACTTGGCTTAGAATAATCCTCAAATCTGGTAACAGGTTATTACAGCAAATGTTTCGGACAACAAAAAATGAAATGGCACTTAAAACAATCATTGCTGAGAGGATTTGCATTTGGAAGGATGAAAGAAAAATCTTTTTGAACAATAATGTGTCTGTCACTTTATTAGACATTTTTCTTATATTAACTCATTTTTATTGGCAACTGTGTCTTTACTGACTCCAACTGTGATCTTTGGGCTTGTAACGTCTTATCTTTCTAACCAGATTTGACCTCCTTGAGAAAGGGGAACTTTCCTCCAAACAGAACCTTGGACAGTACCTTATAAGTATTTAAAAATACACAGGAACTTTATAAAACAATTGTGTATGTGTGTCTCTTTACACATTGTATGTAGCGTGTGTGTGTGTGTAGACAGAGATAGTCATATTCTAGGTACGTATAGAGTAACAAACATAATTGCATATAATGGAACGGTTTGTGAAGTAAACAGTTGACTATCAAAAAACACGAATTTACATCCTGATAATGATATTTAATTACAGATAGAAGTTGGGGAGGTCACTTACTCCTTCCAGACATGTGCTACCCAATAAAACTTTCTGCACTGATGTAAATGTTCTCTCTCTCTCTGCTGTCCAGTATGGAAACCAGTAGCTACGTGTGGCTCTTGAGCACTTAAGATGCAGCTAGTGTGACTAAGGAACTGAATTCATACATTTTATTTGATTTTAACTGTTTTTAACTTAAATAGGCACATGTGGCAAGTGGCTACCTTACAGTATAGATATAGAGTCATGGAGGATGGGACAATATCATGCAAGAAGAGGGTAAAGTTGAATTTCCCTGATCTGGGTGCTGTAAACGCTATTTTTCAGCAGAAGACTATCCTCTTTTGAAGTAGTATTAGTCTTCCATAATGCCTTAGGACTTTAAATTTTAAACTCCTTTTCCTTTATTTCTCCCAACAGACCTTGAAAACTTTAAAACAAGAACGAGAAGCACCGTGTCTGTCCGCCAAGGTCAGGGGATGGTACTGCTGTGCGGCCCACCAGCCCATTCTGGAGGTAACTCTGCACCGAAATGTGCACACGTCACTGGCTGCTATTTTTCTAGCTGATTGTTCACCCTCTTGGCATCAGCAAGGGGGACAGTGTCATTTGTAGAGATTCCCAAAGTCCCTCTGTGTCGAGGAAGCATCGTCAGTGCCTCCCATAATTAGGATAGGAAAATATCAGATTGTACAAATGTTCCATCCCCCTGCTGTCTACCTGGCTCAAGGGGAAAGACACCTGAGTCAATCAAAATCAGAATCCTGTTGCTTGGTAAAGCCACGTAGGTAAAACCGCCAGCACTTCTTCCAACTTGATCGTATTGAAAGATGGCCTTGCTTCACTTCATCTCAATGTTGGTCTGGGAAGGGATCAGACCCAGAACCAAAGTCCCTTGACCACAGAATCCAAGATGACTTTGTAAGGACTCATAATGACTAGATCAGTTAGGAATGCATTTGATTGTAAGTCCCTGAAAACCCAGCTAACACTGGCTTCAGTGGACTTGGGTTTGTGTTGCTCTCACACACAAGCCTTCCAAACGTATGTGGTATAAAGCTGGCACCACTTTTGGGGGACATCTTCCAGGACCCAAGCCCTTTCTTTGATCCTTCTCTGAAGTCCTAAACATGGGGTGTGGCTAAGGCACCAATGTGCAGTGCAGAAAGGTAGAAATGGGAAGAGGGCAGGGCAAATGTCAGAAGTCTCTTCATTTCGAGTTGCTTTTGTATTATGGAAGGTTTGCTTTGCCCAAGGACTTTTATGTACATTTCATTGATCACTCCAGTGGCAAAAGAGACACAAAAATCAAGTATTTTCTACAGATACATGATGGCCCTAAAAAATCATAATTTTGATAATAAGGGAGAATGCGGAGAGACGATGTGTAGGCAGTTTGCAGTGTCTGCAGAAAGGACTAATGATGACTGTAAGGTGACTCTGACTGCACATACAGAGTTCAGTAGTCTGGAGGTTTAATAGTTAGTGAGATTTATTAGGATTTCACTACAGTTTGTGCTGACAAGATTGATAAACTCCATTTGTGGTCACTCTGGCTACAATTTAATTTGATACCTGCTCTCCTTGTTATTACCTTAATTTTCCATTTGGCTTTACACATGATGGAAAAAGAAAATATTTTAAACTGGGAATTTGAAAACACCATTTTATTTTTGTCCTGTCTTCAGAAGTTTTAACTTTTCCTTCTCACCTAATGCCCCTGCTAACGTTTTTAGCAGGAAATAACAATTAGTAAAACAGCTACATGGCTTGCATTTCAAGCACGGTGAATAGATAAACAGGTGGAAGAGGCAGGCACCCCTCCAAGTCTGGATGGAAGGTATGGAATTGTTAGGGTTTCTGGTGTTTGAGACTGGCAGAGAATCCAGATTAGATTTCAGGAGTTTGTCTTCTGAGAAATGGGTTTATTCTTTAGGACTTAATTTTCTCGCCAAGTTAGTATCAGAAGCATTCAATTTGGAGTCCAGGACATGAACTCTGGTCCAGGCTGTATTTCAAATCATTATCTGATATTGGGCTACTATGTTCACATTCTCTATCTCTACTTATCTCTAAAGGAAGAGATTAAAAGAAATCTCTGAGATCCCTTTTAGTTCTATCATTACATAATAATTGCTGAATAAAAACTAAACATATTTATAAACTATATGTGCATTATTGAAGTCCTGTCCTTTATATGAGGAGAGCAATTAACTGGACATCTATTTAGGTTAAAGAGATGTTCACTCACATTAACAGTTCTCTTCTTATTATGAAACTTGATCAAATAAGAAAGGAAGATTTTGCCGATTTCTTCTGCAGGCTACCTTCACAGCATTAATCTTTCATAACATGGCAGCAACTCTGAAAATTAATCTTACAGCATATTGAGAAAAAAATACCCCACTAGTCCCTGGTATAATGATATCTTTGGGAAAGGCAAAGCACAAGAAGCGCTGTTGTGCTGCTCTACAGTGAATGAACCTGAATACTTTCCCCTTCCCACTCAGAAATATATTAAACATTTCTGTAGACATCCCCTGAAATTTGCTTGTCTCCGCTGGCAGCAGTCAGCAGCTCTGAAATCCAGTTCCTTGAGTTGTGCTGACATTCCTGACAGTCTTGATGGTGAAAGACAAGGAAATAAATATTCTCATTATGGGCTCTGTTAGAAACTGTGAGCTCAGTAATACTGTAGGCAAGGCAGGCAAGGCAAGGAAATTTGCGAGAAAACAAGGTGGGTATTGAAGGTTATAAGAGAGCATCACAGACATCCATCAGTTTGGGGCAGTGGAGTCAATGATTATCTGATGAAATCTCCCCAGTTACTCAAAACCCTCCAATGCAAACTGTCCAGCAGTGATTCTCTCATTGCTTCTCCAGACTGTGATCACCTTAAAGCTGGCAGCATCGCCAAGAGCCGCTGGATATACTGAGCGTTTTAAACCCAGCATATGGTATCCCAGTTTCTATTGTAACAGATCATGAAGAGGAAAGGAAATGAGTCAGCCTTTTATTGTATCAGTGGGATACTGGGTAATGGCATGAAATCCATTGTAAGGGATGCTGCATGTCCTATTTCAAAAGCTGTGCAGTGTCAGGCCTTCTTAGGGTAACATAGAAATGAGCAGCAATTAATCTACTTTGAAAAGCATTTCCGTCAGCAGGTATTTCCAGTGCTCTACGAATCACCGTGCATAGCATCTTTGTCATTTCTTGGTTAATAGGTACAAATTCAGATGTGATGTCGTCACATAGATTGTACTATTAAGTCTTTAACACAAACACCAAAAAATAGAAATCACTATGGATGATGGGGCTCTGGTTGTCTATGATGCTTCCTTAGATTAGAAACAGAGTATCTTGAGATCTAGAATTTTCACCATGCTTTCCATCAACTCCAGGGTCATTTGGCAGCAGGAATTCGTGGTCTTCAACCACTCGTTAAATAGGAACAGAAGTGAGGTACTTTGAGATTCTTCCTCCTAGCTTACTTAAAACTGACAGCTTATTCACTGGTGAAATCCCCATGAACTGTTCACCAAGGGATGTTTTTGTTTCCACCTTCCTTTTATATGTCACCCAGATCCTTGCTACTCAAAATGTGGTCCCTGGACCTGAAGTATCTACCTCACCTGGAAGATTGTTAAAAAGACAAGAGTGTTGGGCGCCACACAGGGCCTACTGTATCAGAATTCAAATTTTAACAAGATCTCCAAGTGATTCATGTGCACATTAAAGTTTGAAAAGCCCTGAGCTTCACCTATGCTCCCCCCACACTCCGCACCTCTGGCTAGAGGTGTGCAGGAAGCAGAAGCATCACCAGGGCAGTATGTTAGAGCCACAGGTGCCCGGCCTTTGCCCACGGATATGCTGATTCCATAAACCCAGGGCAGGGTCCCCAAAACTGTTGTTCCAGTTGACTGGAACAGATTGAGGCAGCACCAGATTGAAGATCCACCCACTTTGATCACCTTCAACAAAACCAGCCCAGGTTCACCCTGCTGAGGTGGAGTACTTTGATTTCCACATCAAACCCAAGCAGAAGTGTTAAACATTTTTTATGTCCAATTCGTACTTAAAAGAATTTAAAATAAAATATAATCACTTCAGGCTTTCCTATATTTTTGTCATTGTTGTTAAGAGAGGTGAACAACTAAGAAAAGACTGGCTTTTTCTCAGGTATTCCCGTGAAGAGGTAGCATTTTACATTTGGACCGCTCTTACTACGTCGTCGTTAGAGAAAGTATGCCTTCCTAGAGTATAAAAAAAGAAAGGCACATGATTCTGATTCTGAGAGTATTTTCGTTGTTATGAGTTATAGAGAAACTAGCTATAATTGTCGTCGTTGGATGCTTTTATGCTGAACACATCCCCGTTAAACTTAGATCCCATTCGCACGGCACCAAACTCAGGGACCTTATAACAGCATCTGTAGAGTTCCTTATGGTGTTTATAATCTTTAGTTTACCTTATATTATCTTTGGATCCTTACAATAATCCTATAAGAAATAAGGATATGTGTTTCGTAGATAAGAAAGTCAAAGCAAAGAGATAAAGTGAGGTCACACGTTAATAAATGGCAGGTCTAGGAGTTACCTTTGTGTAGAATGTGCCCCATTTTTTTTATAGTCAGGAGACAACCGTACAACTAGTTTTTTGTACTCTGTATGCATTAGTTCTTTGGGTGCCATCCCATATCAATTCAATCTGAATTTTTTTGAGATTGGTTCCTTTGACATCATTCATAGTTTTAAAAGCACTCCCGGTGATTCGAATATGTAGCCAGGGTGGAAAACTTGTGTGTCTGCCCTACAAAATCAAGTCGGTCTTGTCCCAGCAAAAGCTTTCTATTTGCAAACATCTCCAGGGGCCCAGAAATTTGATTTGATCCAGACATATCATGAATATTATAGTCTTAAAAAAATCCATCACGCCCTCCCACAGCATGGTTATTTCAGCTGGATGTTTTGTCTTTGCTGTAGGACAGAGGTAAGAGCATGGAACTAGGACACCCACATTCTAATCGTAGTGCTGCTGTTAACTTCCTTGAGCCAATTATGTAACTTCTCTGAGCCCTATTCTTTTTCTATCTCCCCACACGTACTCAGCTTCCGGCATCAAGATGTCACCTTCAGAATCCGGCTCACCCAGTTTCTTAATTAGTCCAAACTATGCTGACAGGTCACTGGGCCACAACTAATCTTGCTATGCTAAAATGAGCATCCTTTATGCCCAGAATAATCTTCAAGACATCTACATTCTAGTCAAGAATGTATAATGAGTAAGGCAGGGAGTGCCTAATTCCCCTCTCCATGCCTTATTCCCATGCCTGCCCCAAACTGCCCCAAACTGCTTACCAATTTTATATAACTTTAGATTTTCCGGGGCATCCATATTAGCTCCAGATACCAACCCATTCCACTGCAGTCCAGACAGCTTAGCTCTTGGCCTTCATGTTTCACCCAAAGGTACATGCAGATTCCATTTTAATCCGGCTCCAAACCTCAAACCATAACACACTATCCTTTGGATTCTGAGTATTGCAACCTCCAGGTAGTCTAGTTACCAGGCCCCGCCTACCATATCAGACACCTTTGGATACTGACATCTTCCTGGCTAGGTTCTAATTTTCTCACTCTGTTGATTAGACAACTGACCACCTTCCTCAGGAAGCAGTCCCTCCACTTCCAACTTATTCCTCTACTTTCTCTCACCGAGATTTCAGGCTCTCCTTCTCCATATCTTGGTTCCCAGCATAACTCTCAAATCCTCACACAGCATTATGCCAGCCAAATGGAATTTATCTTTGTCCTTTAAATCTCTCCAGTGTGTTGTAAGGATTAGAGACATAATAAATGTGGCACCAGTTTGCAAAATTCAAACATCCAAACATTCCTGATTTTATTAATTAGGCCTGGTTTGATTTTTTCATTTGCCTAAGCTTGGAATTAAAATTAAATCAGAAAATCGCTTGTCTTTGAAGACATATTATGATTCTTGATTTACATTCATGTAACAAATTTTATGTAGGCAAATATTTTTCAGATATATCTTCCAAGAGATTCATCTGGAATATGCATCTATTATTAACATAAACTCATCATGCTCTGGCATTGTGGCTTTATTAAAATGCTGATTTAGCCATTCTTCTAACATTTGAAAATTGCTCTTAAAGACTCAGCATGACAGTTGAGATGAACTCTGCCAAACATCTTCTCAGAGGCCAAGCCCCATGTAATTCTTTATGTTTGCATGTTACATTAGTGTGCACAGTATGTGCCTGGGCTCCATTCATTTCCTTAGAAGAAGCAAAGCATTAAGTGGGCCTCAGAGGAGCTAAGGGTTTTAAAATATTGCGGAGTTTTTTTTAATAGACTAGGGAACATAATCTTCAGCTTATTTTGTATGGCAATTTCTTTTTTAATTTATTTATTTTATTTATTTATGTTTGGCTGTGTTGGGTCTTCGTTGCTGCACGCGGGCTTTTCTCTAGTTGTGGCGAGCGGGGGCTCCTCTTCGTTGCGGTGCACGGGCTTCGCACTGTGGTGGCTTCTCTTGTTGCAGAGCACGGGCTCTAGGTCCCTGGGCTTCAGGAGTTGGGCTCTGGAGCGCAGGCTCAGTAGTTGTGGCGCACGGGCTTAGTTGCTCCGCAGCATGTGGGATCTTCCCGGACCAGGGCTCGAACCCGTGTCCCCTGCATCAGCAGGCGGATTCTTAACCACTGCGCCACCAGGGAAGCCCTGGCAATTTTAAAAAAGCAAAATTTGAAAATTTTAGATGGTTATAAGATTAACAGTCACTTAATTGTCATGAAAAGCTATAAGAAGAGTCCCTTTCTAAGTGTGGTACCAGCCTCCTTTTCTGGTTATAGTGGGGACATGGTTGAGCGTGCACATCAGGATGAAGGGCCGGCATTGCACTTGAGTCACCTCGTTCTGTGTGTGTGTGTGGAGTGAGGGAAGGTGCCCAAAAATAGACTCAGTTTTTAAGACACTTAAATAACAAGTGATAAATTATGTTCTTAGGATCTTGAGTCCTTATTGTTTGGTCACCACTGAAATAGCTGCCCTTTGATGCCCATTTCATGTCACCTGAGAAGCGACTTACCTGAGAGATGCCCTATCTCCTGCAAATAAATTTTAGAACCACAGGTGTTCAATAAGTTAAGAGTGACCTTGCTGGAGATCAGTGATTGAGAAGAGGTTTTCTGGATGTGGGATCCTGGGAAATAATGTTTAAAATGCTGGTTGGAGCAGCATTGAAATAATACTGCTGTTCTAGTCTTCAAGAATATTACGGATCAAACTCTGGTAAACCAACTTGTATGATATTATTTCTATGGAAAATGCATTCTGAGTTCCACTTCTAAGCCCAAAACATTATATATTCATTTGAATACACATCTATTGAAATTCAGTGAGGAGAGGTTAATATTTAGTTAGTGATAGGTTCATCAACACCATAGTACTAGGTGCTTTTTTTTTAATCTTGTTTTAAATATTCTTAAGGCAATCCTGTTTGATGCTCCTTGACTCTGCCATGTTCCTTTGAAAAATACAAACCTGGATTCTTTTATCTGAAAGTTATTGAGCCAGTTCCTCCCTTTTTTCTTTTCCCACTTTGCTAACCAGCGGAGGTTATAGCACACAAGTGATCTAATCAGTGTAGAATAATGTGAAACAGTTTGGAAGATGATGCTTTTCTCCGTTCATTAAACCTCCCTTTTTTCACCAACTGAGGAAAAAAAAAAAAAAAAAGCCACATTGATCAGGGACTACTTGTTATAAAATTGTCTAACCTAAATGGCCTGGTGGAGTGTTTCATGTTTGGGAGGAGAGGCCACTAAGAGTTTTTGTCCTTACCACACCCGATACAGGCTCCATTTCTCTCAGCCATGAGATGACGTAGCTCAAAGAAGGAATCAACAAGGGAAGCAAAAGGGAGAAATCAGGCTCCACATTTCTAGAAGAATGGTGAGCTTCTGTATCACTAGATGTGACAAGAAGAACTGAGATGAATATTTCTGATGTCGGTTATCTCCAGAATTGGTTAAGCATGTTCTGTGATGCTACCAACATACTTTTTGCCTTTGAATTTTCCTGTCAGCTCTTTAAAACAATCTGAAGATTTCATGATGTTACTTTTGAATGCCTAGATGTCAACAACTATATACTTATGAGTAAAAGAAATGAGTTTGTATAGACAGCAAGCATTCCCTGGTCATAGAATAATTCTGAGCCCCCAGTTTCTTAACCTGTATAGAGAATTGCTGGTCTGTTTTCAAAGAAAAGTTCACCAGGAGTGGTAGTTGTATACTTTCTGCCTTCATTCCCCTTTCAGTTCTAGTAAGAGAGATGTTTAAGCTGTTTTTGCATCTATAGCAAGTCCCAGGCTGTAGCACTTAGAAATAGACTTAGCTACTTAATAGCAGTTAATTAAATTTCTTAGTGTTCGGTAGCCTAAAGAGGATCATTTAGTTTAGAAAAAAAAAAAAAAGCAGAAATACATTTCAAGAATTTTCTTCTATCTCTTCTTTTTTCCTTCTTTGCTTTTATGCAGATGTTTCCATGTTCTTTATTTGGCTGAAACCAAGGATTTTAGTGAATTAATGATGGCCCTAATTACCCAGCTTCTCTCCTGATAGGTATTCTGTACTTAATTTAACAATAGGCACTATATTTGTAGATTTAAATTCAAGTTGGGAAGGTCTCTATTTTCTTTTCAAACATTAAAAAAAAAAAAATCAAAGTGATTATCTCCAGGTTGGATCCTTAGAACTGGAGGACCACTGATCCGTCACAGTGAGGGTCAGACACATTAGCACCAAAAGGAAATGGCATTTGGAAAGTGAGATTTGATCCATAAAAGCAAAATGATCTACAAACTGTGATCATTCAGCAAAGCTCAGCTGCATGCAGAGTTCCCTTTTGGAGTTGTCCTGTCCCAGAAAGCAGTGAGGGATGATGTTATGTGGAAACCCAGGTGCCAGTTGGGAGGTGAAGAGTCTGGAGATGTGAAAAACACATTACATACCCAGTTAAGAGTGCTACCAGGGGTGTACCAGCCAGAGCAGAACAAATGATCAACAGTGATCTTTCAACAACATGAACCTGGCTGAGCATTTCATAAATAATCCAGTGGACAATCACTGCAGGATATATGGCAAGCATTCTTGTTTTATTGCCCACTGGAAATGTGAATCTCATCTTTTCAGGTGAAAAAGAAATGAGCAGCCCTTTGGATACATTTTCAGCAACAAATCGGTGTTTTGTCAGGTCAGTACCTCATGATGTTACATTGAATTAAGCAGGATAATGGTGCAGTACATAGAATGAGGAAATGCTGGTTGAGTCCTGGAAATTTGGAAATAGACTCAGGTTGGGAGATCAGAAATTGAAGTCTCAAAAGTGGAATATTCACCACTGTCAGGGATCTTGATCCTCTGAGTGTGACGGCACAAATAAGTTGGCGGGCTTCCCTGGGGACGCAGTGGTTAAGAATCCACCTGCCAATGCAGTGGACACGGGTTCAAGCCCTGGTCTGGGAAGATCCCACATGCCGCAGAGCAGCTAAGCCCGTGCACCACAACTACTGAGCCTGCGCTCTAGAGCCCGTGAGCCACAACTGCTGAGCCGACGTGCCACAACTACTGAAACCCGCACGCCTAGAGCCCATGCTCGGCAACAAGAGAAGCCAGCGCAATGAGAAGCCCATGCACTGCAACAAAGAGTAGCCCCCGCTCGCCGCAAGTAAAGAAAGCCCGCGTGTAGCAACGAAAACCAAAGCAGCTGAAAATAAATAAATAAAATAAATAATTTTTAAAAAATCTTAAAAAAAAAAAAGTTGGCCATTTTTCTGATATATTTTTTAACTCATTCAGTTTAGTTTTCAGACATTTAAGAAGAAAATACCTGGAGTTGGCCAAGTCACAGACCAGACAACACTATGCATTTGGACAAGTAAAGTTCACTTTTATAGGCAAAGGAATAGATGGTGGCATTTTGTCTAAAGGTAGGATTATAGCTTCTGATTTAAAAGGAAATGACTTAATGAAGTCGCTTGTTCATCAAGGACAAACAGTATGGATGAAAAACTCTTTGACGCATCATGCTTATCTGAGTTAACTATATTCGCTAACGATTTTGGCATTTGAGACATATAGAATAAACACAAATTTTCACATGAAGTAGTAATCCTTTCACAGAGAGACCAACTCGGCCTACATTATGAACTAAAAGAAATGTCACATCTTTAGTGCAGCGGCTGGTTGGGAGAATGTTCATCATATTTTAGGTGGGTCCTGGATGCTGATGAAACAGTGGGCAGCCGTATCGTATCGAGCCAAGAAATCTCCTCCCATTTCTAACTGCAACACACCCTGTTTTTCTCCCATCAGCTAGTCACAGGTTAACACATTATCACCATCGTCACCGTCAAAATTAACCCCTGGGAAGCAGTTGTGTTATAACGACACTCCGCAGGAATTCATAGATCCATATGGCGGGCACAGCTGGAAAGATTGTTGCAGTTGCTAATGTAGCGTCTCAGAAATATCCAAAGAATCTCTACTTTGTGAAGTAATTTGGAATTTGTACACTTTCTTTTTCCCTCAAACCAGCACATACAATAGGAAACACCTGGGAAATGCCAAAATACTTCAGTTTTATAGGTGTTTGAAGCCCCAGTTCTTATCATTTCATGCAATCTCAGGTTTGCCTTTTGAGAAGATAAATGGGATTTTCAGAATAAATTGTAGCTGATTTAAGTATCATGTATTTCTTCCCTTTGTGGTTCTCACTTACTGCAAAATGAGGCCGGTATGACACGCCTCTGAAATCAACACCTAACTATAACAAAGACATCCCTACACCTTCTCTATAAGTGTTGCTGCCTTTTGAATTTGTTCCGTATATTGCAAGCCAGCATTCCTTCTCAATGTGCAGTTCCAGGTTACTTCAGTGAAACTGTTGTGATGAATGAGATTTATGATTGGGTCCCAGTGGAGTATGTAAATCAGGATATTGAGGTTGAGGAGAATAGATTATTTTTTAAAAGTGAAAGCATCGAACTTTGGCAGAACCTCTCAGATGTCAGGGGTTTAGTAGACATGGCAGATATAGGAGTGAACAAAAACAGAGTGGTTCCTCTTACCATGGGACCTACAGGTCTGCTGGGGAGTAAGAGGGTAATCAGAAAATCACACTGGGACGTGTGCTTTTGGTTGTGAGGTGGGAGAAGAATAGGGTTCTATGATCTGATCATGTAGAATAGAAGGACATGATGTAGTCTGGGAGAAGGCTTCTCTGAAGAAGTAGCTCTGGAGCTTAGATTTTGAAGGATGAAAGAAGGAATAGTATTACAGATGGAACAGGGCATAAGTCTGGGAGGTTGCCTGCCAGGAGAGAAAGGCAGTGTGGTGGGACCTCCAGAGCAGCAGGGAGAGTAGGTTAAGTCTCAGGTTGGGATACAGGCAGAAACTAGGGTCAGATGTGGTGGTAATGATTTGGGTGTTTTTCCAGAAAGAAGTTAGGAATTGCTGAAGATTTTTTTAAGTAGCATCGTGAGATAGGTTATAAGTTAGAGTGGAAAGCAGTTTTAAAATGGGTTCTTGGAAGCCAAGGCTGGTTTATTATTACCCAGCTTTCTATGAAAAACAAAGAAAGAAGCAATGTTCTAATCAGACTAGAAACAGAGGGTAACCATCAAAAATTTCCTTGAACAATTACCTGTAATTGTAGCACAGGGCAAGTTGAGAAGTGACCATCTGACAGTCTTAGTCTGTTCAGGCTACTACAAAATACCACAGATTAGGTGACTTATATACAACAGACATTTATTTCCACAGTTCTGGAGGTTGGAAGTCTGAGATCAGGGTGCCAGCATGATCAGGTCAGGGCTCTCTTCTTGGTTTATTACAAGCACGTTTTCACTGTGTCCTCACATGGTGGAAGGAACATGGCAGCTCTGTGGGATCTCTTTTACAGGAGCACTAATCTCCTTCAGGAGGGCGCTCCCCCATGACCTCATCACCTCCCAAAGGCCCCACCTACTAATACCATCACCTTTATGGTTTAGGATTTCAAAATATGAATTCTGGGGGAGACACAAACATTCAGGCTAGAGTAAAGACTAATAACTAAAGAACTAAATTGACAACACAGAAGATAGAGAGGATATCTTTAAAAGCTTTCAGCAGTAGCCGCAATAGCCACTTTGTATCTCTCTGTGAAATGCACATTAAATCTGGACACCTATTTAAAGAATTAGGTGTTCACTTGTTATAAAGGAAACATTTTTCTAAGGAATCCAGAGGAAATGTTCTACCATACTTAACAACACACACATACGTGCCGTACACCATCTTTCCTGGCCGAAAAATTACTAGGAAATTAACAATTCTAGCTAACACTTTATAGGGAAAGAGGCTAACATGGCATGTTGGGTGTGGACATAGCAAAAGGGTGATATCACTTTACTCTGAAGGTGGAAACTGAAGCAATAGAAAGTTCCATCTGAGTTCCTCAGATAGGAATTCTGGAAGCTGCCCCCCACACACTTTTGGAGGAATAAAGGGATACACCCACTTTTGGTTAGTGAAGCTAAGACCTGGATAGAATTACAACCAATGTTAATAGACAAAGTTAAATTAAAAAACTACTCCATCATGGTGACCTAAGAAAATATTCAGTGTTAAAAGAGGGGATGGGTGGAAGGGGGGAAGTGTCAGCTATTGCCTGAGGATGCAAAACAAAACAAATACCAGAAATGCATGTGAAAGAGATGTCTTAAGAATATACAATAAAATTAAAAGATGCATCTCTGTTGTGCCTTCTGTCAAGCACAAGAAACCATGGAATCTGTGAAACAAAGATGCTCATGTGAAGAGAGACCTAACTCTGATACTAACTGGGGTTTAAAGGGAGCTAACAAAAATTAGTAATGAAAGAATTAAAATCTGGAATGCAGACTCAGTAAAAAGCCAAATGAACATTGTAGAAAATTGAATTAGTGATAAGCATGAGTAACTAAAGTTGTTTTGTTTTGTTTTTTAATACGTAAAAGGAAAGAATAATGATCAGGAAGCTTTGTAAATATGGCAATTAGGGAGTAAAGGTCTAATCTATATATAATCAATGTAGTTGATAAAGATATTTGACCAGTATATATGTGTATACCATTTTGTTTTATATCATGACACATTGTACTTCCTCCTCTTTGAGAGGGATCCAAAAGGTATTCTTTATTTTAATAATCAATGGAAATAGAGATCTAGGTAGATATAAAAACAAAATGTGTACCTTCCAAGTTGCTGGAGACAGGTCAAAGAAATAGTAATCTATGAAAGCAAAGGCCAAAAGGAAAAATGAGAAAAACAGCATAAATAAAAAATACAGAAAAAAGATGACAGATATAAGAATATATGACTTGTGGCAGAAAATATAGAGGTATAATTTCTATATTTAATGAGAGCATACAATTGAATTAAAAATCTGTGTGATCTAACCAAAGTATGATGGCATTTATTTCAAATAAAATATTCTCTATAAAGTAGACTTTAAAAGAAAAGAGGGTAGAATTATTAGTTTAGGACCAATTATTATTCATATGCAAAAACAGTAAATTGGCAAAAGATACTTTTTATTATTGAATACAGAAACCTCAAGGAAGGCATTCCAATTTTATTCTTTTAAACATCGCAAAACATAGGGTCAAAATTTATAATACTCAACATTTGGAAATACAAGGAGAAATTACTAAAGTACGTTTATGATGTAACTTGATAGTTAAGTAAATAGAAATAATGATACAAAACTTTGAATAATGTGATAATACAATATGTATTTATGTACTTCCTTTTCTGGTGCCCATATAATGCTTATTTTAATTGGTTATGTATTAAGCCAAAAAAAAGAAAAGGTTCAACAAGTTGAAATTGTACAGATCAGGCCTTATTTTCTGCCATATTGTAGTTACACTAGAAATTAGCTATAGATCAGTTTTACACAATGACAACAACCACAATTTTTTTTTTAAATCAACTCATGTAAATTTCAAGTCTGCTTTCTAGTATCCCCTGGGTTGAAACAGAAATAAAAACCATAATTTATAGACGTTTCAAAATTGAAGGAATGAAAACAGATCTACGCTTAACGAAATTTATGAAAAGTTTACTCTGAAGCAAGTCAGTAACCTTAAATTCATTATTAAGCAAGGAATTCTGGAAATCAAAATCAGTAAACTAAGTATTCACCTCATGAAGTTAAAAAAGAACATGAAACAAACCTCAGGGAAACAGAAGGAAGACAAAGGTTGAAATTGGTGGATGAGAAAATGGAAACAGTACACAGGAGACAGCACAGAGGAGTTTTGATAGACAAAAGAAAAGATAAATACAAGTGTATTCCTCTTCAAATATAATCAAGAACAAATAAGAGGAGTACAAATACAGTCAGCCCTCTGTATCCACTGGTTCCACATCCTCGGATTCAACCAACCAAGCCTCGAAAATATTCATGGAAAAAAATTCCAGAAAGTTCCAAAAAGCAAAACTTGAATTGGTTGCTTGCTGGCAATTGTTTATATAGCATTTACCTGTGTATACAACTAATTATGTAGCATTTACCTTGTATTAGGTATTATAAGTAATCTGGAGATGATTTTAAATTTATGGGATGATGTACATAGATTATATGCGAATACTACAGCATTTTATATAAGGGACTCGAGCATCCTCGGATTTCCTTGATATCCAAGGGGGGATCCTGGAACCAGTTCCTCACAGATGGTAAACTAGGGGATGACTATATACAAAATTAGAAATTAAAAAGAGCATATAATTTTGTATATAAGATTTAAAATCATAAGAGAAAACTAGGTACAACCCTATGATCACTTGAACATCTGGAAGAAATGAACAATCTGCTGAGAGTATATAAACAACAAAATGGAACCAAGAAAATATAGAAAATCTGAGTAGATTAATTATCATGGGAAGAATTCAAAGTTGCCAGGAATTACTTTCTCCAAGTACTCTGGCCTATAAATTTTACAAAGAAACTCCTTCAAAATTTTAAGGTAATTCCCTTGCCAAATAGTGTGTTTCAGAGCAAAAGACAAGCTGTCAGTTCATTTTATGAAATGGGTATAACACTGGGACTAAAACCTGACAGACAGCAAAAGGGGGAGGTAGCCTCACTTATGAATGTTAGTAACACTTATATAGTGGATAATATATTTCAGGCACTATTTTAAAAGCTTTATATAAATTAACTAATGTAATTCTTACAACAACCTGATGATATAATTGCCTTATACAGCCATTTTATAGATGGCAAAATCCCTGAGACATTGTTTAAGTAAATAGGAAGTTCCTCAACACCTTATGAACAACCATTTTTGGATATGTATATAAAAGGAGCAAAAAGTTTTAAAAGTACAGATGACCCAAAAAGAGTTTTGCTTAAATTCTTCACATATTCCAAATTTAAAATACAAAAAGTTATAAAAGAAAAATATAATGACTTGTAGAAAGATACTTCTATGTCCTATTAAATTATAGCCAATACCCAGAGAGAGTAAAGAGACAAGAATGAAACAATGTTGATAATTATTGAAGCTGGGTGATACAAGAGGGTTCCTTATCTCTACTTTTGTAATTGGTGTGTGTCTGAAATTTTCCATAACAAAAAATTTAAAAATACAAGTATGTGGTTGGATTTAGTGATCTCCAAGGTTGCTTCCAGCTCAGATTTTAGATGATCCTCCATTGTTAATTACTTCCTTCTCCATAAAAGTATTTTTGTATCAGCTTTTGAGGCAAGAAGATGTTTGCATTGCATGGAGGAGTTTCTACGATGTGCAGACATATAGCTATTTTATTACTTATTTTCCTTTTGAAAATCACTCTGGTTATTAATAGCTGTCCTTGCTACCCTGCCTTGAGAGATGGTTATCACTAAAAATGCCAGGGTTGGCAGTAATATGCTTTGCTTCTGCCTGGAGCTGTTTTGAATCTCCAGTGGCAGACCTTCACTGTGTTACTGGGGCAAATGTGCAGTGTTGTGCATTAAATCTGCACTGATCAATGCTCAGATGATTTGACTTTCTGCAGGGAATGAAAAAAATAAACACCCCCATTCCCAAATGGCACTGTAGCCTAGTTAAGAGAATTGCTTGCAGGGGAGTACATTATGCTAAGAGGACTAGTTCATTTTCAGGTCAGAAAACTTTAAATTCAAGTTGACATAGCTTCTCTTTTCATTTCCATACTCATCTCAGCTGGAGAAATGCGGCATTTGCCACTAAAAATCAACCAGTGAAATATGGCAGAGGTGGGGGCGGGGGGGGGGACAGGGGGAGGCAGTGGTCCAAAGCCTGAAAGTGGCTGTGATCTGAAATATGTCATGGTTTATTTTGTAGCAGACACCATACCAAATTTGCTTTCCACTGGTAGACCTTCTCCTTTCATTTTCCACAAAATCCCATGTACCCAGCAGCAATCTTTAACAGCAAAAATGCAATCCACACAAGTTATCTCGTGATGTACCAGCATTCCAGACAGTTCATAAGCAATTAAGGATCAAGTCTGAATTAAATCCAGAGGTTCAGGGCTGAGGATGTTAGGGTAAAGCAGAGAATGATGTTCAGCCAGTTTTCTGACCATGAGCGGCTTCCTTCAATAAACCTCATGTTAGGTGCTCCCCCCTTAAGCACCAAGTGTGACTTCTGCTTTTATGTCAAGGTAGATCCATAAAGTTTAAGGTGTAGAAATTTCCATGTAGCTACTGTAGGGGAGGAAAACTTTTCCTCTCTTCCCTCTAGGTTCTTTGGCTGGTAATAATTAAATTGGCCTAAGACAGATTAACAAGGGAAAAAAAAATTAATTTTGTGTGTACAGGAGCTCATGCGAATATGAGACTCCAAAAAGTGACCAAAGCAAGGAGTTTTTATACTTTTTAGACAAAGGAGCAATAAACTTGTGAAGAACTGACAAGACAAAGAAGTTTGGGCCTAGGGTAGTAAATTAGTGAAGAAGTAACAAAGTTGGTTAAATACATCCTTCTTGGCCCTAAATTCCCTATCTCTGGTGATAAGGGATGATCTCTACCTTTGGTACAGGGAGGGTGCCTTTCACGTGGGAGATTTATTTCCTGCTTTCAGGAGGACAGAGGAGGGTCAGAGTGTCTTGCTTGCACGGACCGTTTCTTAAGTAACTTTAATTCCAAGTAATCAATATGCCAGCATGGCACACTTTGAGGTGACATATTCTGTTCTCCTTCACTATACTAAAATTTTCAGGTTGAGAATGAATGGGCTCATTAAAAGACAGAGCTGGCTAAGACTAAAAGTAATCCTCCCTAATCCTAGCTTTAACAGCTTTCATCTTTGCTGTGAACAAGTGTCGTTAAAATGAGTTACAAGCACATGAAAGTGCTCTTCATGGACACCCTTTCACATACAGTCCTCTTGTAACAGAAGCTGGGAGACGGTCCAGGATTAATTAATTAAGAGTCAGTTGGCTTTTATAGGCAGTACGAGAAATATTAAAGTTGTAAAGGTTTCTATTGACAGACTAGTAGGATCTATTTGCCGTTCAGACCCTATGCCTTGTAAGAAAAAAATTAAGAAGAATTTGGGGCGTTGACCCTGGGATGTGTAATTTATGCATGGCTCTTGTAAGCTGTTACCTCTTAATCACTCAGGAGCCCCAGCTCTTGAAGCAGACTAATGATCCCCTGCTGACTACCCCGCTCTGCTTGCAGTCCTGCCTTCAACACATCTCATCTGTCAGCACCACTTCCCAAGGGGACTCTCTGAAAGTTGGAAAGTCTGACATCCATACATTAACTACCCTGTGACTTTCTCCATGAATAATGGACTGGCCCGCCGTAAGCTGTGAGTTTCCTCCCCAACACCGACTGCTTTTCCTTTTATGTGCCGCTATGCTTGTCATCAGAGAGACGGCCAGAGAAAAGACATCTGGCATCTGTAACTCATAGGGGGTTCATAAAAACTAAAGCAGGTAGATTGTTCTCTCAAATGAAGTTCCTGAAAATACTGAATGATGAATGTCGTGCTAATGGTCTCCTTCCTCTAGCTTGGTGACAGCCTGTAACCTGTTAAAAAAAAAAAAAGGAAAGAAAAACACCCTACACCCACAGTGACACACACATTCTAAATTTTATTTAAAAGATGTATTTCTAATTGTTAGGTTGAATCCTTGGAGATAGAGCCCAATTATTTTGAAAACATTATTTCTTTCCATGTCTGCTACGGAATTGTCCTAGGATATGACAGATAAATATGTTGTCAAGACCTCTTCTCCAATTAATTGTTAAAAAAGAATTCTCTGAAGTAAGTCAAAATTGCCTGTAGGATTTTGGCTGGAGTGTTTATTAATTCACCTTAGATGCAGGTAAAAACTAGGTGCTGGAAAGAGAAAATTGAGAACCCACTGGGCCAGGATGGCAGGTCTTTGCTTTTCTCCAGAAAACACAAGAAAGAACAAAGGGATGATCAAAACAGAAATATGTTAGACTCCTGTAGGTGAGTGATTTTTATTTCTCTAAAGCTCATAAATATTGAGAGGTTCAGTGCTTCCCTTGACAGGTTACTTGTCAAGTTACTGTAGGAAGAAATTACCCCACCCAGAATCTAGAACTGGGCTGGAAAACTTGCAGAGGTCACACTGAAACTGAATTAGAGCAAGCCAGATGTAAGATGATAGGGAATGGTGAAGACTCTGGTGAACTAGAGAGCATACATTTCATCAAAAAGGGACACCTGGTTATATCTACAGTTCACCCAAGAGAGTGTTCATGGGCTGGACTAGACAATTGAAATGACATGATCACTGTGGATCACACTTAGCAACAGATACTTAAGCGCAGGACCCAGGACGTGCCAGCAGAGCTGTGCCAGACCCTTCTCTTCACTGGGGGTCCTGGAATAGTCCAAACACATATCTCCAGGGAGTTTTTTAAAAAATTATTTCTTTTCCGAGTGATATTTTAAGAGCAAACAATTAAGAATCAGTAAGTGTGGAGGGAGCCTCCTGACTTAGAAGGCCCATGTCTTAACAAGATATCTTGTAACATTTCTATTGGCAGGTCTTCCAAAGTTCTGCAGAGGAACAAGCCCAGTGGTGAAAATCATCACAGGCAGGGAAGCCCAACACCAGATATGTATGAATAGTTCATTTGCATTCCTCCCAGCCAGATGCAAGGTGCCAATCCTGGGTCACTTTTACCATAACAACGTTGCCTGGTCACACGACTGACATTTCACCTTCATCAGGTTTCTGGGGTCACAAGCCAGAAAGTTAACCCGAGATAAATTTGTCCATAGAGAAGAAGAAGGAGTTTTAACACTGAACCCACTGCTGGCATATGGGAGTGTGGACTCAGGTCTTTCTTTTTCTTTTCCTTTTTTCCTCCTCCTCTTCTACCCCCTCCTCCTCAGTCTCTTTCCTTTTCTTCTTCCTTTAAAAAGGATAGAAGTCCAGAGTTTTTAAATGTTAAACCTCCCAAATTTCAAGTGAGAGTACTATAATAAGAGCCCTGGACCAGAAAATAAAAGAGCTGTGTTCTAGTATTCTAGCAATTAGCTGTGTGAGCTACATCTATAAAGTAAAAGTCTTGCCTAAGGTCAAGTGGGAAGATATTTCTAATGATTTTGTTGCTATTTTCTAATTGATACTTCCTGCTCATATGCTCAATGCCAAGGAGCCTGTTTCTCTTCCCTCAGTTTTTCTATCGTGCTTTATCACGTGAAACCAAAGAGTGAGTGTAAAATAGTCAAAGGTCTTTCAAAACTATAAATGATTGATGCCAATCTCGTTATTGGACAAGATTTCCCAGCAAAGACCAGTATATCTGCTTTTGTTTGCATCACCCAAAGAGACTGGGTCTGAAATGTTACATCTGAGTGGATTTTGACTTTCAGTCCGGTTTTTCAGAGCATTGATATGTTAATACACAGCGCAGAGATTATTACCAGGGTAGTTACAGAGGCTACAATCCTTGAAACAGCTTCATATTGTGATACTGTTATAGCCTACAATCACACAAATATCTGTGTTTTGCCAACTCTGCCATCATCACCAAGAAAAGGTAGTGTGGTATAGAATTTATTTACAAATGAAAGAAATTAGGATTACTTTCATTTTTATATTCCTGGTATAATTTCATCAGCAGTCTTATGGAGACCAAATCAAGGATTCCATTCTTTAACCAGAAATGAAGAAAGGAATTTATCAACTCCCCACCTGGCTCCAGTATCAAATCTACAGTTGACCAGTAGCCTAGGGATTTGGTTATTTGCACAATCCTTTTCGAAGAAATCTTTTCATTTTTTTGTGGGTCAGAGGCTCTTTTTCTTTTTAAAATTAATTAATTAATGTATGTGTTTGTTTGTTTGTTTATTTATCTTTGGCTGCATTGGGTCTTCCTTGCTGCCTGTGGGCTTTCTCTAGTTGCAGCGAGCGGGGGCTACTCTTCGTTGCAGTGCACGGGCTTCCCATTGCAGTGGCTTCTCTTGTGGAGCGTGGGCTCTAGGCGCACAGGCTTCAGTAGTTGTGGTGCGCAGGCTCGGTAGTTGTGGCTCATGGGCTTAGTTGCTCCGCAGCATGTGGGATCTTCCCGGACCAGGGCTCGAACCCGTGTCCCCTGCATTGACAGGCGGATTCTTAACCACTGTGCCACCAGGGAAGTCCCCAGAGGCTCTTTGTTATGTGGGAAAAGTGTATCTATGAGGATCAGTAGGGTCTAGGTTGAAAGTGGTGATGCCTCACAATTATTAGATATGCTCTCATTCATGATAACACAGGCATTTTAGGAATTTCATTTTCCTCCACTGGCCACAATATTAAACATTTCACCAAGGAAATGTTTAATGGGAGATTGTTTCTTAGGAACAGGATCTAATCTTTCATATCACAGTAAGAAGCTGATCAAAGGTGTTGAAAGCTAGCTCTTAAAGGATTAACTAGGTCACATTGTAACGTATGATATGAAAACAGAGGGACCTTTTTTTCTTCTGTTGAAACATACAAAAAAATTACAGAAACTGCCCCCGCCATTTTTTTCAAGACCACTTTCATTGAGAGAAGATATTGAGGGACTTCCCTGGTGGTACAGTGGTTAAGAATCCGCCTGCCAATGCAGGGGACACGGGTTCGAGCCCTGGTCCAGGAAGATCCCTCATGCCGTGGAGCAACTAAGCCCGTGCGCCACGACTACTGAGCCTGCACTCTAGAGCCCACAAGCCACGACTACTGAGCCCATGTGCTGCAACTACTGAAGCCCGTGCGCCTAGAGCCCGTGCTCTGCAACAAGAGAAGCCACCACAATGAAAAGCCCACACACCACAATGAAGAGTAGCTCCCGTTCGCCACAGCTAGGGAAAGCCCACGCGCAGCAATGAAGACCCAACACAGCCAAAAATAATAAATAAATTAAATAAATAAAAGACTGCTGACCTAATCATATATTTTACTTAATAGCTCCTGAATAACTATGACATTGTGATAATAGAAATGCCATTTTTCATCTCCAGTGACCAACTCTTGTATCTTAAGAGAGTGTCAGGCTGTTCCCTGATTTGGTAAATACTGCATATCAAATCTTTTGGAGATTTTACAGTGCCGAGATTAGGAAAAATGTAGTGAATAAATGTACCCAACTTTTTTCAACCCGGTATCTCCCAAACATATTTGTCGATGTTTTCATCATGTAATGCCACTTTAAATTCAATTGAACCAGTATTCCGTGCACACATTTTTTAAATGTTGTTTTATAGAATGTGTGCTTATGTTTTCTCTTATATGCAGTCCTGTTCTTACATACGCTCAGCTTGTTGACCATAGTTCTCTGGTCTGAATCTTTTTATTGTACTCTTATTTTTCTCAGCTCTTTATCATATTCAGGAGAGAAAAGGCAAGTGTTTCCAGAGATAGACTTGGCCGTTTCTTCTGATAGCTGAACTGTGACCTTGGCACCGCTACCCTTAGAGGTCAGTAAGGGCTCCATGCAGCTATCCACAAGCAGAGAGCCAGCTAAAGACTGAGGTCACCCCTTGCTCAACAGGTCTTGGTTGAGAAGCAAAAGCAGTTCTACCGCAAGCTGAACAAGTGCACCTAGGGTCAGCATCATCAGAAAGAGTCAGCTAATCAGAGTTCACCCAGCAATCAGTGATGTGAAGGGTGGCAAGAATGCTAAAATTATATGTATCTCGTTGTCCCTTAGAGCTAAAGTTGACACGTCAGGAGGTGATAGCTCTTTGTTGTGAAGCCAGTTGGAAATAGCTCTGTGCAGACCTTAGCCCTGGCCCTGCTGCCGCCTCATGCCCTTCTTTGCAGGATAACCAGGCCATTTGTGGTTTACTGTTACTTGTGTCTCTCCTGTGCCGACTCATAGTGTGCTAGTTCCTGACCACCTAGCAAATATCAGATGAACAGTGAACGCTTGTGCTCAGAGCTTTTAGTGAGAAGGACCTTCCTTCATTCCACCCCTCATGTCTCTCCTGAATCTTCACCACCATCCATCAGAAGAGATCAACTACAGAGACACCTTAGGGAACACTTACCTGCCTGCTTCCTCAGCCTCATGCTCTCATAGGCGGACTTAACGGCCAGACAGCTCAGAGAGTTGAAGTGACGTGCCCAAGATCACATGGCTAACAGTTGGTAGATGTGACATTGTATCTAAAATCTTAGCACAGGCTTTTAGATAACAGGTTTTTCAATTAGAATGAGGCTGCATACACATCTGAGGAAGAAGAATTAAAGCAGAGATGCCAAGGATGTATTAGAACAGGAGCAGGACTAGGGCGGGGCAATGGGAATAAGTTTGTTTTAAAGAGAATTTAGAAGGTAGAGTAGACTTTGAGAACAGATTTCCAGAAGTCACCATACAACTGGCCATTGGACACTTGTTAAGATTATATAACACTCTTTAATATTACGTCTATTATCTAATTGTTCTGTTAATCAGGATCCTTTTGGTTGCAGGGGCCAGAATCCAAATCATATCGGCTTAAACAAAAATGAGAATCTATTGGTGTAAAATTCCCATTAGAGGCAGCTAGATTTTAGTTCTCTAATGATAGTGTTAGGAATCTGTCTCTCTATCTCTTGGCCTGACTTTCCTCAAAGTGACTCTCATTGCATGGTAACGCTAGCAGAAAGAGAATGCCACATTCCCAATAATTTCTGCAAAATTTAGCAAAAGTTTCAAAAGTGCCTGTGATGTGTCACCTTGAGTCATATGCCCATCTCTAAACTAATTAGGATAACTGCAGGGTTATTTGATTGAGCAGACCTAGAACACGTGCCCATTCCTGGAGCCAGAATGAGGATCGGCCTCACTCATATAATAACATCTACTGAGAGTGGGAGGAGAAATAGTTCCTGATGAAAAATGGAGATGAGGGTACATGGTGGGGGGAAGCGAAGCAACAGGAACAAATGATGTCCAGTTGTTACCTTATTCAAAGGTAAGGTTACGGTTCAGGATCCCGTCCTCAAACAGTTATTGCAAGATGGAGAAAGTGAATTCCATGGACCACAAGATCTACCATCCTGGAAACATGATCAGGATTTGGGAAATCTGTTTCCCGTAGAACTGTACCCCTGCTGTATATGTCCTGCCATATCTCTAGTGCCTAGAAGAATGCCTGCATGTAGTAAGAACACATTAAATATTTGTTGAATGACAGACGTAATAGATATAGAGTTTCAGTTTGGGGTGATGATAAAGTTCTGGAGATGGATGATGGTGATGATTGTACAGCAGTTTGAACATACTTAATGCCCTGAACTGTATACATAAAAGTGGTTAAAATGGTAACTTTTATGTATATTTTGCCACAATAATTTTTTAAAGGGAAAAACTTAGGCATTAAGAGAGGCAAGATTTTTTTCTTGAAGTATAGTTGATTTACAATGTTGTGTTAATTTCTGCTATACAGCAAAGTGATTCAGTTATATATATACATACATTCTTTTTTATATTCTTTTCCATTATGGTTTATCACAGGATATTGAATATAGTTCCCTATGCTATACAATAGGACCTTGTTGTTTATCCATCCTATATATACCAGTTTGCATCTGCCAACCCCAAACTCCCAATCCATCCTTCCTCCACCTCTCCTCCCCCTTGGCAACCACAAGTGTGTTCTCTATGTCTGTGAGTCTGTTTCTGTTTTGTAGATAAGTCCATTTGTGTCATATTTTAGATTCCATATATAAGTGATATCATATGGTATTTGTGTTTCTCTTTCTGACGTCCTTCACTTAGTATGATAATCTCCGGGTCCATCCATGTTGCTGGACATGACAGTTCATTTTTTATGGCTTAGTAGTATTCCAATGTATATATATGTACCACATCTTCTTTATCCATCCATCTGTCAATGGAAATTTAGGTTGTTTCCATGGCTTGGCTATTATAAATAGTGCTGCTATGAACATAGAGGTGCCTATATCTTTTTGAATTATAGTTTTGTCCGGATATATGCCCAGGACTGTGATTGCTGGATCATGTGGCAACTCTATTTTCAGTTTTTTTGAGGAACCTCCATACTGTTTTCCATAGTGGCTACACCAGATTACATTCCCACCGACAGTGTAGGAGGGTTCCCTTTACTCCACACCCTCTCCAGCATTTGTTATTTATAGACTTTTTAATGATGGCCATTCTGACTGTTGTGAGGTGCTATCTCATTGCAGTTTTGATTTGCATTTCTCTAATAATTAGCGATGTTGAGCATCTTTTCATGTGCCTGTTGGCCATCTGTATGTCTTCTTTGGAAAAATGTCTACTGAGGCTTTCTGCCCATTAAGAAAGGCAATATTGTGATGGCTTCTTCCCTTTAAGCTTGCCCTCGTCAGTCGCTGGACCTCAGGAGTTGTTTAGTCACCAGTGGGAGCAGAAGCAGTTATCCAGTGCTGGTCCACCAAAGTCGGGCACAGGTATTGGCTGCCCCCTGCTTCACGCAAGAAAACCAGGAAATACAAAGTGGTTAGGATTGATAGAAGTCAGGAAGGTTTATTTTATGAATGCATGTGATGTATATAAGAGGTTCAGCCAGATTTTGAAAACTCTTCTGTCTTTAAGCCCCAGGCATGTAAGAATGTCAGTGAATAAGATAATGTAGGTCTGGCCAAGATGCATGGTGCCCCACTCAGACATGCCAGCGACCGCTCATCTCAAGCCAATTATTGCCTTGAAGAAATATAGGCTTAGTAGTGCCTGGTCTTAGGATTTTTCATGAGAAACCAGAATGTGGAATTCTATATGAAATATTTCAATTTTTGTCTGTTAGCAATCAATTTTTAAAAATTTATACCATAAGCATGGAAAATAGAACACAACTATTATACAGATCTGGCCCATGGTCCAACAGCTTGAAATAAATGTTGTCAATGCTACTGTCTTTTTATTTATTTTCAGTTTCCTCCAAAGGGTAGACTATTATTTACTTTCTCACAGATGATAGTAATGATACCATGTATTTTGTACATTTTATAGTTGAGGGTGACATGTGTGGGTAGGATAGATACCATCATCCCAATTTTACTCTTGAAACCACTGAGGCTTTAAGTGGAAGGACCTAAACCTTTTGGGAAGGACCCAAATACCTGTGAAACAACGCTCTGTATCATGTGACCTCAGGTGGTTGCTTTCAGAGCTCCCCCTTCGGCTCTTTTATTTATCATTTATCCAGATTAATTCTTTCTCCTTCACATCGGAGAAAACTGAGTTTCTCAGTTCCCCACAATTCCTTTTGTTAGTCAAATGGGAGAAAATAAAAATCATTACCTGTGCAACCTATAGAAATAGGCTTGTGTGTTTACTAAATGCTTTAACTAAGGAATTTAAATCATATAATATTTTCCATCTTGCCAGAGATAGATAGATTTTTTTTTTTTTCCTGAGGGAACCTTTAACTTAAGAAAGAATGTGTTTAAATCCCCTTGGCATGTTAGAATAATCATTAATGTTTACAGTTGCTATAGCAACTAGAAATGCTGGCAATTGAGTAGGAAAGGAGCCTGAGAGAGGAAGATAAGCTATGTCAGTTATTGAACATCTGTCAAACATTTAGCCAATTTAAAGTGACAGGCAAAAAGCTAGAAATTGAAAGTGGGCAAAATATTTTTACTAACATTCACTTAAGAACATCAGTTTCGTATTGTTTTGCCTGTATTATGGAGGGGTAATTAACTTTTATTTTCATACACATAAAGGAGGTATTTTCTATGGGTAAGATATGGCTGCATGTGTAATTTTTTATGCTATAATAGTATTAACCCATCTCCACTGGAGGTTGCTTTACAGTTTCTTGAGCTCTTTTGCATATACTATTTAGTTGCATCTTCAAGACAACACTGAATTTGGTAATTTCCATTTTACAGAATTTTACATTTTGTGGGAACAGAGAGGTAAAGAAAACCATGCTGTAGAACATAGTCTCTTAATTGAAGACTTTCCCCTCCCCATCCTAGCCACTACTCATTTACGCAGGGGCAGCACCCTAAATATTGTTACATGTGTCCCCAGTTCCCCCTCTTGTACCCATGGCAGCATCCCAGATCTATTATGACTCCTTTTTCCTGTGGGTCCCAGTGCATCCTCAAAACCCTAACAGCATTCCAGATCGCCAATACCAATCAGGCAGGGCTCTGTAGTCAAGTTGAAATCTATTCGCTATGCCCGTGCGATAATGATTTCTCACCTTGACTTGGTGTTTTCTTGTTTACAAATCCTTTTCACATAGATGTCTTATTTGGTCATCAAGCCTCTAAGGTAAGGGTTATCCCTTCTTTACACGTGAGAAAATTGAGGCTTAGAGAGCTTAAATGATTTGGCCAAGATCACAAAGTTAGGTGGAGGACCCCTCCTCCCCTCCCGCCTTTCAACTACACTGTATGAGAAGAGAAGAATAGGTATAAAGACTAATGTCATGGATACCAAGTCCTACCCTAATCACTAACTACAAGCAAAACAAAACAAACAAGCAGAAAACATGAAAGTTATCTAATGCCCCTCTAGGTGCCTCTCCCTGCTTCTGAAAAGGAAAGTGTTGGTCAGATTTTCTCTAGAGTAATTCCAGCTAAAATCTGTAATACATGAGCTCTGATTTTAACTTTATTGCTAAGTTTCCCCAGTGCAGTATTTATTACCCACAGAGCTCTGTTTGTCATTGCTTCCCCAGCTTCTCTCTGATCTCAGTTTCTAGAAAGTGAGAGAACATATTAATTTTGAGTTATGATTTTGCTATTTCCACTTATTGGCATAAGTATACTAGCACTGTACAAATGGTCAGAAGATTTGATTTTCTGGGCTAGCTTTGTTTAATGCTAAGTTTTAATAAGTCATTTTTCTCTCTGTTCTTCACTTTCCTTTCCCGAAAGCAGATATTACCTCCTAGAGATGAATGAAATGAATAACGTAAGTGAAAATAATTTCAGAAAAAGAAAAAATGTACTGAGATGTCAGTGTAGCTTTATTAATCATAAATCCTGATCTGATTTGTTAATATAAGTGGATGATTTAGAATGGATCTTTAGAGTGAATTTGAATGAATATATAATTTATCAGACACTTCTAGTCACCATCTTTGCCTTATCCGTGATAACAACAAATATTAACTGACATTTATTGAGTGCTTGTATGTGCTGGACATTGTGCTAATTGTAATTAAGTACTTTGCTTACCAAGTTACCCTTGATCCTCTCAAATACTTATGAAGTGTAAGTATTATTATCCCCACTTTTCAGATGAGAAAACTGAGTCATAGATCAGTAACTTTCCATGGTCTCATAGAAGTGGCAAAGCAGGGTTTCAGGACCAGGTATGTCTAACTCCAAATACTAGGGTAGATACTTGACCAGTTATAGAAAATACTCTAAAACACCTGAGGTAAGAATATTTATTTAAAAAAACAAACACACACAGATTTGCTTAAACATCAGATAAAGGGCAGTGATCATCACTTGTTTTTTTTCCTACTGAAAAGTTTTCTTGAAGCTGCCTTTTTTCTTGCAGGTCTTTGTTTTATTGCCTTAAAAGAGATAGAAGAGTCATTGGTAAGAATCCACAGTTCCTAAGAGTCACTAATTTAAAGAACAGTTTTAAGTGGTAGTGGGTGGATGGTAGATTAGTAAACAAGTATTTTTCAAAGGACATTCTGAGGGGACTTAATGAAGGATGGTAAGAAGAAGCCATTACTAAATGGGGGAGAGGAGGTATGGTAAATCTCTAAGAAGGAAAAGAAATGACAAGAGTTAATATTAGCCAAGACACTTTTGATTGCAGGGGACAGGAATTCAGTATCCCTGGGGAATTTTTCTTTTTTAATGAACAATTTATTGATTTTTAAGAAAAAGAAGATTACATGAAGGGCAAGAATGTTTCCTCCGAGTTGATTTTCCTCAAGGAACTCAATACCACGTGCACTCACTTGCTCTGCCTATCAGCTCTGAGTCTTCCTTTCATCCATTCACACCAGCTTGTCAGGAGCACCTTAGACACGGGCATGGAGGATTCTGCTCACAGACTGAGTCTTGAAACCTGAGAAAAAAAAAACCCTTCGTGCTCAGGTTGAATTTTATAAAATTCTGCTTGGCTGGCTTATGTCATATGACTCTCACTGGACCAGTCACTGTGCCTTGGGAGGTGAGGTAATATGACCTCATGACTCACCCTCATTCCTATAACCAGCCTTTGAGGAATGGTGATTCCATACTATGAGAACCAAGTGAAGAAATATTGCTAGGAAGAAGAAAAGTGCCTTTCGTGGCAAACCAGATAATGAACTCTAACTCATGGGTGATAAATCTTTCATCTGGTCCTGTCCACCACACCTCAAGGCAAAACTTGACCATTGCAGTCAGTACAAAACTTTTTTTGTTTTTAAAGGTCCAAATAAAAACAGAAAATACTTCTCTTTGGGGAAGGACAGATCCATTTTTAATAGACCACCAAGCCGAATGCTTTGGTATGGGTTTCACTGCAGCATTGGCAAGATAAAGGGAAGAGACAAGAAAAAGTATCTTGGATTCCAGTGAAGAATAGTATTTTCTTGATAAATTTGATTGAGTTAAAGTTAATTTATGCTCAGAATTTAAATGTCAGTTGTTTGAATTTTAAATCACATCTTTAACTGAGGAGGGTGTAGAATCTTTAATAATCTGGTGAAAAGGCTGTGTATTGCTGACTTGTGTGGGAGTTGATACTGCTTGAAAGCTTGTTCAGCTAACCATATTACTGCTTGAATCCTTTTAAAATGTAAATAATTATAGTTTAATTGACTTTTTTTTTTACTGTTTACTCAAAATTTTTCATCATTCTTGTGAATGCATTTCAGTTCCCACATTGAATATTTCCTTTTTTTTTTTCTCTTTGTCACCAGAAATGGCTTAGCTTAAAGTAATAACACAGATTTTGATTATGCTGTGACAGAAAGCACAAACTCTATTAATGGTGATTGGTGCAGCCTTTTCTTAGAACGTGTCTTTAAATTCTGATGATACACTTGATGTGTACATCCTGATATTTCAGGATTTAGCTGATCAGCTAGTTCCCTGAAATTCTGAGCATCTCCTGACTGCCAGCTCTGGCATTAGGTACTGTGGAATTCAAAAGCAGTCAAGATTGTCACGATCCTTGCCACAATCCTTACAGCAGCTCTGTCAGCAAAGGGGGTGGAACATCAGTCATGATAACCCCTGGACCACCACATTCCTGGCTCAGTTAATCTGAAGGTTGTGGTTGTGATGGTTTGTAGCACAGAAAAAGAAATCTCTGCCACAGTCTTAAGAGATGTCTGTTAATTCCAAGAGTAATTCCACTGGTTCTCTCTGTGGTCTTGGAATAGATCCCTTGACTTTCCTGTGTCTTACATTTCCTCTGTCTCCAACGGAACTGATCTTTTTTTTTTTTTTAACAGCAATTTTTTAAAATTTATTTTTGGCTGCATTGGGTCTTCGTTGCTGTGCGCGGGCTTTCTCCAGTTGCAGCGAGCAGGGGCTACTCTTCATTGTGGTGCATGGCCTTCTCGTTGCGGTGGCTTCTCTTGTTGCAGAGCACGAGCTGTAGGCACGCAGGCTTCAGTAGTTGCGGTGCGTAGGCTCAGTAGTTGTGGTGCACAGGCTGTAGGGCACACGGGCTTCAGTAGTTGTAGCTCGTGGGCTCTAGAACGCAGGCTCAGTAGTTGTGGCGCATCGGCTTAGTTGCTCCACAGCATGTAGGATCTTCCCAGACCAGGGAGTGTCCCCTGCATTGGCAGGTGGATTCTTAACCACTGTGCCACCAGGGAAGTCCCCGGAACTAATCTTTATCCTACTTATTTCCAAAAATTGTCAGAGCCAACAAATGAGATAATAGATACCAAAGTGTTTTGGAAATGTAAAGAATTAAGCAAGTTATGGTTCTGCTAATGTATCGGCTTACCTCATTTTATTGCACTTCATTTTACTGCACTTCACAGATATTTCATTTTTTACAAATTTAAGGTTTGGGGCAATCCTTCATCAAGCAAGTTCTATTGGCGTGATTTTTCCAACAGCATTTGCTCTTTTCTGTCTCTGTGCCGTACTTTGGTAATCCTTACAATATTTCAAACTTTTTCATTGTTTTTATATATATTATGATGATCTGTGGTCAGTGATGTTTGATGTTACTATTGCAAAAAGATTACAACTCACTGAAGGCTCAGATGATGGTAAGAATTTTTTAGAGATAAAGTATTAATATTTTTTAGTTTTAAGGTATGTACACTTTTTTTTAGATATAATGCTATTGCAAATTTAATGGACTATAGTGTGGTCTAAACATAACTTTTATATATACTGAAAAACCAGAGCACCTCATATGAGGTGCTTTACTGCAGTGGTCAGGAACCAAACTCGCAATAATCTCTGAGTTAAGCCTGCACTTATAAGATGTAGCCTTACTTAAAGGTAGATGGGAACATCTGGCTCACTGGAGCCAGGTTTACCTTTCCTGTGCATGTAAATATCTTAGTCCAGGGATTACTGCCAACTTTGAGTATCTGTAATCTGGCCAGGGCACACAGGCGTCATCTGGTAACTCAAGTCATTTTTTCAATATATGTCATTTAGCCTGTTAAGTCGTGTGGGCCAGCTCCACCCCTGCATGCTTACCTCTCTGCTTTTCCTGAGTCTTTCTCACTCTCGGATATTCGAAAGACTATGAATCAGTCATCTTTTCTTTCTGCCATTTTGTAAACTTAGTAAACTGCATCCAAGAGTCAGAAATAAAAAAGAAAAAGAAAGCTTTTTTAGGGAAAAGCCTTATGCATTCTGATTGAAAACATATGGACTCTGATATTACAGAGTTTTTGCCCTTCTCTGATTTCAGTGATTTTGATTTGCCATCAGTGGTCTGATGAAAGCCTTGTAGCCTCTTATTTGCAGTTAACTTACTTCTCACTAGCACTCTGGGCCTCGAGTTCAGTAATGAAATTGTGGCTCCCGGAAACTTCTGACATTTGGAATTTCAGTTCAATTCAACTAGTGTTTACCTGAGTTGCTTTCAGAATGTGAGGGACCAAAGTGAAACCTGTGTTCTCCTGCCGTACGTATTCTGGTGCACAAGTAGTACTCAAGTTCGGTAGTCGGAGAGGAGACAAGCGATTGAACCATTCTCATATGGGAAAAACATTTTAATATGTGAGAGAATGTGCAGTTGCTATGAGGCAGAAAAGACACACATGCTTATTTGGTTGTTTAGGAGAGACCACTTATATTTCCCAGGCCAGAAAATGGCTTTTTTTGCAGAAGGCAGTGGTTGAGTTAAGCAGAAGTGGGAAGGGAATCCTGGGAAGACAGTGCACTGGCCTCGGCAGGGAGACTCTCAGGGGAGCAGTGACTGGTTTTCCATGTTACCTTAAACGAACCTACTTAGCAGTATGAACCTTCCTTAAGATACAATTTTGTTGAGAAGTGCAAATCACCCAAAAGATTTACAACAGAGCTCTCTACTTAAAGCCAAGCAGGTTGGGCAGAGCCTTCCTTTGGTGCCTCATCTTTGTATTGAAAAGTGATCCCTGAGGGAATAAGGATGTATTGTATGAATAAATTAATCACGGCTGCCCCTCCTCAGCCCCCCTGGAGTTTTGTAGAGTTCAGCTTGAGGAATCCTCTCCCAAATATAGATCTACATGTAAAGAAGTGTGGAAAGCTAAGACTAGATAATACGGAGTCCTGCTTTGGAAGGACTTGAATACTAGCTTGATGCATTTTACTTAATCCAAGAGGCATCGGGGCTCACAAAAGACCTGTGTGCAAAGGAGGGGCCTGATTTAGAGTGGTTGCATAGAAGGATTAATCTGGCAGTTGTGTGTGGGTTGGCGTGGAGTGGCAGTCAGCCTGAAGTTGGCAAAATGAATGTCCGGAAGCCAATGAGAGGTAATGGTGAGACAGCCATGGGTGCAAAAAACAGGACTTGTATGCTGATTGCATTTGCCCTTCCCCCTGCAACAGGAAATTTACCCCTTCTAGAGATATCTCGGATCTGGGGGAAGGCATTATATGAAGAGGGCATAAATATTAAGCTGAAAGAGTTTTGTCATCTGATGTTCTGTTCTTCCACTACCCCAGGAAAAGTGGTATTCTTTCTAGAATTGGGCAATAAGCTCGTCAACTTTTATGTGGTTTTCACATTTTATACTTGGCTTTTGAAGGGTATCTATGCTTCACAGGATTAATACTTCTGAAATGAACTTTGGCTGTTGTTGGAGCTCTTCATAAAATAGGGTGCTACTTTGACTGCTTTAAATGCTCAATATTTAACAAATAACTGAAAGAAAAATCCTGTAATCCCCAATGAACGGTATTTTCATCTGCCCATTCTAGTCTTCTCCAGCTGTGCTGTGGCCTTCCTAGTTTGACCACAGTGAGCAGGCTGGACCATGCCCTGTTAGAATCACGCAAAGCTCGGATGCTGATTCTGTGTGGTTTCAGCACCACCTCCACCTTCATCTCGTCAAAATACTCAGGTTGGCTTGTGTTTATGGTCCCCAGTACCATTCACATGCGAACAAAAGCACACAACTAAGGGTCACTCCCATATCTTGATTTGTCTTTCCTTCTAGATACCAAAGCAGAGCTCACAAGCTAAATTGCCTACTGAGTAATACGGGCCTGGTGTACACTAGGGATTGGTAGAGACTGTGGCAAACAGAAGACCGCTTGCCTGCTTCCAAGTGGGAAGCTGGTGCTCAGCTCTGCCAGTTGTTTCCCTAATAGAATGAGAGCCTAATGTAGTCAGCCTTTTAAAGGAGTGTTTCTCCAAGTGTGGTCTCCAGACCAGCAGCAGCAGCAGCACCTGGGAGCCTGTTAGACATGCAGATTCTCAGTCCCCATCCCAACATCCTGAATCAGGAACTCTGGGGGTGGGACCCAACATTCTGTGTAGTAACAAGCCCTTCTGATAATTCTCGAGCTCACTCTAGCTGGGGACCCACTAGAGCAGTGGGTGTTGTGTGCACCCCCCGATTCCTCTTGAAGCCTGATATTTAAGAACTGTGTTTGAGTTTCAAGAAAACCCTAATTATCTAGATGTCTATTTGATTTTCAGTGTTTTCAAAACAGTTTAAGCCATAAAAGACACACACACTTTTGTAAGCTAAATCCGTTTCATGTGCCATCACTTTCCTGCCTCCACTCAAGAGTCTGACTATGCTAACAGAAAGGATGCTATTCTGTCTAAAAATTATAGGGCTTCTTCCCTTGGAGTATAGAAGTTTGCTGACTCCAGGCCTAGGCAGTATTTCTCAAACTTTTTTACTGATCCATTTCTGAGAGCAAAGGAGAGTCAGCATCTGCCCCTGGGAATCTGGGAGCATATCCTAAAGCAATCCACTGCAAAGTACAGATTTTGTTGAAGTTTTTCCTTTTACCTTTAAATTTGTGTGAGTTTTATACCTATTCCATCATACACTCATTTCTGGCTTTTTGTCAGAACAATGTGTTAAATTGCCTTCAAGTTAAATTCGTAAACTTCCACCTAAAAATGTTTAAAGAAAATTTATACTCCAGAAAACTGTCCAATTTCCCAATAAAATAGAGACAAAAAAACAAGAAGTCACCCATAAAATGGGGGAAATTGTAAGCCATACACAAGAGCAATATTCAAGAGCTGTATACATGACTAGAAAATACTCTTTTTCCATCTTACTTCCCATACCTCCACTGCCACATCTGAGTGAGTAAAGATCATGTACTAAAAATCATTGAATGCAGTGAGTGGTCAGGAGGCTTAGTCAGGAGGCTTATTTTTAGAAATGCTTGCCACGAGTTTGGATGAGTTTTAGCACTGGGTCTTATCTAATCCTTGCCTCACATGGTCACCATTTCATTTCCCCTAAATCACTTTTGCAAAGATGGTAAAAAGGTTTGACTTCATGTGCCAACATGAATTGATTGGAGGTAACGGCCTGAAGCGCCACGTTGAGGATTGTGAATCTGTGTCTGGCATAGTCAATTTGCAGTGTCTGTCATGAGAGAAGGCATGGCGACTGCTGGTCCAAGTGATACATATATGCCATCCCTACTCCACTCAGCACTAATGAATAATGCAAAACAGTGTCTGAACCCTGGGAGGTCCTGCTTGATGATGGGCTCCTTGTTTAAACCCAGTTCTCTGGGGCACAGAGCATCTATAACGGGGGTCCTTTAAGCCACAGCCATGATTTCAGCAACCTAAGTTGTCAAGGGCTGTGGCCATTATCATAGGTGTTAAACGCCCATAAGTCCATCTTCTAATTAACAGAGGTACAATATCTGTCCTATTCCAGCCCTTCAATTTCAGCTCCTCTCAGACACCTCCCCTCCACTCCTGCTTCCCAAGATGCTATTCAAATATACTTCTATTGATCATTTAGTGTCTTGGTATTAGAGGTGTCATCCAGAGGCTTCAGCTTTCAGACGTCAGAAGTCTATCAGTCACCCCCTCTTGGGATATCACTTCAATACAGAAAAACACACTCTTTTCTTTGACTCTCCCACTACCTGTTTATGGTGCATAATAACTAGGGCCGCTTTGTGTTTAAGGTTCCTCGCTGAGTTCTTTTTTTTTCCGGAATTAATGAGATTACTCACAATGTATAATGTCTCCCTTCTCCTCAGGTCACAGGAAGACAAATGACTTATCGATCAGTTTATAAGCAAAAACAAACAAAGCAAAACAAAAACAGCAGAATCTTTAAAAAATTGACTTCAGTTAACATAGTTGATGTCCACCTAGCAGGACAGGTGTTCTTTTTATTAGCCCTGTTTTCCAGATGAGAAAACTGAGAAGTAGAAATTACTTTGTAGCTGAGAAGCACTGAAGCCAAGACTCAGTCTGTGTTTCTTGACACCAAATTCAGGGATCTTTCCACTGGGTTATGCTCTCTGCCCCTTTGCCCACACAGACTGCCCACTGATTGTGATGCCTGTCTTTCTAGCTGCTCTCCATTCCAGCACTGAGCTCCACGCTTTTGTAAATGGTTAATGCCGGGTAAATATTTGGCCAACAAGTAAACCAATGACTTCATTCTCAAAGCCTATTTCATTTGTAGAATCATTTAAAATACATTTTTTCACATCTACTTGCTTAGAATCATATCTCAGTTGAAATTTAACCTCACAAGACTGTGCAAAAGGTAGGAGAGGTGCGTACAAATCTATCTAAAGATCAGGAGGCTCTCACGCTGTTGAAACAATTGTTCAAAGCCCGAAGTGGTTGCAATGCCAGGACTAGAATCCTGGTCGCCTGACTATCAATTCAGTTATCCTTCTACACAGCACAGCTTAACTCAGATATAAGTGCGTATGCCTGTTTGTGTGTGTGTGTGTGTGTGTGTGTGTATAAAAGTTCTAGTTCTTGACCTGCCCATAAACTACCTGTGTGAATCTTAGCAAGTTACTGGGTCTCTTTGGATCCCACTTTCTTCATTTGTCAAAACAGGATGTTGGATTTGATGGTGTGCTTATAGAATCATGGGATTTTAATGCTGGAAGATACTTAGAGGTCATCTAATTCTACTCTTTAAATTTACAGATAAAGAAAACTGATCTCTTCTAGCTCCAGATTAAATCCTGAGAGGAACATATGGCTTGCTAACAGAACCAGCTCATGTGAATATTGCAACTACCCCCCCCCATTTCTGCCCACTTATCAAATGTGAGCCTGTCATCCAGGCATGTAATTTCTCTAGGCCTCAGCTTCCTGATCTGTGAAATCACAGGGGTTGGACTTAGATCCCTTTCAAATTTAAAACTTTGAGGATTAAGAAAGGTATCTTTGAAAACTGACATCTTTGCTACCCCTTGGGGTATGACTCAGAATGTCGTGCAACATAATATGACTCTAGAAAGAAATTAGGCGGCATCAAGGTGAGGTTAAGAGCATTCATCTTGAGCACTCTGATCAGAGGGTAAACTTGCTCAGTGAGTACCTGAATTTGAAAACTCCTTGATTGATGTCTTCTTTTAAAAATAATAAACAAACATCCTTCGCTGTTGGCCCAAAGATATGGAAGAAGGGACCAATTAAGAGGGTGATGTTTCATAGTTAATTTCCTATAGACTGAGATGCTACGAGTTAGAAAACCATCCCTAGGTCCTTCTGCCTTAATAGCTATCACATTCTAACCAGTCTCAGTATTTTTCAGTTGAACATCAGAAACCTCACAATCTATTAAATATTGCATTCCAAGTATCTGTTTACTCAGTTGATAAAAATTGCCAATGGGACAGGAACTGTCTGTCACTTCCAGAGCAATTAGTGTGTGAAAACTTATCAAAAGAAATCTGTCAAGTTTGAACAAGTATAAATATTGCATCAAAGTCCCTAAGGAAATCAGACGGAGTGGGATACATTTTTACAGCACATGAGCATTTATTTTGTTTTATTTACTTGGCTTTATTTTTTCAGAATGTGGTTAGCATTTCATGTAACCCAGTGAATTAATGTTCTGCTCTGATAAAAATAGACTGGTTCTTAGGGGAAAACTGCATTGTCTCGTGAGTAATATAACAATACTAACTCCTTGCTTTCAAACTTCAAGAGCTTTTACTGCTTTGGGAGGGAGCTTTGGAATGGGAATGCAGGTAGAAGGCCTAAGATGTAGTCTGTTTTGCCACTTTCTGACTTTCCAGTCTTACCTTTTCTAGGCCTCAGAATTGTCATATTTTTTGTTTGGTTGTTGTTGGCTTTTTGCTTTGTTAAAAAAACACTTTTTTTTTTTTGGCCGTGCCGCGTGGTTTGCGGGATCTTAGTTCCCTGACCAGGGATCGAACCTGGGCCCTCAGCAGTGAAAGCGCTGAGTCTTAACCACTGGACCGCTAGGGAATTCCCTTTTTTTTTTTTCTTTAATAATATTTAAGCTATGGTTAAAATCATGAAAAGCCTACAGGCATATAGGCAAGAATTGAAAAGGTATTCCAAACAATAGCTATCATTCTGTTGAGGTAATGGAATTGCTAGGGAGTTTTGTTTTAAGATTTTATAAATTCAGTTTGTTTTTTACCTTTTTAATGCCCTTCACCCATTTCTCCTACTACCTCACCCCCTGCCTCTGGCAACTACCAGTCTGTTCTTCATATCTATAAACTTGCTTTGTTGGTTTGTTGCTTTGTGTTTTAGATTCCACATATAAGTAAGATCACATGATAATCATCTTTCTTTCTTTGACTTATTTCGCTTAGCATAATACTATCAAGGTCTATCCATGTTGTCTCAAATGGCAAGATTTAATCCTTTTTTTTTTTTTTTTAATTAATTTATTTATTTTTTATTTTTTTTGGCTGTGTTGGGTCTTCGTTTCTGTGCGAGGGCTTTCTCTAGTTGTGGCAAGCGGGGGCCGCTCTTCATCGCGATGCGCGGGCCTCTCACTGTCGCGGCCTCTCTTGTTGCGGAGCACAGGCTCCAGACGCACAGGCTCAGCAGTTGTGGCTCACGGGCCTAGTTGCTCCACGGCATGTGGGATCTTCCCAGACCAGGGCTCGAACCCATGTCCCCTGCATTGGCAGGCAGATTCTCAACCACTGCGCTACCAGGTAAGCCCCTAATCCTTTTTTTAATGGCTGAATAATATTCCATTCTCTGTGTGTGTGTATTTATATTTATATATGATTTGTTTATCCATTCATCCACCACTGGACACTTAGGTTGTTTCTATACCTGGCTATTGTAAATAATGCTGCAGTGAACATGGGGGAGCAGATATCTTTTCAAGTTAGTGTTTTAGTTTTCTTGAGGTAAATACCCAGAAGTGGGATTGCTGGATCATATGGAAGTTCTATTTTTAATTTTTTGAAGAACCTCCATACTGTGTTCCATAGTGACTGCACCAATTTATATTCCCACCAACAGTGCACAAGGGTTCCCTTTCCTCCACACCCTCTCCAATGCTTCTTATTTCTTGTCCTTTTGATAATAGCCATTCTAACAGGTATGAGATAATAGCTCATTGTGATTTTCATTTACATCTTCTTGATGATTAACGATGTTGAGTGTCTTTTTATGTGCCTGTTGGCCATCAGTATGTCTTCTTTGGAAAAATACTTGTTCAGATCTGCCCTTTTTTTTCTTTAACATCTTTGTTAGAGTATAATTGCTTTACAATGATGTGTTAGTTTCAGCTTTATAACAAAGTGAATCAGCTATACGTATACATATGTTCCCATATCTCTTCCCTCTTGCGTCTCCCTTCCTCGGACCCTCCCTATCCCACCCCTCTAAGTGGTCACAAAGCACCGAGCTGATCTCCCTGTGCTATGCAGCTGCTTCCCACTAGCTATCTATTTTACATTTGGTAGTGTATATATGTCCATGTCACTCTCTCATTTTGTCCCAGCTTACCTTTCCCCCTCCCTGTGTCCTCAAGTCCATTCTCTACATCTGCGTCTTTATTCCTGTCCTGCCCCTAGGTTCTTCAGAACCATGGTTTGTTTGTTTTTTTTTTTTTTAGATTCCATATATATGTGTTAGCATATGGAATTTCTTTTTCTCTTTCTGACTTACTTCACTCTGTATGACAGTCTCTAGGTCCATCCACTCATGACAAATAACTCAGTTTTGTTTCTTTTTATGGCTGAGTAATATTCCATTGTATATATGTGCCACATCTTCTTTATCCATTCATCTGTTGATGGACACTTAGGTTGCTTCCATGTCCTGGCTAATGTAAATGGAGCTGCAGTGAACACTGTGGTACATGACTCCTTTTGAATTATGGTTTTCTCAGGGTATATGCCCAGTAGTGGGACTGCTAGGTCGTATGGTAGTTCTATTTTTAGTTTTTTAAGGAACCTCCATACTGTTCTTCATAGTGGCTGTATCAATTTACATTCCCGCCAACAGTGGAAGAGGGTTCCCTTTTCTCCACACCCTCTCCAGCATTTATTGTTTGTACATTTTTTGATGATGGCCATTCTGACCTGTGTGAGGTGATACCTCATTGTAGTTTTTTTGTTGTTGTTGAATTTTTGAATTTTATTTTATTTTTTTTAAAAAAGCAGGTTCTTATTAGTCATCAACTTTATACACATCAGAGTATACATGTCAATCCAAATCTCCCAATTCATCACACCACCACCCCCATCCCCCATTGCTTTCCCCCGTTGGTGTCCATACGTTTGTTCTCTACATCTGTGTCTCAACTTCTGCCCTGGAAACCAGTTCATCTGTACCATTTTTCTAGGCTCCACATACATGCGTTAATATACGATATTTGTTTTTCTCTTTCTGACTTACTTCACTCTGTACGACAGTCTCTATATACATCCACGTCTCAACAAATGACCCAATTTCGTTCCTTTTTATGGCTGAGTAATATTCCATCATATATATGTGCCACATCTTCTTTATCCATTTGTCTGTCGATGGGCATTTAAGTTGCTTCCATGACCTGACTATTGTAAATAGTACTGCAATGAACATGGGGGTGCATGTGTCTTTTTGAATTATGGTTTTCTCTGGGTATATGCCCAGTAGTAGGATTGCTGGGTCATCTGGTAATTCTATTTTTAGTTTTTTAAGGAACCTCCATACTGTTCTCCATAGTGGCTGTATCAATTTACATTCCCACCAACAGTGCAAGAGGGTTCCCTTTTCTCCACACCCTCTCCAGCATTTGTTGTTTGTAGATTTTCTGATGATGCCCTTTCTAACTGGTGTGAAGTGATACCTCATTGTAGTTTTGATTTGCATTTCTCTGCTAATTAGTGATGTTGAGCAGCTTTTCATGTGCTTCTTGGCCATCTGTGTCTTCTTTGGAGAAATGTCTATTTAGGTGTTCTGCCCATTGTTGGACTGGGTTGTTTGTTTCTTTAATATTGAGCTGCATGAGCTGTTTATATATTTTGGAGATTAATCCTTTGTCTGTTGATTCGTTTGCAAATATTTTCTCCCATTCTGAGGGTTGTCTTTTTGTCTTGTTTATGGTTTCCTTTGCTGTGCAAAAGCTTTGAAGTTTCATTAGGTCCCATTTGTTTATTTTTGTTTTTATTTCCATTACTCTAGGAGGTGGATCCAAAAAGATCTTGCTGTGATTTATGTCAAAGAGTGTTCTTCCTATGTTTTCCTCTAAGAGTTTTATAGTGTCTGGTCTTACATTTAGGTCTCTAATCCGTTTTGAGTTTATTTTTGTATATGGTGTTAGGCAGTGTTCTAATTTCATTCTGTTACATGTAGCTGTCCAGTTTTCCCAGCACCACTTATTGAAGAGACTGTCTTTTCTCCATTGTATATCCTTGCCTCCTTTGTCATAGATTAGTTGACCATAGGTGCGTGGGTTTACTTCTGGGCTTTCTATCTTGTTCCATTGATCTGTGTTTCTGTTTTTGTGCCAGTACCATATTGTCTTGATTACTGTAGCTTTGTAGTATAGTCTGAAGTCAGGGAGTCTGATTCCTCCAGCTCCTTTTTTTTCCCTCAATACTGCTTTGGCTATTCGGGGTCTTTTGTGTCTCCATACAAATTTTAAGATGATTTGTTCTAGTTCCATACAAAATGCCATTGGTAATTTGATAAGTATTGCATTGAATCGGTAGATTGCTTTGGGTAGTATAGTCATTTTCACAATATTGATTCTTCCAATCCAAGAACACGGTATATCTCTCCATCTGTTTGTATCATCTGTAATTTCTTTCATCAGTGTCTTATAGTTTTCTGCATACAGGTCTTTTGTCTCCTTAGGTAGATTTAGTCCTAGGTATTTTATTCTTTTTGTTGCAGTGGTAAATGGGAGTGTTTCCTTAATTTCTCTTTCAGATTTTTCATCATTACTGTATAGGAATTCAAGAGATTTCTGTGCATTAATTTTGTATCCTACCACTTTACCAAATTCATTGATTAGCTGTAGTACTTTTCTGGTAGCATCTTTAGGATTCTCTGTGTATAGTATCATGTCATCTGCAAACAGTGACAATTTTACTTCTTTTCTGATTTGGATTCCTTTTATTTCTTTTTCTTCTCTGATTGCTGCGGCTAAAACTTCCAAAACTGTGTTGAATAACAGTGGTGAGAGTGGGCACCCTTGTCTTGTTCCTGATCTTAGTGGAAATGGTTTCAGTTTTTCACCATTGATAATGATGGTGACTGTGGGTTTGTCATATTTGGCCTTTACTATGTTGAGGTAAGTTCCCTCTATGCCTACTTTCTGGAGAGTTTTTATCATAAATGGGTGTTGAATTTTGTCAAAAGCTTTCTCTGCATCTATTGAGATGATCATATGGTTTTTAATCCTTCAATTTGCTAATATGGTGTATCACATTGATTGATTTGCGTATATTGAAGAATCCTTGCATCCTGGGATAAACCCCACTTGGTCATGGTGTATGATCCTTTTAATGTGCTGTTGGATTCTGTTTGCTAGTGTTTTGTTGAGGATTTTTGCATCTATGTTCATCGGTGATATTGGCCTGTAGCCTTCTTTCTTTGTGACATCTTTGTCTGGTTTTGGTATCAGGGTGATGATGGTGGCCTCGTAGAAAGAGTTTGGGAGTGTTCCTCCCTCTGCTATATTTTGGAAGAGTTTGAGAAGGATAGGTGTTAGCTCCTCTCTAAATGTTTGATAAAATTCGCCTGTGAAGCCGTCTGGTCCTGGACTTCTGTTTGTTGGAAGATTTTTAATCACAGTCTCAATTTCAGTGCTTGTGATTGGTCTGTTTATATTTTCTATTTCTTTCTGGTTCCTTGGAAGGCTGTGCTTCTCTAAGAATTTGTCCATTTCTTCCAGGTTGTCCATTTTATTGGCATATAGTTGCTTGTAGTAATCTCTCATGGTCCTTTGTATTTCTGCAGTGTCAGTTGTTACTTCTCCTTTTTCATTTCTAATTCTATTGATTTGAGTCTTCTCCCTTTTTTTCTTGATGAGTTTGGCTAATGGTATATCAATTTTGTTTATTTTCTCAAAGAACCAACTTTTAGTTTTATTGATCTTTGCTATTGTTTCCTTCATTTCCTTTTCATTTATATCTGATCTGACCTTTATGATTTCTTTCCTTCTGCTAACTTTGGGGTTTTTTTGTTCTTCTTTCTCTAATTGCTTTCAGTGTAAGGTTAGGTTGTTTATTTGAGGTGTTTCTTTTTTCTTGAGGTAGGATTGTATTGCTATAAACTTCCCCTTAGAACTGCTTTTGCTGCATCCCATAGGTTTTGGGTCATCGTGTTTTCATTGTCATTTGTTTCTAGGTATTTTTTTATTTCCTTTTTGATTTCTTCAGTGATCTCTTGGTTCTTTAGTAGTGTATTGTTTAGCCTCCATGTGTTAGTATTTTTTACAGATTTTTTTTCCTGTAATTGATATCTAGTCTCATAGCATTGTGGTTGGAAAAGATACTTAATATGATTTCAATTTTCTTAAATTTACCAAGGATTTGTGACCTAAGATATGATCTATCCTGGAAAATGTTCCATGAGCACTTGAGAAGAAAGTGTATTCTGTTGCTTTTGCATGGAATGTCCTATAAATATCAGTTAAGTCCATTTTGTTCAATGTATCATTTAAAGCTTGTGTTTCCTTATTTATTTTCATTTTGGATGATCTGTCCATTGGTGAAAATGGGGTGTTAAAGTCCCCTACTATGATTGTGATACTGTCGACTTTCCCTTTTGTGGCTGTTAGCATTTACCTTATGTACTGAGGTGCTCATATGTTGGGTGCATAAATATTTACAATTTTGATATCTTCTCCTTGGATTGATCCCTTCATCATTATGTAGTGTCCTTCATTGTCTCTTGTAATAGTCTTTATTTTAAAGTCTATTTTATCTGATAAGAGAATTGCTACTCCAGCTTTCTTTTGATTTCCATTTGCATGGAATATCTTTTTCCATCCCCTCACTTTCAGTCTGTATGTGTCCCTAGGTCTGAATTGGTCTCTTGTAGACAGCATATATACGGGTCTTGTTTTTATATCTATTCAGCCAGTCTATGTCCTTTGGTTGGAGCATTTAATCCATTTACATTTAAGGTCGTCATTGGTAAGTATGTTCCTATTACCATTTTCTTAATTGTTTTGGGTTTGTTATTGTAGGTCTTTTCCTTCTCTTGTGTTTCCTGCCTAGAGAAGTTCCTTCAACATTTGTTGTAAAGCTGGTTTGGTGGTGCTGAATTCTCTTAGCTTTTGCTTGCCTGTAAGGTTTTAATTTCTCCATCGAATCTGAATGAGATCCTTGCTGGGTAGAGTAATCTTGGTTGTAGGTTCTTCGCTTTCATCACTTTAAATTTGTCCTGCCACTCCCTTCTGGCTTGCAGAGTTTCTGCTGAGAAATCAGCTGTTAACCTTATGGAGATTCCCTTGTATGTTATTTGTTGCTTTTCCCTTGCTGCTTTTAATATTTTTTCTTTGTATTTAATTTTTGATAGTTTGGTTAATATGTGTCTTGACATGTTTCTCCTTGGATTTATTCTGTATGGGACTCTCTGTGCTTCCTTGACTTAATTGACTATTTCCTTTCCCGTATTAGGTAAGTTTTCAACTGTAATCTCTTCAAATATTTTCTCAGTCCCTTTCTTTTTCTCTTCTTGTTCTGGGACCCCTATAATTCGAATATTGCTGTGTTTAATGTAGTCCCAGAAGTCTCTGAGACTTTCCTCAATTATTTTCTTTCTTTTTTCTTTATTCTGCTCTGTAGAAGTTATTTCCACTATTTTATCTTCCAGGTCACTTATCCGTTCTTGTGCCTCAGTTATTCTGCTATTGATTCCTTCTAGAGAATTTTTAATTTCACTTATTGTGTTGTTCCTCATTGTTTGTTTGTTCTTTGGTTCTTCTAGGTCCTTGTTAAACGTTTCTTGTATTTTCTCCATTCTGTTTCCAAGATTTTGGATCATCTTTGCTATCATTACTCTGAATTCTTTTTCAGGTAGACTGCCTATTTCCTCTTCATTTGTTTGGTCTGGTGGGTTTTTACCTTTCTCCTTCATCTGCTGTATATTTCTCTGTCTTCTCATTTTGCTTAACTTACTGTGTTTGGGGTCTCCTTTTCGCAGCCTGCAGGTTCTTAGTTCCTGTTGTTTTTGGCGTCTGCCCCCAGTGGGTAAGGTTGGTTCAGTGGGTTGTGTAGGCTTCCTGGTGGAGGGGACTGGTACCTGTGTTCTAGTGGATGAGGGTGGATCTTGTCTTTCTGGTGGGCAGGGCTGCATCTGGTGGTGTGTTTTGGGGTGTCTGTGACCTTATTATGATTTTAGGCAGCCTCTCTGCTAATGGATGGGGTTGTGTTCCTTTCTTGCTATTTGTTTGGCATGGGGTGTCCAGCACTGTAGCTTGCTGGTTGTTGAGCGGAGCTGGGACTTAGCGTTGAGATGGAGATCTCTGGGAGAGCTTTCGCCATTTGATATTACATGGCTCCGGGAGGTCTTTGATGGACCAATGTTATGAACTCAGCTCTCCCACCTAAGAGGCGCAGGCCTGACACCCGGCCGGAGCACCAAGACCCTGTCAGCCACACGGCTGCTAGTGTTGGAGGGTCTCCTGCAGAGGCAGGGCATGACTGTTGCTCACTGCAGGGACAAAGACACTGGCAGCAGAAGTTCTGGGAAGTACTCCTGGGTGTGAGCCCTCCCAGAGTCCACCATTAGCCCCACCAAAGAGCCGGGTGTCAGAATGGGAGAAATTATTTGCAAATGAAGCAACTGACAAAGGATTAATCTCCAAAATTTACAAGCAGCTCATGCAGCTCAATATCAAAAAAGCAAACAACCCAATCCAAAAATGGGCAAAGTCCTAAACAGACATTTCTCCAAAGAATATATACAGATTGCCAACAAACACATGAAAGGATGCTCAACCTCATTAATCATTAGAGAAATGCAAATCAAAACTACAATGAGAAATTACCTCACACCAGTCAGAATGGCCATCATCAAAAAATGTACAAACACTAAATGCTGAAGAGGTTGTGGAGAAAAGGGAACCCTCTTGCACTGTTGGTGGGAATGTAAATTGATACAGTCACTATGGAGAACAGTATGGAGGTTCCTTAAAAAACTAAAAATAGAACTACCATACAACCCCGCAGTCCCACTACTGGACATATGCCCTGAGAAAACCATAATTCAAAAAGAGTCATGTACCACAATGTTCATTGCAGCTCTGTTTACAATAGCCAGGACATGGAAGCAACCTAAGTGTCCATAGACAGATGAATGGATAAAGAAGATGTGACACATATATACAATGGAATATTACTCAGCCATAAAAAGAAATGATATTGAGTTATTTGTAGTGAGGTGGATGGACCTAGAGACTGCCATACAGAGTGAAGTAAGTCAGAAAGAGAAAAACAAATACTGTATGCTAACACATGTATATGGAGTCTTAAAAAAAAAAAAAGGAAAAAATGGTCATGAAGAACCTAGGGGCAGGATGGGACTAAAGACACAGACCTACTAGAGAATGGACTTGAGGATACAGAGAGGGGGAAGGGTAAGCTGGGACAAAGTGAGAGAGTGGCATGGATATATATACACTACCAAATGTAAAACCGAAAGCTAGTGGGAAGCAGCAGCATAGTACAGGGAGATCAGCTTGGTGCTTTGTGACCACCTAGAGGGGTAGGATAGGGAGGATGGGAATGAGGGAGACGCAAGAGGGAAGAGATATGGGAATGTATGTATATGTATAGCTGATTCACTTTGTTATAAAGCAGAAACTAACACACCATTTTAAAGCAATTATAGTCCAATAAAGATGTTAAAAATAAAAAGAGCCGAGTAGGCTCCAGTGCTGAGTCGCCTCAGGCCAAACAGCCAACAGGGAGCTTCTGCCCATTTTTAGTCAGATTTATTTTTTTGCTGCTGAGTTGTAGTTCTTTATATTTTTTGGATATTAACCACCTTATCAGATATATGATTTGTAAATGTTTTCTTCCATTCATTAGGTTGCCTTTTCAATTTATTGATGGTTTCATTCACTGTACAGAAGTTTTTTAGTTTGATGCAGTCCCACTTGCTTATTTTACCTTTTGCTTTTGATGTCAGATTCAAAAAATCATCTCTAAACCCCATGTCAAGGAGCTTACTGCCTATTATTTCTTCTGGGAGTTTTATGGTTTCAGGTCTTACATTCAAATCTTTAATCCTCTTTGAGTTACCTTTTGTGTATGGTTCAAGATAGTGTTCCAGTTTCATTCTTTTGCATGTGACTGTCCAGTTTTCCCAATGTCATTTACCAAATTATTGTTCTTTCCCTATGGTATATTCTTGGCTCCTTAGTAGGAAGTTTACTAACCATATGTGTATAGGTTTATATCTGGACTCTCTATTCTCTTTCATTGATCTATGTGTCTGTTTTTATGCTAATACCATACTGTTTTAATTACTGCAGGCTTGTAGTGTAGTTTGAAATTAGTGTGATGCCTTCAGCTTTGTTCCTTTTTCATACCTTTAAAAAGAACAGATAAGACAAGTTATATGTTGTATAATTTTTAGTCTTACTACATATTTTCCTGCTTTGATGTCTGCATTATCATTATATTATATTACTCATGCTCCTTACTTATTGTTGTGGACAAATAAAAATACAGTATTCCAGGTAGTGCTCTTTACTGTGAAGAAAAATAAATTAATATCATTTTTAGAGACTTTCCCCCTTCAAGGGGCTCAGCGTTTAGCTCAACGTGATCTCACCAGTGCACCAGCCAAGATTCTTTGGCTAACCTTTACACTTTGGGGCTCGACAGTATTTTACAAAGGTTGCATGTTGAATTGATGTTAGTTACCATCCTTAGCACAGTCCATTTGAGACTTGTCTTCAGAACTATGGTTTGTTCCTTTGTCTACAGCATTGGAAATGGTTACAGTGTTATATTACTATTACAGTTTTGGAAACTTATTGCAACTTTATTTCAACATTTTGTTGTTTTCTGTTGTTTATTGTAACTTAATGGCTTTCCCCAGAACTGAAGTAATACAGTTAATAATCTTTATATTATACTTACCATTTCTTGAATTGAAATCATTGCATTAGTTCAGGGTTTCCCAACCTAGGTTTTGTGATGGCTTAATAAATTTTTAGAAAAACAGTGTGTGGGTGGAGCGGTTGGGAGGCAGTTCTATATCAAATAAGTTTGCATGGCTTACATACTCTCTAAGAAATTTGAGAAACATTGGCATGTTAAAAACCTCTTGCAAGTCCTGAAAGGAAAAATTTTCAAATCAGTTAAACTTTACTTAATCCAGTGCTTCTTAAAGTCATTTGGTCATGCAACCTTTTTAAATTTGAGGTAGACGGGGGTGTAGAGAACTTCTGTTAACAGGGAATAAATATTCCAAGGACCACAGTTTAGAAAATCCTGCAGAATATGTTTATGGTTGTTTGCATCTCCTACTAAAGCACTAAGTAACAAAAGCAGTGAAACCAAAATAATTTAAATAGATCAACAGCATGTTAATTGACTTTTGTTCTTATATTTACTTTAAAAATGATTAACTTTTAATGATACAGATGTGCTTATGACTCAGAGAGCTTTCACATAACTTGATCGTCACCACATACCTGTATCACATTTATTAATTATCCCCTTTTGATGGATTAAGAAGTTGAAAGGGAGAGGGTTTAAATTTAAATGGCTTTCTTTATGGAATACAGGTTTGAATTTTGGTTTTCTCGTCATTTTTTTTTTGACACCAATTAGGAAAATAACAAAGCAGATGTCTTTTTTCCTGATATCCATGGTCCATACAACTTTCTAGTTACTAAACTGTCCTTCTCCTACAAAATTAAGAAAGCCTTGTGGCACTAGCCACTAGCAACAGTTTTGAAAAATATCTTCAGGAAAAAATATATATACACAGTTTATATATTTGATTATAACTCTCCTTGGAGAAGTGTGTGTTAATTAATATTTTGCTGGTAAATTACTTTCTAACTTCTACCTTGTGACTTTGGATATGTTAATTTATTCTTAAAACTCTCTTATAGTTAATTAGGGGATAAGCAGTGTTCTCTTCATTGTTCATATGAGAAAATTGAGAAGCTCAGAGATTACTTGGTTGTCCTGAAACTCACATACCATATTGAGAGAGGAGCACATTACTCTGTGCTGTTTGTTAAATCTCCTGTGTTTATGGGAAATTTGCCGTATCACATGGTACTTCTTCATGACCTATTAGAGGGGCCTTTCCTCCCCCAGATTTTAGTTTCTTGAGGAAGTAACTAGCTTTTTGGGAAGCACTTGTTTATTTACACCGAGTATCCTCTTGACATCAGCATGGGGTTATTTATAATTACATGCACATATGTAAATAAAATGATTAGCTATTCTCACATAAACATAATTATATCTCTCTAAAATAATGCATACAGAAATGTTATAATCCAGTGATAAAGGGAAGGAAATCTGCATGACCCCTCCTTTGTATGTAAACAGTGGGTTATTAAGACAGAATATGTTTCCTGTTTCACATTCAGTTATTGAGGCCAGTTACAACTGGGGACTCATTGAAGTACTAAACAGCAAGTGCCTTTTCCAATAGTTAGTATTCTCTATACAAAGCTGAGGTGACCTTTCTGCCATTTTCCAAGGACACTCCATACATTTAGAATTTAGGCCAGGATCATATTAAAAAGCAGCATACAAGAACACAGCCAACTAGTTCTGAAACCTGAGACTCCCTTTGCCTCTAGTTGCTTCCTCTTCCGGCCTAAAATAACTTTTGAAAATAAAACAGGTCATGATGGCTAATCAGTGCCAGTGGGTACTATATCACTTCTCCAGCTTTGAACAAATCTGGGGATCACACTTTAAAGAGAGGAATCATGGAATGCCTGGAGCTAAAGAAGTTTGGTTTCCTCAGAGCACAGTAGTTCACTGCAGCAGATCATTTAAACTCGCTGTCATTTAGGTTTCTTTTCTGAAATTGAAAGCATGGGCTAACATGCTCATTCACAAAACATTCACCTAGTTCTTAAGAAAAATTAGATCTTTCAAAGGAATATTTTCAGGTATGACTGCCTATTACACTCATCCCACTGGCATTCTGGGATGAATAAGTGTTTGTGAGAAGGTTGCTCTTTGACGGTGACTTTATAGTCACTCCCTTACGTATGTAATAATTTTTTCAGCTAATTTTTTTAAAATACAGATTTGCATTTATGGGACCAGGCAACCAGTCATTGTATGTTTAGTGAGTATTTGCTACAATATTAAATCCCCATCTCACTAAAATAGTGGGAAAGGAGTTCAACCTCACAAGTGAGAAAGGAGTGAGAATTTGCATTAAGAGTAAGAGGCACTGGGAAAAGACTGGATTGAGACTCAGAATTTTCTCTAACTAGGGCTGAGTTTAGATTTGTTACTTTGTTCCTCTGTGCCAAAGTTTCTCAGTTAATGGAAAACTATAAAATGTATTGGAAATGGCAAAGTACTATGCAAGTATGTGGCACCGTGATGTACTATTATGATTATTATCTATAAAATGAAAGAAGTGATCTAAATAGTTTCCAGGGTATATCAAGATTGTAGACTCTCTGGGTCTGTAATTTGAGCATTAGCTCTGTAACTAATTACATGGTGCTTGACACATGCTTAGCAAACTATAAATGCTTATTCCCTTGATTTAAAGAGATTGGACTTCTCTTAATCGGCTATCAGTTTACCTTCTAGTTATATAGGAATAAAATCTTACTGACTGATGGTAGGAAGACTATAAATGCTTTAAGACACTGTAATTACTTCCTATTGATATTTAGCAGGCTGAAAAAGGACCATTGGGCAGGAATATGAATTTTTAACTTGACCAGTTCTTTCATGAGTACAGTAGAGTTCTTATAAAAGACATATTTGTAATGATGATTCCTTTTGCTTTCAGAGCTGAGCTATGCCTGGATTTTCAATGAATACCCTTCCTATCAAGATAATCGCTGCTTCGTTTCTCAAGAGACTGGGAATCTGTATATTGCCAAAGTAGAAAAATCAGATGTTGGAAATTATACCTGTGTGGTTACAAATACAGTGACAAACCAAAAGGTCCTGGGGCCACCCACACCGCTAATATTGAGAAATGATGGTGAGTTTTCTAAGGGATTTTCGTAATTCTGCTTTTTGTGATCATAGGTTGAGTTCAGGAGGTTGTTATGTTATTGGCATGCAAAGCTTGACTGTGTCAATTAAATTTAAGAAAAGTTTAATGCTTTCTACATTCAGTACCTATATTTCCTGCACTTATGTAAGAAATAAACCCACGAATCCATTTTGGAAGACTAATTAGAAATCTAATTGCTAATCTCAACAGGAATGGAATGTGGATTTAGGTGACTATAAATAACAAAGGAATCTATTTCTTGTTTCTTCCCACTTAAATTGTGTACACAGGCAAAATGAAGTAGAAGGCTGAACAATTAGTTCATTAATCAATTCTATGTAATTTAGTATTCAGTGTCCAAAGAGAAGTTCTCAATTATCCAAATAACTTCTGGATTTATGATACTGAAGACATAGTTCCAACCACAGTGAAATGCAAGAATGTCAAGCCTTATTTGAGATAGAAGTTTTAGTTTCCCACACTTTGGTAAGAATATTTCAAGAAAATATATGAATTTCACTTAACTTACTTAGATGGATGACATAACAGTATATGGTAATTCATCATGTGCGTTTTGAAGACAATCTTGCCGATTTGTATGCCAAATTCTAATAGCACCATGCCTTTTCCCCACCGTGAGTCCTTGTACGTTCACAATGAGTCTTTATATGTACTCTGTGCCCTCTTCTTGAAATGCTCTTCCTTCTCTTGGTCTCTTGACTAACTTGTACTGGTCCTTCCAGTTTCTTCAAATATATTACTTTCTCCAGGAGGTCATGTCTGTGTGACCCCTCCCCCCAACTATGCTGTATCGGGTGCCTTCTCAAACCACCTCTGCAGAGAAAATCTGAGCATCTTTACAGCATAGACCAAGCTTGAATTTTTGAGCAAATAATGTAGATTTCAATCATTCATTTACTTATTCATGCATTTAACATATGTTTATTTAGCACTTGCTCTGTGGCAGTCACTACTCTGGGCACCAGTGAACAAAAACCATAAGACCTGTTCTCATGGCATTTACATTGTTCAAAGGATACAGGTGCAAACAAACAAGCATAAACAAAACCCAAAATGCAATATTTTAGATAGTAATAAATAAATGAGTATGGTGAAACAGAGGTTCTGTGGGGCGGAATGTCTACTTTAGACAGGGTTGTCATGCAAAACCTTTCTGAAGGGATGACATGAGCTGACACCTGAATGATAAGAAGTCCCTCCTGTGAAGATCAGAGGGAGGAGCTTTCCAGGCAACTTGAGTTAACATCACATGCAAAGGCCCTGAGGCCTAAAAATAAATCACTGGGCATGTTCAGAGAGCAAAGAGAAAGTGAGCCTTATGGAGCATAGTGACCAGGGTAGAGGGTGGTTTGAGTTGAGGTTGGAGAGTGTATTTTATTTCAAGTGAAATGAAAAGCCATTCAAGCGTTTTATGTAAGAGAGTTATGTATGTTTTTTTAAAAGATTGCTTAGCCTACTGTGTGGAAAATGGACTTTTAAAAAAGTGAGGGTCAAAACTGGAAGTCCAGTTAAAGACTGTTGCTGTAATTCACTCAGTAAACGATGGCAGCTTGATCTAGCGGGTGGCAGTGGAGAGAAGAGAAGGGGATGGATTCAGGATATAGTTTGCAGTTTGCTGCCAGGACTTGCTGATGCATTGGATGTGGGAGGTGGTGAAAGAGAAAATCGAGGATGACACATAGGTTTCTGGCACAGCAGCTGGGTGGATGGGAATGCCATTTACTGAAATGGTTTTACTGAACAGGTTTACAAGGGAGAAATTCAGAATATTATTTTAGTCATTATTTATAAAGCCAAAAGCATGACTTCTCCCTTGGCAACAGAAAGAATTGTTTGTTTTGTGCTTCTTGGTCCATCTCTCTATCATAATATTCATCTGGTGTATTCATATTTACTTGTCAGCCTGCCCTCCCCCACCCCGCTGACACTGACATGCGATCCAGCACAGACCACAGTTTTCATCCAGTTTGGTGCGAGGGTGCAGCAGTGCTTGCCACATGGCAAATGTTAAATGACTGTGTTGCATTAGGCTGAGTTACACTAAATAAAACGGAACTATCTCATCAGTTTAACGAGAAAGGTAGGCAAAGGATCGATTCTGTTAAAAGCTATCAGTGCCGTCTCTCTAGATCTAAGGATAAAAAATCTGTTTCGAGATATGCGTTCCAGGGGCATTCTGTACTGAATTATTTAAAAATACAGCCCCTCTGGCCTCTGCCCGTAATACGCTTATGCCAAAATGTCTGTTCAGTGGTGTTATCCATTTTGGTATATCAAGGAGAAAATATAGTCAAATACTGACTTTGATGCACTAAGACACAGCCCAGGAGAAACATCACCCAGAGTTGCTGCTTCAGAGAGAAGGAACAAAAATTCAGGAACACGGGAAGTCCACAGTCTTCCTAGGTGACACAAGTTGGCCACAACTCTGCCTTCTGCTTGGCTTTTAGATTTATCTCGACTTGCCTAGTATATCTTCATAAAGATGACAAATGTGTTTTGTTAGAATGTTTTATCACAAAATTAGCAGGCTAAGGATCTCATTCTTCAGCAATTAATGCCCATTCATTTCTAATTTCCATGAGAGCTGCATGGTGAAAATTCATAATATGTCTTTCCCAATTAGGCTGGAATACATAAAATGGCTGCTCGAACTGTATTACTAAGCACAAAATAGATTATTTAATTAGCTCTTGTCTGGAGGTAAGAGAAAAGGGGAAATATAAATCAAGAAGAGATTGCAAAATAAAAGTGACATTCTTGTTGAAGTGTACACTGTGAGAGTAAAATCAATGAAATTATCGTTCTGCACAATCTGGTATTTAGTGACTGTATATTAGACTGCTAAGTGCAAGGTGAGTATAGAATTTGTACAAGCATCTCGATAATTGAAGCTCACTCAAAATTTCGTAGCCTCCTTCTGCCTCCAAAATGTGGATAAGCAAGGCAATGGAGCTTTTTGCCTGCACTGACCTCATTGGCATGGCCAATCATTTCCCTTGCTAAGTGCAGATGTAGCTTAAAGAGCTAGGTATCCTCAATATTCAGGTTATTTCTTTAGAGTTTCAGCTAAGCAGTCTGGACTGTGGCTGTTTCCAGCCCCAAAGGTTACAGTGAGTCAGAAGAAGTGAACAGCGGACAACTCCCATTGGTCCATGTTCCTATCAGGAACCAAGGGCGATGTGCTCCATGTTGATCCCACTGACCCTCTTTAGCTCTCTCCCCCAACACACTATGGTTCTGCGAGACCTTCATACTTGTTGTTCCCTTTTCCCCGGGTCTTCACATGGCTCACCCCTGCCTACATCTCAGATCATGACTGAAATGTAGGGCAGGGTGTTGAGGAGGTAAGCCAGGTTCCCTGGATGGAATCCAGCCCCACCACTTATTAGCGACGTGGCCTTGGACATCAGTTTAACCTCACCTCATGGTGTTCTCATCAGTCAAATGAGGATAGCAGTACCTACCTCAGAGGCTTACTCCGTGCGTGAAATTATAGGTAAACTGCTTTGAACAGTGACAAAACAGCAGTACTGTTTTGTACATCAATAACTTCCCTACCTAAGATATGCTCCACAAATTATATTTTTAAAAACCAGATTACAGAGTGAGTGGATAGTGTTATCCTTGTTTTGTAAAATGTATGTGGAGAATGACAGAGAAAGCTGGAATCCTACTCTCCAAAATGCTAACAGTGTTAAACTTTAAAGCAGTTAACTTTTAGTGGTAAAATGTTTCGTTCTTAATTTATTTTCTTTCTGCTTCTCTGTGTTTTCTCATTTTTCTTCAATGATTAGAGATTTTTTTTTTGTTTTAGAAAAATGTTTGGTGAAAGGGATATTCACATTTTATTGGATCTAGAAGGCACTTAGAGATCACCCTATTTTACACCTTTATTCTTTGAGAAAGAAGGGAACTAAGGACCAGAGAAGTAAGTCAGGACAGCAGTGGGATCAAATTCTTAGTCTCCAGTTACCATGCTATTTAACTGAGGTTCAGAAAAGATTTTTTGGCCTCTGGATTTACATATTTACATTATGATTTTGCAAATTTTATTTTTGGAATTCTCCTAAATAACTGTATGTTATTTGTAGTGTTCATCACGAGGAAGTACTATAAAACTGAGAGCTGGACAAATGTGAGAGAATTTTACATTAGAGTTAATATTTATTTATCTAGGTTTTTTCCCACACTGCACGGCATGCGGGATCTTAGTTCCCCAACCAGGGATCGAACCCGCGCCCACTGCAGTGGAAGTGCAGAGTCTTAACCACTGGACGACCAGCAAAGTCCCTTATCTAGGTATTTTCAAATCTGCTTTGAAATGATAATAAAACTCATTATGTGGGAAAGTACACCAGTTGCATTGGTACCGTGAAAGAAAAAGATTTAATTGAGAAAGATATATCATAGTTATTTTTACCACAGATACTGAAGTAGTCCAAGGATCAGTATTAACCCAGTTGCTGGTTATTGATGATGAGCTTGCCCCATTGTGTGCTTCCTTCACAGTTTTCAAAGAATTGTACCTGTATTTCCATAAACAAAGGTAATGGACCACCCATGCAGCATAACCATGAGAGAACTCATAGATTTAGATGATAATCATAATGGCTGCTTTTTCTGTCTTTAGTTATTACCCCTGACTTGCTCTAAAATGGCTAAAGATGAAAAAAATTAGCAAAAATTAAGACAGTCTTGGGAAAATGAGATCGGGTCTGTGAGGTTGTTTATGTACTTTACATAAACAGGTACGTAACTGAGCATGAAAAATTACTGTATGGCCTTTGCCTTTTTTCTATGTTTTCCTTGAGACTGGCTGGGGATTGGTTGGGCAGTTCCTTATTTTGCTTATTAGAACCAAGACAAATGTTGAGCAGTTTACAGCCAGTGTGTGTCTGATGGTTCTTTGTTTTGCACATTGGTTGTTAAATATTTTTGAATATTACCTCTAATTAGAACTCTCAGTAGAAGAGCTACTAGGGAACAGGAAACAAAGGATTTATCCTATCTTAGCATTTCACATTCTCTCTCTCTCTGTCTCTCTTTCCTTCCTCCATCCCCATATTTTTATACATTGATAAGCATATATATGTAGAATGTGTGTGTGTAAATATACATGTATTTATATGCACTATATATATTGTCTTTGGACGTTAAAATGTAAAACACTTTTCTGAATATTTATTATACTTCATTGTAAATTTAAATTATTAAAAATCTGTATTCTCAATATAACAAAATAACTGACCATATTTTTCTAAGTCCTGACCCATTTCTCCAAGCCTAATTTTATTTAGCCATGAAAACATTGAACAAGGTCAGCGTTGAAGCATTTAATCTTCTCAACTTAAATCAAATTTTAACCTACTGGACAAGAGACCACCTGATAACCCTAGCAGCCTACAGTTTCAGAGCAGTCTAAGGTGGAACAGAAACAGACGTGCTGAACATAGGATTGAGAATGTCCATCATCAGTGCCAACCAGCTTTATCTTGTTTGCTGTGGCATCACCTAGGATGCAGTAAAAGAAGGGTAGCACTAAAAGTCAAGAAGAAAAAAAAAGTCATAGGATTCTGAGGTGTCGTCCCAGATCTACCACTAACTCATGTGAGACAAATGATGCCGTTTCCTTGGTCCTCAGTTTTCTTAGCTATAAAAATGAGTGATTTATAATAAGTTATATCTTAAGGGTCCTTCTAGTTGTTTTCTGAGATGCCAGTCACAACTCTCTACCTTACGTTACTCCAGTCTCAGCATTTGCACAGGCCACATAATATCAACTACAACTCACCACACAGGTGCTGTTCATTGGATCAGATTTCTTCTTAGTGCTAACAGCCAATCCTAGTTGAATGCAAAACTAGGTGCATTCACTCTTTCAGGCTACCACGGGTCATTTTGTGAACCTTCACCTCTGTGGCCATTGGATTTCCTAGTGGCTTAGAAGACTACATTCCCTTCAATGTTCCAAATTTAAGACCAAAGACTAAAAAAATCGAAAAGAGAAAACTAGAATATTCTGGATTATCGATGCAGTGTAATGTATTCTTCATTATGATACTACCATCTGTTCATAGTAAACTTTCCTAATATTGCCCCAAATTGGGTTAGATCGTCAAGTGAGCATTAACAACCACAATGGGTGTTCTTGAATAGATCAGCTTCAATTGTAGGCCATTTAATTAACCTAGCCGTCAGATTAAAAACCTAGTCATTAAGAGGATCTCTTTTTGATTGTAAACTTGATCTACAACCTTTTTTTGATGATTTAGCCTTTAGACTGGCAAGGATGAAACTTCTGCCTGGCAACAGGCAGAGATGTGCCCTTGACTTGAGCATAATTTTATATTACCTAAGATCTAGAGTTTGTCCCAAAACACGTTGCTTTATTTTACTCTCACTTCTGATTGCAACTTTTGTGTGGCTTTGTCACAGCGATCATGTCTTTCATTTAATTCTCTGACAACATCACATTTGAGCATCTGTGGGCATAAAACTTGTTTTATGAGAAGAACATCTGAATGACTAAAGGATGTGAGATATTTTGCTAAACTGCCATTGCTAATCTGATTTAATAGTGTCTCAATGATCTGGATATTTTGAAACCTTGACAAGCTTAGGAACTTGTCAGTCAGCTTTAGACCTCTAGCACAGTCAGATTCATTTCAGGTCCGTGGGAGCCAAAAGGTCTTAGATGGTCATTTCACTCTTCAGTTAGGAAGCATCTGTTAGGTACCTGTTGTGTATAGTACACTGTAAAATAAAAAGATGTGATCAGAGCCCCTGGGAGCCTGCAGTTTTAGAGAACTCCAAATTAATGAAAGGTCTAAAGTTTCATCCTTATTGGAATTATTGAATTGAGTTCCAGGAAACACATTTACAGATGGAGGGATTTGAAATGAAAGAGGACAGGAGAGGTGTCCAGCCTAGAATACAGATGACTTGGACATTCATTTGATTATGCATTTAAGCAAGAAATGTTCACTGAGTGCTTGTTGTATACTTGTCACTAGGGATACAAAAGTCTTCTATGTCCTCATAGATAATAGTCTAGTTTAGGAGCCTAATTACAACCTGAGGCAGGAGTGGAGCCAGACTGGGGAGGATGGAGAATTAAAGCAGGATTATTTAAGCTTCAATTGTGGTAAGAGCTACCAAGGAGCAGTGAAGGTGCAGTGAGATTATGCAAACAGTCAAGGTTTGTGTGTAAGGAAGCCTGGCCTGGTCTTGGGAATCAGCTCAAGCTTCCGTAAAGAGTTGGCCAATCTAACAGGAAGGATAAGAATTCCAGGCAATGGATACAGTATTTGTTTAAACCAGGAGCTGGCAAATTTCCTCCTGTAGGCTAGTCTTGCCCGTGGCCTGCTTTTGTAAATAAAGTTTAACATATTTTTCCATAAAAATGTTGAGTATTTTCAGCTAACTCCTAGATTCTCTGTAATTTTTATTGCGATTGTAAATGATATCTTATTTTTAATTACATTCTCTTTTACTTGTAAGTGATTCAGCATTTGGCAAGCTTGCTGAAATCTTATTAGTTCTATAGTTTGTTGATGCTGTTGACTCAAACTTTGCTATCTTCCGCATTTCTTCTAAGCCAGGACTTAGCCAACCCTTAGTTCATGGGCCACCTATAACCCACCACTGTTTTTGTAAATAAAATTTTATTGGAAAGTAGCCATGCTTATTTGTTTACATATTGTCTCTGGATGCTTTCCAGCTACAATGGCAGAGTTGAATCAGAGACTGCATGACTCACAAAACCTAAATAAAATCCTTGCTATCTGTGTCTGTGCAAAAAATAACTTTGCCAATCTCTGACAACAAGATGATATCTTTAAATATTTTAAGACGGTCCATCAAGACTTGTTCTTTGTGGCTCCAAAGACTTGAACTAGGACCACCATGTACAAATTAGGGGGAGAGGGACTTCCCTGGTGGCCCAGTGGTAAAGAATCCACCTTCCAGTGCAGGTGGTACGGGTTCGATCCCTGGTCAGGGAACTAAGATCCCACATGCCACGGGGCAACTAAGCCCATGCCACAACTACTGAGCTCATGCGCCTCAACTAGAGAGCTTGAGTGCCACAAACTACAGAGCCCACGTGCTTTGGAACCCGCATGCCATAACTACAGAGCCCGCGCGCCCTGGAGCCTGTGCGCCACAACTAGAGAAGAGAAAACCCGCACACCACAACTAGAGAGAAGCCCTCATGCAGCAACGAAAGATCCCGCATGCCTCAACAAAGATCCCGCGTGCTCCAACTAAGACCCGATGCAGCTAAAAATAAATAAATACATACATACATACATAAGAAAGAAAAAAAAATTAGAGGGAGAGAGAGTTGTTTAGCTCACAATATGAAGAACTTTTTAGTAGGATCAATATAAAAGTACTTTGTCAAAAAAAGACAAAAGTCGGCTTTCTTTCACCTAAAAGATGGTGGCTTTATAATTAATTGCCCAAACTGGAAACTATTAGCAAATTACTTCAGGACTTGTTGTAAACCAGGACTGTCCCAGGCAAGCATGGACAAATAGTTATTCTACCTTCATAGGAGACACCTTTCTGGAATAGCTCAGGTTATCTCTGCACTTTAACTATTGAGAAGGAAGGAAAGAGATGTAGGTTTGATTGAGGTCAAATAATGGGGTTTGTTTTCACCTCCCACAGGCTTCTGAAGTCACATTAAAACCCCAAGTGTAAGTGAGATACAACCCGCAGGTGTCTTATTCCTCTTTTCCAGCACTGGGGAAGTTCTTATTTGCACAATTAATTATTGCCTCAAACGGGAATTCACTGATTAGGGGCTGGGTAGTGGTGGAGATTCCATGGACAGTCCCCTAGATCCTACAATGTCTCTTTCAACCCAGGGCAAAACAAGCCTTTCTTAAAAGAGTAAAATGGTGAACTCAGCCCAAGAAATGTGTATGACTAATCAGATATTTCCAAATATTTTTAGATAAATGGAATATATATCATATGATTCATTCCTCAAGAAAGGCCATGTGGGAACTTTTCATAGGACAATTTTTGCAGTTTTTCTTCAGTAGAAAATCCCACTCTGTAGAAGTTGGTAAAAGTCCCTTCTGTGGTTTAATTTACAACTGCAGATTCCAGCTAAGGCAGGTGTTGGCAAAATCTTATGGCCCAAAATTCTGCAAACCGGCCTCCTTCTGCCAAGACAGCTGTCTGCAAATTGTAGTTAAACAAGAGTGGTGTGTGGCTGATTTCTCTTTTATATTCTATAATTTGGCAGTTATTCTGTCACATTCTGGTTCTTACAGACATCAGCATCAGCCTTAATAATTTTTCAGGCTTTGAAAGGGAGATAATCATTGCCACAAGGTCGTCTGCAGGATCCAGGCTCTTGATTGGCGTTGTGACTGGTGCGACTCCGCGTTACTAGTCATCTCCCAGTGACTAGCCCATGATGTCTGTTACTCTTCGGTGCAACTTCTTGCTTTGGCTCAACACCTCATGGTTGCTACAGAAGTTCTTAAAGTACAGAAGTATCAGCATCACCTGGGAACTTGTGAGAAATGCACATTCTCAGACTCCATCTCAACTTACTAATTCAGAAACTCAAGCCCTCCAGGTGATTTAAAGTTTAGGAACACTGGTTTTGGAAAGAACACCTAGAAATTTGTAGCATGTCTTCTTTAGGAAATAAACTCAGTTATTCCATAAACAATTAATTGTTGCCTGCATATGCCGCATCACTATGCAAGGCACTGGAAAAGGGTAACTACAAATGTCATGAAGATAATGATCAGGTCTGTGGTATGCACATCGTAACCCCATTGCTATAGTTGGTGTTAAATCAATATTTATTGAATTCATTGGAATGTAAATACACCTAAGCCCCTGACTCCTGAAGACTTTGATGTATGAAATTTTAAGTGATGTAACTTTCACTATTGTTGTCGCAGCCGGTGCTCTCACTCCAATGAATAGAAAACATTGACAATGCATTTTAATGAATTAAGACTTTTTTCACCTTATGTTTAAAATTATAGATATAGGTATCTCTATTTAGAATTGAAAGCAAGAGTTTTCGCTATAGGCAATGTATATATTTCAGTCAGGAGAAAGGAAATATTGCTGAGATTATAAATCCTGGTTGATCCTGACAATATTGTATGCACTTTTACTTCAGCTGTACCTTGGTTGTGTAGACATACCTAGGCCTTTATATCTTTCCACCTTCCTAAATAGTTTGAAGATGGAAAAAGGATTCTGGAGCAATTCCATCAATGGCCTCACCCTTTTTGCCTAATTATTATGTAAATCACCAGAGCAGCTATAGACCAATTAAGTTCAAAAGTGTACAGGTGGTCAGAGGAATGACTTGAAAAATGCGCTCCTCTTTTAAGGGGCGTTTTGTTTCTTAAAAAATTAAAAAAGGCAGGAGCTTTTTAAATTTAATGTAGAAAAAGGCCAAATTAGTTGACATGAAAGAAATAGTCAAATAAAAATATAGCCTGTGCCAGATGTAATCAAATTAAATGGAACGCTTCACAGGTGTTCCAAAAAATGTTCATAATGTAGTTGAAAAAAATGGCTTCCTTCATTTTTTTATGATTTAAATACTAAGACAGTCTTTACATGTAATAAAAATTCTTTAAAGAGCAGTGAAACGCATGCCATTCCATCTCTGATCCCTATCTTTATGTCCTGTAACTATTTCCATAAATACAGTTCAATCTTCATCATTACTGATAACTCTGTTACTCAGTTCCTGTAGCCATAAATATAGATCACTGTGTGTCCACCCAGAAATCACTCCACGTGACCACATAAACAACCTACACAGCTCATTTTAGAGAAGCATGATCTGAAGTGAGTGAACTTGGACAAGAGCCATGATAATACTTAAAAACAACTTCTATGCCCGGGGAGACTTACATGTTTGACTTAATGGCTATTATGTGTCCCAGTATAAAGGGCCACATTTCTACATCTTTTCCTCCCTTTCACAAATTCCTACGTATCACAGTTTTTTCCATATGCCTTGTACTGAGCTAAGATTTGTGAGGAACAGAAAAAAATCAGAAGTACTTCCATTCCTCAAAGAAGTAAAAGTACAACAGAAGAGATGACAAATGTATAAATAGCTATAAAGATGAGAGGAAACAGCAATGTTATTCGGGAGCGCCCAGAAGTTTATTTATAAAATGTTTCATGACAGTTTTTTACTGAGCACCTAGTAAGTGAAGAGACAAAGATAAAAGCAAGCATGAAAAAGATGGACATATTACTTGACATCATGGGGTTTACAGTCTGGATGGAAGACAGAACTAAACACATGAACTAAACATGAGAAGTATACATTGTGATGAAGGCAGAAGTCACAAATAAACAAAATATTTCAGAACTTTGAAATCTTTGAAAGAGATGTTCTTTTAAAAATTGTTCAGTGAGGAGCCAACTGGTAGGCAAGACAAGATGGCAGTTAAGAAGAACATGGCTATGACCCAGCAATCCCACTACTGGGCATATACCCAGAGAAAACCGTAATTCAAAAAGACACATGCACCCCAGTGTTCATTGTGGCACTGTTTACAATAGCCAGGTCATGGAAGCAACCTAAATGCCCATTGACAGACGAATGGATAAAGAAGATGAGGTACATATATACAATGGAATATTACTCGGCCATAAAAAGAAACGAAATTGGGTCATTTGTAGAGACATGGATGGACCTAGAGACTGTTATACAGAGTGAAGTAAGTCAGAAAGAGAAAAACAAATATCGTATATTAACACGTATATGTGGAATCTAGAAAAATGGTACAGGTGAACCAGTTTGCAAGGCAGAAATAGAGACACAGATATAGAGAACAAATGTTTGGACACCAAGGGGGGAAAGCAGCGGGGGTGGTGGTGGTGGGATGAACTGGGAGATTGGGATTGACATGTAGACACTAATATGTATAAAATAGATAACTAATTAACTAGAACCTGCTGTATAAAAAATAAATTAATTAAATTAAATTAAAAAAAAAAAAAAAGAAGGATTTGGATAGAGGGCCTGGTCCAGAAAGAGAGCTATTACCAGAGATAACTACAAAGAGTATGGCCTAGGTGTGGTAGACTGGGGAGAGCTCAGTGGACCTGTTTATTCAAATTCCTCACTCTATCCTATTGTCTCTGCATGGCATAACAAACTTTGTTTACCAAACATTTGCTTTTCCCATATTTCTGTGAGTTGTCTTCCTTCCCTTTGAAGACCCATATCCCTACCCCCTCCTCCTTAGCTCACGATGGCCTATAAGCTTTAACTGCCTGCCTGTCTTTGACCCTCTCATGCCTATGTGAGGCTCCCATATGTACAAAATTAAATTTGTTTTTTCTCCTGTTAATGTCTTAATTAATAAATAAGCCAAAAGAATTTTAGAAAGGTAGAGAAAAAGTTTTTCCTCCCTTACATTCCCAGTTGTATTCCTGGCATCTAGGGCAGTAAAAAAAAGAAAGAAAGAAAGAAGCCAAATGCAAAAGACCACACATTGTATGATTTCATTTATATGTAATGTCCAGAAAAGGCAAATCTATAGACATAGAAAGCAGGTTAGTGGTTGCCCGGGGGCTGGGATTGGTTCTGGAATTAACTGTCAACAGGCATGAGGGATCTTTTTGGGGTGATGGAAATGTTCTAAAACTGGGTTATGGTGATGGTTGCACGACTCAGTCAATTTACAAAATCTTTACATGTTTTTTACAGTAAGTCATGGGAAACAGTGAGAACTGAAGCAAAAGAGATTTGATACTTTCTGGTCATTTAAAGACTGCTGTGGGCTACAGAGTGTAGGGCGTACTAAGGAAAGGGGTACAGGAGGCTGGAGGAGGGGATTTTGAGTCGGGGCCATAATAGGTGGGATTTTAGGATGAGGAGATAATAGCTGAGGGGACCTGGGACACTGAGCAGTGCTATTTCAGTTGCTCAGGACAAGAATATGTGAGACATTTTTGATCCTTGATGTATCTTTCATAGTTGCATTACAGAAACCAGGTTTACATGTAATGTTGATAGAACGAGGGGGTAGGGGAAAACCTGATCATGGCTGAGACAGTCTTGACCCTCCGTATTTTAACCTTATCATCTCATCTCCCTTCCACTCATGATACACTGTAGTGTCGTTTGTCTTGATTTCCCAGGAGGACAAAAGACCTCTTTCTCTCAAGGCAGTTGTTTTTCTAATTAACACTGCTCTCGGAGTACACAGCCGCACACACAGCACTCAGAGGTGTTAACTTGTTCCTGCGCTCGGAGTCATACTACTGATATTTATGGGATGGTGAGTCAGCTGTATGGGTTGTTTGTTAGCAAGTTCAGCAGAAGTGTGTGAATGCGGGCGTTAGCCAGCACTGTCTCTTTATGGTCCTGCTGTGGGGCACATGCTCAAGGGAAGGAAAACCCAAACGTAAGTGCAAGAGGACTCAGAGACTGACCAGAAAGGGGGGAATGGTTTTGTATCTGAACGTGTCAAGCATGGATTTAGTGTACTGGAATTTAGTTCTGGAGTGTTACTCCTGCAGTGGCAAGAGGCCATAGTAAAAGATTAAGATGAGGACTCAGGGACCAGAGTTGCAACCTTGAACACCAGTCTGTTTAACCCCTTCGAGAGTACAGACTTGCTTGTGAAAGGCAGGAACAGACTAGAACTGTGGTTTCCATTTTGCGGGGGTTAAGGTCCTTTCTAGAATGGGTTGCTAGGTATGGGTCCTTTCTGCAGAAAAGTATGCATGCATGAATGCCAAGATTAAGAATACTGAACCAAATTAACTCAAAGGTGTCTTCCAAATCCATTCCTCCCTGTCAGTCTATGAAAGGATAAAAATGAACAACTATGTTCAACTTTGCGCTTTTGATGACATATGTCACAGCAAACCTAGCTAGACTAATGCATCATCTGTCACTTGGGGTTGATTTCTTTTTTTCACATTGAGGAAATCCCATTGCTGCTTCCCAAACTGTGAAGCTGCAGATAAAGAGGGTCACCTCTGCAAAATGAATGGAACTGTTTCTCTTAGTCATTGTACCTGTCCCCATCTGTTCCTTACTTTTAACCTTTCCATCTGAATCCTTCAGTCTCTTTTCCCTCTAACTGTGGGAAGCCTAAAGAAGAGACGAAACGGAGGACCCTATCATGTTTTAGTAAGCTAGATAATTTCAAACTTTATATTGGGACAGTTGACTCAGAGACCACAGGAAAAGCCTAGAAATTGAATAGAAATAAATGTATTAAAACAATTAGAGTAGTAGTAGATAGTGTCAAGAATGTATTGATAAGAAATCATTTATAAGCATTTAGTTATAAAGCATGGACTTAATTTGTTAGGCTGTGCTGCACACAGTACAGTAATTGTACAGTAATTTTCCAGGATATGGGAAAGTGGGAGAATATGACCTTCAAGGTAAGCCTGCCATTGCTGCCATCGGCAAGGTGGGTATAACTTAAAGGTTGTTTTCAGTGGTTGCTTCCTATTGTTCTTTTGTCATTGTTTCAGAATATATTAAAAATATAAGAATTTTGTGTTACCTTGCATATACCAATTTATGACTAATTCAGATTGCCCTTCAAAAGTGAAAGAAAAGTAATTTGTGGTGATAAATTGATTCCTCAGAAATTGTCTTTATATAGACACAATAAAGCATGAACATTTTTTTTAATGTATTTTAAATTTTTTGCAGTATGTTTCCAAAACAATAATTAATATCTTCCTGGTGACTAGGACTTTATAGCCCTTCCTCTTTTTCTTCCATGACTACTTTTAAAAAAAAGTATTTTCAAGAAGCAATGGGGTATGCATGGAGAATTTACTCCTAGGCAGATGGTGTGGTGCTGTGATACAAATTTTTCTCTAGCAGTAACTGGGAGAGAAGCCATGATTCACGGCTGTTAAGAGATAGGAGCCGCTTTAAATGAAGGAATTAATTGCACACACAGTGATGTGTAGGAGCATCCTACGTTAACAGAAAAACACTTGTGTATGTTTTAAAAGAATCTCCAAGACTTAGCTCCTTTGTTTATTCACAGGGGTGATGGGTGAATATGAGCCAAAAATAGAAGTGCAGTTCCCAGAAACGGTCCCGACTGCAAAAGGAACAACAGTGAAGCTGGAATGCTTTGCGTTAGGAAAGTAAGTTCTGGTTTCTCTTCTCCCTTGTCCTCCCTCCAGCTTGGGCAAGTGTAGAATTTTCTTTGCACTCTTCGCCGTGATGGTTTCTGAAGTAACTGAAAAGCAAGCCAAGCCTCTCTCGCTGTGATTCTGTGTGCGCATCTTTGATTTCGCCCTCTCATCATGGAGAGGGGACGTGTCATGGGACGAGAGGGATTAGCCTGCCACGATGGACATGGCCACAAAGGAGAGGAGAATGGGCAATTCTGAAAAAGCGCTTTGTTCTATTACAATGACCTGTAATGTACATGTTGTCTAACCCAGAATGACAGGAAAACAATGGCCTTCATTTGGGGTACAGTGAAGTTGACTGTTCGGAAAAATGTGGACTTTCATTCGGGTCCCAGTTTACGGAATATGCACCAAACTTGTCTTGTACTTCCTTTTAAATTGCCCGTCTCTTCTTTCTACCGTTCTGAAAATTTTATTTTATTGCAGTATAGTTGATTTACAGTACTGTGTTAATTTCTGCTGTACAGCAAAGTGAGTCAGTTTTACATATATATATATTCTTTTTCATATTCTCTTCCATTATGGTTTATTACAGGATATCGGATATAGCTCCCTATGCTGTGCAGTAGGATCGTGTTGTTTATCCATTCTCTATATACTGCTTTGCATCTGCTAATCCCAAGCTCCCAATCCATCCCTCCCCACCTCCCTCCCCCTTGTCAACCACAAGACTGTTCTCTATGTCTGTGAGTCAGTTTCTGTTTCATAGATAAGTTCATTTGTGTCATATTTTAGATTCCACATGTAAGCAATAGCATCTTCTTTCTACTTTGGATTTCAATTTCCTTCTGCTTTGGCTAGAGATTGGTAAGACCTGATATTCTCTAAGAGAGTCTTTATTTTACAGAGTCATCTGAAAATTATTCACAACTTTATTATTCAATCTGTGGAGTCTTCTTAGATAAGCCTACTTGGGAACCAGTTAGATTTTCCGTTACAGTATCTGTCAGAGGGCATAAGAGGGATGAAAAGCAGATCAGTTAAGATTTTGCCAGTAACCCTGCAGGAAAGGTTTGGCATCAGTGATAAAAACTGTCATCTGAAATAAGAAATTTTTGGTCATCTATGTACTTTAATGATACACGTGAATCTCTATGCCCAACCCCACCTATCTGGCTAACCCACTGCTAACTCCTCATCCTTTTCCTGTACCCAAATGTTGGCTAAGGCAGCAGCACTAACTTTTGCTCAACCCCTGTGTCAGCATGTAATCTATATTCACATGATTTTGTGTTTTACAGCAGCCATGGAAGAAAGCTGTTCTTTTTTTTTTTCAATTTTATTTTTAGCTCTAAAGGAAGGATTCTTTTGGTTTTCCTGTTTTCAAGTCATGGCAGTATATGCTGCAGTAGTATCTTTACTTTGGTGCTGCTGAAAAATACAGTGATCATTTTCTATGTCCTGAAAACTTACCCCGTTAAATAAATTATGACATTGCTGTAGGATTGAACACTGTACCAACATTAAAAGTCAAGTTGTAAAACAACATGTGAAACTTAGAAAATGCCCATGGTTTATTACTAAGAGACTAAAAGCAGATTGCCAAACAGTACAAGATGGTCCTGTTTTTTATTGTATATAAATATATATTTATATATATATATTAGGAAACTTAATTCAAAGAAAAGATGAGAGAAGGTAACTGGATAGGCTAGGAATGTGTTTGGTGAACTCTGCAAGGTGACACCTTGAAAAATCTTCTGTGGAGGAAGACAACAAAATTTACTTTGTTTCTACTTCAAAAGGGGTATGAATTACACACTATTCACGCTGCTTGAATGGCACTAGAATGAAAACAAAGGACCCAAATTGGGCTCCTCCAATCTATACAGAAATGTTTGGGTATGCACATCCAGCTGCGGAAACACATCATCATGGCCCACTTAAGAGCAGAAAGACTATCTCTAAGTACAGTTATTTGTAAAGGCACGTATTAAGTGTCTATCTCATCACATGTAAAGACACCCAGAATGTACTTTTGATAGAGCCCTTTCTGCCTTTTGAGTTAGTGTCTGCCTAATGAACTTAAATTCCTCTAAAACAAGTATAGTAGAGTTGATGGCTCTAATTTTTTAAATACCATCTCAGGTTTTCCAGAGAAGATTAGCAAAGTCTTTAGTGTAATTACTTGTCTGTGTGTGCTTTTTGTGAAAAATAAATATGTAAACAATTGTATCCCCTGCTAGGAAGCCGCAATCTTAAAAGCTGTGGTTAGCTCACTAAACCATTGATTTGCATGCAGATTCAGTGATGCCCTTGCAATTTAAGATGCGTTCTAACAGTTTTGGCTGGAGGATGATAGATGTCTTGAGAGTACTTAAAGACCCCACAGATTGTTTCTTTCCTTATCTCACTACTTAAGTAAAGTTTCCTGAAACCACCCTCCTAATGGACTTCTACAAGTTGATAAGGTCCCACAGAGAGTGTCCCAAGGGGCAGCAAGTAGAAGCTGCCAGTTTCTTATCCCCTGAGCCTTGAAACTGACACCACATCACTTCTGCTTTATTTCAATAGTCCAGGTAGCCAAAGAACCCACCAGGTTCAAGGAGAGGGGGGCCTGGACCTCATCTTAGTGGAAGGCATCTTTAATTCTCCACATCTGTGCATGGACATTTTTATTTTCATATTTATGATTTTAAAAGAAACAGATGCACTAGAAAAAATAGAACAAGCATATAAAAATCTGTTTTTATTTCATTGGTAATATTGCATACGATATAGATTAACTCATTTAAGGTTAAGAAAGGTTATTTGATTTTAAGGAAAACACTAAGTATATAATAATACTGGAGATGTGGATATCACTAAAATCATCATAGTGATACGTAAATAAATGACATTTGGGGAACACTGTCTAGTGCAAGCTTATAATGCTTAGAAACAAGAAGGAAGGGGTTGTAAGGAGCATAGGTTCAAATAAAAGAAACAGTCTCTCTAACTTGATTCACTCCCATTTTTTCTTGCTATCAGTCCAGTACCAACTATTATCTGGAGAAGAGCTGATGGAAAGCCGATAGCAAGGAAAGCCAGAAGACACAAGTCGAATGGAATTCTTGAAATCCCTAATTTTCAGCAGGAGGATGCTGGTTGGTACGAATGTGTGGCTGAAAATTCAAGAGGGAAAAACATAGCAAGGGGACAGCTGACTTTCTTTGGTAAGACTGTGATTCCAGTTTATCATTTGTTGACCTTCCTGGTATTAACATTATAAGCTGGGAGGTTTGCATTCAGGTTTTTTCAGAAGGATTGTTCAAAATAGGATTGTGTAAAACCCTTGGTTTGCTGCTTAATTAGCATGCCCTGGGTGATTCTGGGTAGCGAGAGTGAGGATGGGGGGCAGGGATGGAAGATATATGCTGATACGTTTGGCGGATAGAAATTAGTGTGAACACACTTGCAAAGGACCTATTTTCTCTCCTGCCATCAAGCTGTAAAACTGACACAGGAAACATTGTGTTATTCCTGCTCCAGTTTTTGGTTTTTTTTTTAAAGCTCTCTGCTTTTCTTCGTTCGAATTTTGATTTGGAGTTCGTGTTAATCCTTTGTAATTGCTCCTATTTGGTAGTGATTTAATATGGTATCATGAACATTTCAAAATGCACATTGTCCAAATTTAGTTCTTACCAGCGTGGAGCATGACAAATCTCTCTCACCCCAAAGACCTTTTCTGCGCAGCTGCTCCTATTCCAATCGAATCATCGGCATTGATCCAAACATAATATAAATGTAAAACCTCTAGCAAGTGGTCATCAATTGAGCCTATCTTGGAAACCCTGTTAGGGTATTGATTTGAAATCCAGAAAGGGATTTCATTGGATAGGCATTTTGAAAGCAAATTGAGTTCTCCCAAATTGGAACATGCCTGAATCCCATCTGTCTGGGGTATTGAAAATAAATATTATAGATTGATAAGTATTCAAGAATGGCTTAAATAAACAACAGTGTATGTTAAAAGGATGAGAGCAGTTCTTTAGGCAGGGGCAAGTTGTAGCAAAGGCTTTAAACCTTCCTATTTCTTGCAGTAACTAATACCACGGAAGTCTATTTATTTCATCAGTTCTTCTTCCAGAACGTTTTGGTTTTAAGATATGGGGAAAGAATTTTGTTCAGTGATCATGCAGGATTTTCTAGAAGCATGATTAGAAACTGGGTGGAGATTTTGAATATCAGCTAGCCTTCAGCAACCTCCCCCATCTGACCCTCAGCATTTTGGACTCATACTTCTGACATTGACCAGTTGGTGGAAGAACACACATGATTTTACCAAGTGCTTCACGTGATGACTTCAGCACCCGTTGTTTGAATAAATATGCACTCTTTTTTCATCACCCATCTTCCTTCAACAATAAAGGACCAACTCTACTCATGCCAGATGACAGACTTGATGCTTGATCTTTGCTCTTTCATAAACTGTCATGGTTGATACCTTATTTAATTGGTTGAAAAGCAAAAGACATCACAGTTCATTGGCTGGAAAAACATAAGACTGAAGGTTACAGATTTGTTCAGTGAGGTGCACTTGCCGTCTTTTTTAAGTGTTTAGGATACATTCTTCTCTCCAGTGTAATAATTATTTCTCCTGTATCAGGTAGGAACAACCTGAAAATATTCAGGTAAATGGCCTTTTTTTTTTTTTTAATTAGTTGGTTAGATATTTCCATCCAGTGGCAGTGGTTCCTAAGTGTTACTTGTGTTGCTCAAATAATTGATTGAAGTCATTTTTCACTTTCATGATTTTCTTTGAAGTGAGATATCTGTTTTCAGTATGTTAAAAAGGTGTGAAATAGTCTGCTACCAGGAGTTGACATAGTTCTTTCTAGTACGTCAGAGGTTTCCTGCACCAGAAATAGAAGAGTCCATTGTTACTGTTGTGGAGAATCAGCCTTGTCACTGGCCTTCAGCCTTGTATAGTGAAAGGTTTTCTCAGGGGTCCTGCCTGGAGATGAAAATCAGGTCCTAACAGTGTTTCCCTTTTAAATGAACTTGTCTGCATCCGTGCATGGAGAAAAAGCAGAATGAAATTTGCCTACTTTCTGAAGATAACTCAGCTTTTTCCTCAGTTGTCAACCACCCTTGGTGTTAGTTAGAAGCTTGTCTAATAAGTTGACTTTCATGGTGCTGGGCTTTTGCATCTATGTTTATTCTTTTGTTTTTCCTCAACTAGCGTATCAGCGACACAGAAATTATCAAATTGTTTTCATTGTCACAGGAGAGCTTAATTATACAAAAGTGCTTGGCTGTCATTTTTTTTTCTTTCTTTTTATATATTTTTTCTGGTCTCTAGTGGGTTTGTCCAGTGCTGTGTTTCTGATATCCAGCTGCCTAGATCTCCAAGTTAAATGAGTTATTATCATTAAAGTCACCATATATTTCACAAAAGAGGAGAAAGTAGCCCCAGTCACTTATCCATGAACGTTCTGTCTTTGTTAACAAGAAAATTTCTTACAACATTAAGATGTGCTGTGATAGGGGATTATAAACCATGGGTTTCAGCTTAGAAACCTGCTTTTCCTTTTTGGTTCCAAGTTGCTGCATCCCATTCATCAACTCTTCACTTCAACAACCACGGACAGGTGTGCTCACTTCTGTTCTGGCCTGACAAAATGGCAATTTTTCTGATCCTGCCCTAAACCTTTTCACCTTCCTCCAAAGGCCTGCTGGGCATGGTTCCATTGCTCCTACGTTCCTTGTATCAGGATGATAGAAGCCCCTGTTCCTGGTTGGTGTGTTTCCACTGTGGCTGTCTCTTTAGGTTAGCATGTGCTACTCGTGGTTGCGATATGGGAAGAACTGAAACTAGTTCAGACATAAAACATTTTTACCCATCTCCATTTTCCCAATTTATTTTTGCCATGACCTATACTTGTCTGTGTGGTCTAATTTTAATCTGCTCTTTCAGATATTTTTGAGCATACAAAACTTCCTAAAAATAGATCTGTTATATATTCAGGGTTAAAATACTACAGATATTTGTTACTTAAAGGTTGACATTTTCCAAAATGACTTTAATATATTATTAATTTGTTCAAAAGAAATTTTTATTGCCTACCATATGGCAGGCAATGTTGGGCACTTAGGGTTGTAAGACAAATCCCTGCCTTCAAGGAGCTTGTCTTTTACTAGAAGCTGACGGGCAATTTACTATTAAGCAAATAAATGAACTAGAAAATTTCATAGTGTGGTAAGAGTTGTGAAGAAAATGAGTAGGATGATATGATAGCAAATAACTAGGAGCAGAAGAAAGGCTTCATAAGATAAGGTAGTCAGGGAAGACTTGTCTGAGATTTGACTTTGGAGCTGAAACCTAAAGGATGAAAAAGAGCCAGGCTTTCAAGGAGTGGTACATTCCAGGCAGAAGGTAAGGAAGTACAACGGCCCTGAGACAGGAAACTACTTAACATTGCAATTAACACTGCATTGTGAGATGTATCAAGGAAGCTAGTGTAACTTAGTCATAGTGAGAAAGGGCAAAAGGTTTGGAAACATAGGAGGGTGACACATTATGCAGTACCTTGTAAGCCAGCCACAGAGTTTGGGATTTATTCTGATCATAACGGGAAACCAGTGGAGGATTTTAAGCAGGGGAATGACTCAATCACATTCATGCTTTTAAAAGACCACTCTGGTTGTTTTGTGGTGATTAGATTATAGGGAACCAAGAGTAAAAGCAGGACAACCGGTCAAGGAGCCAACCAGGTGAGAGAGGTTGGTGGCTAGGACTCAAAGAAGTAAAATAAATGGAGGCTTGACATATATTTTGGAGTTAGAATGAATAAGACACTCCCAAGTCATTCCTACACTTAGACATTTTATAGATAAGGAAGTTGATACCAAAAGAGAAAATGTTACTGATTGAAGTTACATGGTTAAGTAGAGCTAGATTCCAAATGCTATGCCTGTTCCTTCATGCTAGAGGTTCTCAAACTTCAGTGTGCTTTAGAGGAATCTGAAAAGTTTATTAAAATACAGAATACTGCGTTCTATCCCCAGAAGTTCTGATTCTGTAGAACTAGGGTGGGACCTGAGAATTTGTATTTCTGTTAAGTTCCCTGGTCATGCTTATACAGCTTGTCTGGAGTCCACAGTGTAAGAACCATTGCTCTCGTGCTAGGCTGTTTTCAAGTGGTAGAGTGAATCCTAAGATTAAATTACATGCAAGCAAAGGTGTTCCTGCTTCCCATGAAAGCTAGCAGCTTGCTGTCACATCAAGCATTATGGCCAATCTACATAGGCAAAGTAGGAGGGTGCTAAAGTAATTATCTTTGAATAAAGGAAAGGGAAGTATAAAATGGATTTAATTCACTTGATAATTATTCATCTTTCCACCTCATTATGTCTGTATAGTCACTTCCTTTTTGCACAAATAGACCAATAGAGTAACATCATTTACAAGAATGAAGCATGAACTAAAGGAACCTGATATTTAATGCCTTTTGTTCAGTTTCTCCTATATGTAACGGGTGTTAAGAGAGTAAAATCATCTTCACCATGAGGAAATAGGGAATATAATATTTGAGCGGTGAACAGGCTGTTGTTCATAGAATCCTATAATGTTTGAGCTGGAAGGATCTACTGGGGCCAACTCATTGATTTTTATTTTTAATTTATTTTATTTTATTTTTATTTTTGGCTGTGTTGGGTCTTCGTTGCTGTGCGCGGGCTTTCTCTAGTTGCGGTGAGCGGGAGCTACTCTTGGTTGCGGTGAGCGGGCTTCTCATTGCAGTGGCTTCTCTTGTTGCGGAGCACAGGCTCTAGGTGCGCGGGCTTCAGTAGTTGTGGGGTGAGGGCTCAGTAGTTGTGGCTTGCGGGCTCTAGAGCGCAGGCTCAGTAGTAGTGGCGCACGGGCTTAGCTGCTCCACAGCATGTGAGATCTTCCCGGACCAGGGCTTGAACCCGTGTCCCTTGCATTGGCAGGCGGATTCTTAACCATTGTGCCACCAGGGAAGCCCTTCTCTTTGATTTTTATAAGTTAAAAAAAAAGAAAAAGAAAAAGAAAAAAAGGCCCAGAGACATAAAATAACTTACCCAAGGTGATAGAATGAGCGAGAATCAGAGCTATGACTAGACCTGCTCTTTCTGTGTTCCTTTTCCTGCCAATAAGACATTTTAATAAAATAGGTAAAGGGGAAAAAAAATTCATCAATCATCCAGATACTTTTTCTGCTTATTTTCCACAACCAAAGTCATAAATTAAAACATCCAGTTGAACAGTTGACTTATTCACTTCCTATTTTCCAAGGTGATCACCTGATTATTGAGTCCAAAAGAGCTCTTTTTTATTTTCCTCTCCAACTTACATCTATGGCTATATGTCTAGACCTTGTGGGCCATGGTCCTTTGGCTCTAAAGGCAAAACTGTAGCCATGATGACACTGCACCTGGTGTTGGATTATCTGTAAGGTCAGAATACAGAAGCATTGTGTAGCATCTCATACTAATTTCCCCACAGATGTGCTATGTATATGTGATCACCAGATCAGTTCACACACTGAACTATTCAGCCCCACAAAGTGGCTTAAAAGATAGAGTGACCAAAAAATGAACACAGCAGATAAGGTAATTTTGCAGTAAAGCCGTAGTCTGCTTAATTGTCCTAGACAGAACTGATATCGAGACCCTCAGTATCCTTGAGTGTCGCTTCAGATAGTCAGCAATTTTTGTTTCCTTCACTTCAGCTGGTAGTTCCAGTTAAGTGGGTTGGTGCAGTTTTTCAAGGGGTGCACATTGAAACATCTTGTAAATAGTGGTCGGTGGGAAGTAATACAGGAGTAGGGTTACAGGGTCCTTACCCCATGAGAAACTTCAGACCAGGGAAGAAAAAGTCACATCAAAGACAATGTATTGAAATGCAGTTCCATTCCCTTACTCTGTTGTCACTGAAGGCAGATGTAACTGTTACAATTTTTATCTATCAAGGAATATTGTTTAAATTTACTTGTAGCAAGTTTTGCATACATGGATTCACTTATCTGAAAGTTTCCGTGCTTCTCTAAAGCTGGAGTCCTCAAATTTTGGCTTTCAGGTCCCCTTTTCACTCTGAAAGATTATTGTGTACTCCAAAAAACTTTTGCTTATGTGGGTTATTTCTACCAATATATAGCATATTAGAAATTAATCCCGAGAATTTGAGTACTTTATTTTAAAATGACAACAGTATAATCAGTGCATATTAACATAATTAACATATTTTAAGAAAACTGTATTTTTCCAAACAAAAAAGAGGGATGTTGTTTTGGTTTTTGCAAATATCTTTAATGTCTGTCTTAGCAGAAAAAACTAGATTCTGGTACGTGCTTCTGTGTTTAATCTGTCATGATTGTTGTTTTGGTTGAAGGGTACGAAGAAAATCTGATCTCACACAGATGTGTAGGTGGAAAGAAAGGCTCTCATGGAGTCGCTGAAAGAGACTTGGGGAACCCCAGTGGTCCTGAGACCACACTTTGAGAACCATGGGTCCAAAAGAATACTCCCTTCTCCATTGACAGTAGGGGCATAGTTTGAGAGCCTGTCAGGAGAGCACGGACGTTGAAGCCAAGCAAGGCCTGTGTACCAGTCCTAACTGAGCCACTTTCTGAATCTGGACTTTAATGTCTCTGGACCTCATCTGTAAAATGGGGATAATGACACTTAACTTGCAGGTTATTATGAGGTCGAGAAATAACACATATAAAGTGATGCTGATTGAGATATTATGTAAATACTTTAGTGTCTGTGATTGGTAGTACTTTGCTCAGAAGGTGAATAGGGGATGGAGAAAGGAATGTATTTAACCCAATAAGAGCACATTCAGAGAAACAGTAGGCAGTGACTGAGTTGAGGATTAAAAAGAAACATAAAGAAATTAGTCTGTGTTAAACTAGATAATAACTTGGTTTGTTTGGGTGGCAGTGGGCTTAGTGAACCAGCCTTAAGACCTTTTTCATGAATGTATGGCTAATTGCCAATCCTTTTTTATTCATTGATTCATTTCTCAAGTTCTGAAATGACTACAGCACATCCAGGAAGAAAAGAGAAAACGTATGCTCTTATAGAAATTAGGTAGCAGTAAAAGAGTTAAACCAACCCATTCAAAAACAATACACGTGACGGCACAGAACAGTTTTGCTGTTTGTGCCCTATGAGCTGTATGTGTTCAGGAGGATAGCAGTTGACAGATCAGGGAAGGCTTCATGGAGGAGGTGTTTCTGTAGAGTGAACACTGGGTAGGGATGAAGGGGAGGAGAACATTCCAAAAACACAAGTTGTTTTGAACAAAGATAAGAGGCAGGAGCTGGCTTATTGGATTTGAGAACAAAGAAGACCCTCATTTGACAGGAGCTGTGTGTTCACTGGGCATACTTGGAGAGAAAGTGAGAGAACTAGGTAGAACCAGATGACAGAGCACTTTAAATATTAGCCTAAAAATATGAAATGATGGCAATGTTCTCTTAATTTGTAGAGCATTTACAGTGTGCAAAGCACATTCGCACATCCTATCCATTATCTCATGCATGGATTACTTCCTACAATCATATCTGTTTTATATATTAATGAGTACCTATTAATAGAAACGTACCTGCTTTTGGTTACCCTTAAGTGTGCCTTCACATAGTTGGTTTTTATATTCTTTGTGGCTTATCATTGTTACCTGTGAGACAGTTGGCCTGGTGGCACCTCCTGTGCCATTGCCAGCAGTAAAAGTACAGTGCAACTTACATAGAGATGAAGAGATCACAAATAGGAAAGTCTGAGTGAAGCAGTAATTAACAGAGAACCCAGGAGATCCAAGAATTCAGATGGTTCAAGAGGTAATTAAAGGTTTAGCACATTAAAGTCAGAAGGGACTTTAGACACCATCAAGTCCAGCCTCCCCTTGATTCAAATGAGAAAATGTACACACTCAATCTCCAGGTTCCAAATTCAAAGCTCTTTCTACAAAAGGACAAGATTTAGATACCTCAAAATAGTACTTTTCAACATGTATGTATTGTTAACAATTGTCACGTTACTTTTTTAAACATGAAATTTTCAATATTTAAAACAAAGGAAGGCTGTCCTAGTTGAAGGACGTCCCTCCCAAGAACTCTCTGAGCGTCATAGAACTGAATTTGAAAACCCTCATTAGCAGGGATCCCCAACCCCCGGCCACGGACTGGTACCAGTCCGTGGCCTGTTAGGTACAGCAGGAGGTGAGCGGCGGGCGAGTGAGCGAAGCTTCACCTGTGTTTACAGCCGCTCCCCATCGCTCACATTACCACCTGAGCTCCACCTCCTGTCGGATCAGCGTAGGCATTAGTTTCTCAGAGAAGCGCGAACCCTACTGTGGACTGAGCATACAAGGGATCTAGGTTGCGTGCTCCTTATGAGAACCTAATGCCTGATGATCTGAGGTGGAGCTGAGGCAGTGATGCTAGTGCTGGGGAGCGGCTGCAAATACAGATTATCATTAGCAGAGAGGTGTGACTGCCCTGAGACCATAATAAATCAGTTGCTTGCAGAAACACTATCAGTGAGTGGCAAGTGACAACTAAGCTGCATCTTATGGAGTAGACTGGACATAAGCAACACACTTCGGGTGTCACTGTCTCCCATCACGCCCAGATGGGACCATCTAGTTGCAGGAAAACAAGCTCAGGGCTCCCAGTGATTCTGCATTATGGTGAGTTGTATAATTATTTCATTATATATTACAATATAATAATAATAGAAATAAAGTGCACAATAAATGTAATGCGCTTGAGTCATCCCAAAACCATCCCCCACCTCCAGTCCGTGGAAACATTATCTTCCACAAAACCGGTCCCTGATGCCAAAAAGGTTGGGGACCACTGCCCATTAGGATATTGATTGCTGGTGTTGTGTGGGGAGTGGATGAGAGCCTGAAGTCAGAGGACTGGAGATTATGAGGGGAGATCAAATTTGGACCCTAGCACAGAACACAGTATGAGTATTTCTTGTGAAGCTCGTCCTACCTTTTAGTGACTTCTACAAATGAGAAGTTGAGGGTTTAAGAGGAAACTATAACAATAAATTGGAAGACTCTCTACAGTAAGGTTGGAAAATGAATAGTTCAAGTGCCAATACTGGGGATGTTGGATTCAAGGTAAAGATACTGACAGTATCTCAATGATTCTGTCAACACTATAAGAATTCCAGCTGGAGATAAAGATTTGGGAAGCAACTATATATATGGTAAACTGAAGCGAAGTACTTATCTTCAGGCTCATAGAGCTCACTATCAGTGTAATTCTTAAGTAATGTTAGCCAAACCTCTGCATTCCTTGGACGTCATTCATCTTCTCCAAGACTGTGTAAGCGACCAGAAATAATTTTGAATGGCTACAGGTCATCATCCTAATAGCAGTTTAAATTGTTTTTCCCCATTATATCCTTTCTTTAAAATTTTTAACTTTCTAAGGTCTAAGGCTCATGATGGCATTTCTTTCTACCAGAAATTTCTGGTTTTGGACAGTTAGAGAGCCAGATACGGCTGAGAATTGTTTGACCACTAAGTTCAAATTATATCTGTCTGCAATATAAATTGTTATTGGATAAGATGCTTGCATGATTCCAGTGGCTGGAATACACATTGACTTAGGTCATTTCTGGCAGTTATTGAACTAAAGATTGAAATGAAGAGCTTGTTCATTTATCCAACAGACTAACAGTGTCACAGGGTCAAATAAAACACAACCATTTAACCTTATATTTGAATTTGTATCTTGAGAACAAGACTTAAGATGTTTTAGAGGAGAGATTCTTCTATTCAAACCTTGAGAGAACATGAATGGCCAAAACAGATGGTTCTGTTTTAATATGTGGATATGATTAATTCTGTTTAGTATTTGGGATCTATATATATAATGCCCCAAAAGGCATTTAGACATAACCTTCTTTCTGAAACAATAGGACTGAATCAACCTGTTCAAGCCTTCCTTGGAGCTATTTTTTAGACATGGAGTTATAAAATGTAGTCAAACCTAGATATTAGGTGATAAATACAATGGACCCAAATACATTATCCAAAACAAGTTACAGGAAACAATATTTTCTATTATGCACTAAAATGGACCATTTGTCATCCAAGGACTTTGAACTGGGTGACCCAAAGAACTATGTAGAGATATGAATAATTTCCATCAGGCACAGGACTATTCTATTAGAAAAAACTCACCCACTTAGAGATGATTCATCCAATCTAAGTGAGTGGCAGAAGAAACCTTCACTGTGTGGGCTTTTGCCCTGTAGATCTGCAGTTGGCATGTTAAAAAACAACATTATCTCATTCTTTGCCATTTATATAATATGATCTTCCAATCCTGATCCCCCTGGGCCCATGTCCAGGTATTGACTTCAAGAGGGACATGTTTATATCATTTCAAATTTGACGTCTATGAATTCATTTTACTTCGGGAGGAATAGGTTTTTAACCATTCAAATTTGTTTTTCATGAATTAATTTTACTTAAAAAAAAAAAAAAAAAAAAAGGAAAGTACCTGACGATGTCTCACAAAGGCTGAATTTGCTGTTGATTTCACCTTGACTAGCACAAATCACTACCATTGAGCATTCCTGTCGAGCACCTTAACCTCCATAACCCTGTTGCAAGAGACAGAATGAGCCCTCAGAAGTGTTTAATTAGTTAGAACTTTGCAAGGTCTTTTCCAAATCCTCTCAAGGCCCTCCCTTCCCTTCCCCATCTCCTTTTTTGAGATTGCAAGGTAGTGCTTCCAGCTTTCTGTATGTTTGAAAGAAAGCAAAGAATAAGCCCAAGAGTTACAGGAAATCTATGACATTGAAATCTCTGTCTCTGCACATGGTTTTGATGTTTCCTTTTTGAACTTCAACTTGACATTGCTTCATAAGTTACATTTGCCCTTCCATTTTTTTTCTTCCTCACTCTCTTTGAAAAGTTTGGCTTAGTTGTTAATATTCCACACAGATTTCTGTAGCTTTTCTTTTTTGCTTTGTTTTCATAAACTCTGTGGGGGGTAAATATTCAGCAGATTGAATGTGAAATCAGGCAGACAACTGCCATTAGCCTTATCAGGGTTACACATCAGATTTTCCAGGCAGAGAACTAAAAAGGTGTCTACCTTTTGAGCTCCTTTGCATTAGCAGCAGGAAGATTAAGAACAATGGTAGGCTTGCAGCTCTTTCAAGGATAAAGGTTATAACCCTTCGTTCAAGTTAATACTTGTTGATGTTATAACTTTTTTGAAAGTTGACCCTTTCAGCCTCTCTGCATGTGCAGCAATGCATCATCCCCATCAGTAGAGGATTTGTAAAATTGTGCTTTGCTCTTTGAAAAACATGAAATTGCTTATACATGGATAAAAGGAGAAAGCAGCATTTATTCAGGGACCTAGAGACCTCTGCTGGTTAAGTGACTTGTTAGTGTTTTTCCAGTTTCATTTATTGCTGGGAAGATAAGATAGCTTGGCCTCAACACTAGTCATTTCCTTTTGCATTGAATTATGGATGATCAGTAGCCTCACTGAATAAAGACACTGAGGTCAAGTCAGCAAAGAGATGTGTTAAGAATATTGAGTAGCATCTTCTAATTAAATACTGATACCAGTTCTGACTATTAAGTTTACGTTGGTAGGCATTATCCTATGGAAGTGCCTTGTTAGAAGATAACATTCCAGAATGACAGCTGTGCTTCTCTCCTGCATGAACTTTGGGCTGAGGGTCTTCTGCCTAAATATGTTTGCCATTATAGTTACCAATGGCACGAATTGTGCTTTAGGGAAGGCTTGGTATTGATGAAGACTTTTTAGGGAACGTAGGTTAACATTGTCTTTATCTCCCTTAAGAACAAGGAAAGAAAATATGACCTTAATTGAAGCATGAAAAATTAGGCATAATTTTGGTGGGGAGAGTGGAAGAGGGCATTGGGCAGTGTGGGAATTAAGTGCTGTCTTGAATTCCTGTGTTAGATTGTGGGCAGGACTTGATTTCCTGAGAAGGTTTTGGTAAAAACCAGGGCTCATTCAGAGATTTGGAATTCCAGGGCCATACACTTGTGGATGACATTCTATCAATATGAAAGAAGTCAATAATAGAAAATGATGATAGCCTCGAAGGAGAAAGGAGTCACAAAAAGTATCCATATGATGTGTGTGAGAGACACCCAGAAATATAGTGCCTTAAATAAGAAGTTTATTTCTCTCACATGTATCTCTCCAAAAATAGGCAGGTGGGTCTGGTGCTGCTTTATTCCACAAGGTCATTCAAGGTCCGAGGCTGGCAGGTCAGCATTTTCATCCTACATAGCTTCATCTCTGAGCTCAAAGCTGTTTCAGTTGTTGCTTTTTCCAATCAGTGGGGAAGGCAGTGAGAGTCCAGGACAAGTATCTTTAAGTCAGTAACCTGGAAGTTGCTCGTATCACTTTCACACACACCACATATCATTGGGATGAACTTAGTCCCATGGTTACCACCAGCTGCAAAGGAATCTTGGAAATGCAGTGTGTAGCTAGAAAAAACATGAGCCCAGCTAAAAGTAGTAGGCTGGTGGTGGGAGATTTCTCTTATTAAAAGGAAAAAAGGAAGAATAGATATTCGGGGGGAAGGGCAGTTAATTTCACCATATGACTCAGGGTAGTGTTATTCATCCTGCCTTTAGTGATGAAAAAACCAGCCACGTGGGCTGCAAAAATACGACATTCAGAGTTGGACATAGGGTGGGTGTTTTCTAAAAGCACCCCCTGAACTTCTACCCAGCTTTGTAATTTGCATAACCTCTGGAAAAGGAATTTTATTATAAGCCTATTTTTGTCCTTTGATTGCATATGATAAACATGGATTGAACATACACTGAATGTATGTCTTTGCTTTGTGAACTGCTATAGCTCAACCTAATTGGATTCAAAAAATAAATGACATTCATGTGGCCATTGAAGAAAATGTCTTCTGGGAATGTAAAGCCAATGGAAGGCCCAAACCTACATACAGGTGGCTGAAAAATGGTGAACCACTGTTAACTCGGGTAAGCAAATGGATGATAATTGTGTCTTAATATTTACTGTAATGTTGAATGTGGTGTTGTTGCTATGGAAACCGAAAAATGACCAGTTGTCTCCAAAATAATATGCAACCCGATGCCATAAATAGTGGAAAAAGTGAAAGCGAATGCAGTTGATAAATACAAACTGTACATAAATCTGATTCTCCAGCCTTGTTCAACCTTGTTAAGCATCTATTGTTCATCTTTGGCCTTCAGAGATTAACATCTCTGGCTTTACAATTGGAAAGTTATGCTGAAGGTCTGGAACATGTAATTGTGCTAAGACACAAATTTGTGTGTATGCTAGACAAGAATGAGTGAGTAATACCTTTCAGCATCCAAATTCTCCCCTTCAGTGTGGTTTTATTATCGTCTTCCGTCTGAGGAGACTAGTGGACAAATGGTCCAGTATGTTCACCAGCAGAATGCCCACTCTGCCTTAGACGTTTAGCAATGCCACATGCAAGCTCGAGACTAACACCTCTAATGCAACAGAAATAGAAGAAAAACTAAAAGTGATGAGTGAGGCCGGAGGCACCAGCCTATAGGCCCTGAAGCAGGCAGTAGTAGCTGAGAGCTCAGGTATAAAAAAAATCCTCTCTGGAGACAAGGGTACAATATCCTTGTAGCTAAGGCTTAAGTGCAAAAGCCCACAAACTGCTGCCTGGCTTAATAGGACTCTGTGACGTAAGAGAGGTAGAAGGTACCAGGTTATGCCCCCCAGTGGCCCTGGACGGGAATTGCAGTAGCCCCAGCATCCTCCCAGATCAGGACCTGAGAGAAGCCATGAGTAGTTCTGCTTCTGGACCAGCGGCCCAGGGGTTGAGGTGGAGGCAACCACAAAACTGCTAAATAGAGGGGAAAAGACAGGCAAAAGTAACTCCTTTTCAAAATAAGCCTGTACACCAATATTCCAAACCATATGCAAAAAAAATATTTTTAGAAAGATAACCAACCTGGAGAAGAGTCTAACACAGAAATCGGAATAAGTCTGTTAAGGATGCTCAAAGAGATAACTGAAGGAATAATGCCCATAAAAATAAGTGAAGGTGGGACCTTAGAAAGGGGAACAATTGTGTCCAGTTTAAGTTTCCTTATGTATTTTCCTAGTGAAGTCAAATGTTCGCTGAAATTTGACATTTTCCTCAGGCCCCAAGTTGAGAGCCAGTTTTTTGTGCTCAGGTTTCCGCCCCCGTCAGCCCCCAGAGAAGAGCGACTGCTCTGAGCGCTGGCCGGGACGTCAGTGTGGTGTGTGCAGCCGCAGAAACGGGCTGCTGTGATGAGCCTGGTCCACAGCCTGCCACCCACACCTCTGCCTGTCACTGCTGGACTCTTTTTGGTCCCATGATTCTCTCAATTCTAAAAGCCAAACTCAAATCACTAGAGTGTAAGTACCCAGGTAACTGGCATTTTCTTCCCTTTATTTAATGTGAGAGAACATGGATGCTGAGAGTTGATCAAAGCCTAATATGGAGTCCACCCAACTAAATCACAACCCCGAAGCAACCAGAAAACCAGTAGGTCTTTATATATTTTACTTTCTTAAATGGCAGGTCTCTTGGAGAAGAGGAGATCCTTTTGGGTACTTATAAAAATTGACCCCTCAAGTTACGTAGCCTCAGGCTGATGAATGAGGATGGTCTATTGTTGCATACACTAACTTTGCTTTCTTCAGATTGGCTACCAGCAGATGGTCCTAAGCTTAGATCATGCCACCTATAGCAATTGAGTAAGGGAACATTAAATTATTAATATCTACTCTTTTTCTTAGTAAATTTCAGCTGACATTAAATATTTGTCTCTGCTTCATCCAAGAAGATTACAATCCTATTAACCTTCAAAGTGTTGCCTGATCATAATCTGAGTGTTTTAACTACTCTAAACGGTAAACTTACTTGTATTTCCCACTCCTCACCCACAGTTAGCACAAAGCCTTGGAGTAAAAAAAGCATTTTAAATTTCAACTTCATCAATTTAGAGGGGATATTAATCTGAATGGTTTCACTATTAAATCAATGAGAGCTCAAGAGAGTCCTACAATTTAAATTCCATTTACCAACTGATGTACGGGTTGTTCCATTTAGCATCTGACCTGCCACAAATTTAGTTGACAGATAAATAGATCATGGTATGTAAATTGCTTATGTGATAGCTATTTTCTTCCCATTAAGCCCCTTTGATATAACATGCAGCAAAATTGCCTTAGGGTCTCAGTTGTAGAAGGTCATTGTTTTGTGTTCCTCTTTTCTTTCACAGGATAGAATTCATATCGAGCAAGGAACACTCAACATAACAATAGTGAACCTCTCAGACGCTGGCATGTATCAGTGTGTGGCAGAAAATAAACATGGAGTTATCTTTTCCAGCGCAGAGCTTAGTGTTATAGGTGAGTCTTTATACTGGAAAGAAGAAAAGTAAAAACTCTTAAAATCACTAAACTACCATGTCCTCTGCCAAACATAAACGTTCAATCCAAGAAAAAGGGGTGAAGAAATCTTTAGACCGAAGATATCGCTCGAGAAACAAGGAATGCATTCTGCAAGCATTAAGAAGAGACCACTTTCTAAATCAGTTTCTCCTGATGCTTACAATGGGTGACGCAGTTCCCTTGGCGCTCATTTTTATTCCTCTATCAGCCCCTCTTCTAAATTGAGTGAAGTTTATGAAATGCTTTGGCGTCTGTTGCTATCACTCTGATTGGGCTTGGAGAGAGGAAGAGCTGACTTGGTGTGGAAAGGTGTATTTGAACAGCCAGCAAGGTGCATCTTGTTCTTTCACCTCTGAATTTTCCAGGCTATGCACTGGTGGTCTGCCCCTCCAGCTCCATTTTTCACCATGTGCCCCTTTCCTTCTGCTCTTCAGCAATGCTGAGCTTTCCGTGCTGCATGTTCACCACCCTCCCTTCCCCCACAGGCCACTGGTCCACACTGTTTCCTCTACCTAGAGTGCTTTTCTGTCCCCTCTTCATGTATCATGCTACCGTTGCATTTTACATTTGCTTATGTGATTTTTCTGTCTTTTTCTCTAACTGCCCTTTAACTTCCCCATGATATCATGGACCGTATTTGGTTTAACTCATCATTTAATCTTCAGGACTTAATACAATGTTGAAGCACAAAGTATGTGCTCAATAAATAATGAATGAATGTAAGGATGAATGACTGTACTAAGTGATGAAGGAGTTGAGAGACTGTTAAAAAAATGAATTAATGAGTTAAGTAAATCATTGAAAACACAAGTTAAGTGATTTAACAAACCTATGGGCATTAAAAACAAACAAACAAACAAACAAGCAAACAAGAACTCCAGGCCATCAACTTGCATTTGTCTTGTAGAAAAATCTTGACTCTGACTTCAGAATTTATCTTAAATGTCTAAGCAGCAGTTCTTCGTAGAGAGAACATAATAGAAAGATTATAAATAAGAGAAAGGCAGCACACAAAGGGAGCTGATTCCATAAGCCCTGATAATTTCCCCAGATTCAGAGACCTGACTTGCCCTTCTGTAAAGCACTTCTTGGTGCCTGGCCTGTAGATCTGACATGCATAGGTAGTTGCTGCCGAATTGAATGTCTTTCCACCCTCTGCAAGGTAAAAATGGATGGAAAAGCTTCCATAATTGTTGTTCTCACCAAATTCTTTACTTGAGCCAACACCCCATCAAAGACAAGAATTTGTGAGAGTTCACGAGGCTGCCGTCTTTCTCAAAGAGGCCTAGGAGAATTCTTTTCTCCCGGAGTCATCATCAGCTTGGCTTGGCCTACTGTAAGGATGACCTAAACACACATACCTCCCACCCTATAAACATTGAGAACAATAATTCCGACTTCCTCCAGGACAAGTACAGTGATCCCACCGTGGCCAGATGGGCTCTGATTATTGGTAGTTAGAGCCGATTCTTGTGGAGCGCAGTTCATGAAGGTAGATTGCTTTGGATGTTCTGCAGAAAGAAGAGTGTTCTCTATTAAACACTATGTCAGCTGGTTAGAAGAACAGCTAAAACTGAGGGTGTGTGGCCTAAGAAATGAATCACATAGTCCTGAAACCTTCTAAGTGAGTGCTGGCCAATTGCTAAGTCTGGGGACGCCGTGATAATTTTAAAAGATTTTGTAGGTCCCTTAGTTAAAATGAGAAAATTTGACAGTAACAGATGACTGGAAATCATGGGACATAGTCATGGGATAAAGATAGAGGATGACTAAAGTCCCAAAAGCAGAGCCAAAAGTGAGAAAGGCTGTTAAATGATTTTTATCAAGAGCACATACCCACAGCTGAACTTAACAGTATGTAGAGATGTGTATGTGTGTATACATCCATCTCTATATATCCATATCTATATATATGTATGTTATGATTTACATTTATATATCCCAAGATCCTCACCAGATCCTTTCCATTCCCCCTACCCAGGGTTCAAGGCCTGTGAGGTGGTAATCACTGCTTCAACTCTTACATTCAGAGGTTTATTTCAAATCATTTCCAGTTGGAACTAATTCCAAATGATTTCGTGATCTGAGTCCTTTCTTAAGTCCCTTAAGATCAGCAAGCAAGATCAGTAAAGATCAGATAAAAATGCCTGAGACGTTATTTAACCCCCCTGATTTCAACCTTGTTGAGTATGAGAACAGTAAGGCATGTCAGTAAATGATGCAGGCCAAACAAGTGGTGAAAATAGTAAGTCTTCCAGAAATTCAGGGAAGAGTTTAGCTAATGGACTGGGCTAGTCAGGTGAGCTTTGAAAAATAATTTTTGTACAGGCAAAAAAAAAAAAAAGAAAAGGACCAGGAACATTGCAGAATAGAGTGAGATGGCCTGAACAAAGGTTCAAAGTTATAAAACATCTGGATAGTTTCTTGCCCACAGAGAATCCTGAATGTTTTTCAGAATTTTTGATTCAAATACATAAAGCGTACAGGCAAACTTTAAACTTGAAAGAGAAAGATGGAAAAATTAATGGCCAATTTTAGAGGATCTTAAACAACAAGCTTAGAAGTTCTCTATTTAATATCCCATTTTTCCTGCCAAAAAAAAAAAAAATCATGTTAGTATATTCCAAGTGACTTGAAGGGCAGTTAAGTATTGAATGGGTGAATCCTAGAGTCCATCTGAAGTGAAGGAGGGAGAAGACATTTGACTATTTAAAAATACACATAAATTAATATTGGTTAATTGGGTAAGCTCTAATACGATTGTGTTTCACAAGTCACTTTGTTTCTTGTCAAATGGTAATAGTTTGACTCTTATGGATCAAATAACTGAGTAGTTATTACCTGTATTAAAATCTTAGAGAGGTTGAATTGAACAAAGAAACAAAATGAAAACAAGGTACTTCAGTATGAGGAAGAAAAAATGGAGGTTGGTTCCAGCTATCGATCAAATTTCAGCATCCTCCAGTGCTAGAGAGGAGATTCCCTTTCATGCTGGGTAATAGCCCTAAAGTCATGAGTAAGAGATGGCTAGGAAGCATATATTTAATAGGCTTTTCCCTTGGTCTTGTTTTATGTGTTCTGCCTGTGTACTTAATGTATATGTAACGTATCTATAATTAATGGATTGAAACTGCTAAATAATTAACCTAGGTGCTGGGTGATTTACTCACCAGGTGGGTGAATGCCATAGAGAGACTTTTACCTTGAGGTCAGTATATTAGAGTAGGCTTGGTATGAGTACATCAAATAGAAATGTCCTTGTTTGTGACTGACCTATTGCAATTGATAGTTTATTATTCCTCAAGGCAACTGTTCCCAGACTTTTTCTCCTGTGTTAGCCTAGGTCATGGATGAGATTCACTCGTGTGACATATGCTCGTGAGCATCCCTGGGGTGCTACACAATTCCCTGGGTCATACCATCATCGCATCTCTCTCTCCACTCATGAAGGCATGTTGGAGTTAGAGTGAATAGACTCTTATAATCTTGGGGAAATTTGAGTCTTTTATAAAAAATATAATTAAAAAAACAAACTAGGTATTTTATTGATTTAAAAGTAACTTTTCTAATGAAATATTTCTATTCGTGTTTAATGTTTGTGTCCACTTAGGTAGATGATCATATTGGTACCAGGGAATGCTGACTGAATTGCTAAACTTGAAATTTTCTGTGCTGCTCCAACAGAATACTAATGTCATTCTGTATATATCGTGTGGTAAAGATAGAGGATGCCTAAGCCCTCAAAAGCAGAGGCAGGGATTCAGGTACCTATGAGTCACTGGAGGAGTGTCCTCTGGGAAAAACCTGGAAGAGAATGCAAGCTAGGGAGGGCATGGAGGGTAGCTGAGCAGGGACATGGTCTCAGGTGAAGTCTCGCCTATATCGCATCCTGGAGGGAGATGTCTAGAGTATAAACTGCATCTCAGAGCTATTCCCACCTGAGGCAAGGAGGCTGGCCTTTTAAAAAAATCTCTGTATCAGTTATTCATTGGACTGCCCTTTAGGTGGTGGTAGCAATGGCAGGGCAGCTGGAGCAAAACCTCCCAGTCAATTTCCCAGAGAAGGTGGCAGCTGGAGGTGGTAGACAACCAATGCTTGCAGCAGCTGGGGCCAGAAAAAAGAATCTGAGTGAGGGTACCAACAATTCTGTATAGAAGACAAGTGATTTGCTAGGGCAAGATGCTTGGGTACTGGGTCCAGTTTACCTGGGTCATAACCAGCAGTGTCACTAGAGTATCTCTGATTTTGAAATGGGATGAACTATCCCAAAGAGCAAGTGGGTGTCTTCACATTCAGGTGGTCTTGAATGTGACCTGACTTTGCCAAGACTGTATAAGGGATAGAAGTAGCTTCGCCCTGAGGAGTTTCCGTCTGATGGTTCAGGACCGTGGGGATTCTCCTGGCCCATGTGGTGGAGAGCATCTCCTGGCCTGTGTGGTCGAGAATGTCCTGGCAGGACATTCCAATGCCATTAAGGAACTGATGGTCCAATTAAAGTGAGGTGCAGGCTTGAGCAATTATCTGGTTAATTTGGCATTTGTCCAAATGATTGGCTCACAAATTAGAAAAACATTAAGGCTAAACTAAAAGTGATTTCACAGGGACTTCCACAAGTGCTCATCTGCATCTAAGTCTGATTTCTCAACTGCCTCGTTGAGCCAGATTACAAAATCGTCAAACGTGTTGAGTGTGATCAGCATCCAATGAGAGGACGGACGCCTTTCTTACCCAAATGTCATCTAGGCAGGAGCTTTGCATTAACTCGTCATGAAGAGGAGAAGCTATGCACTTGGATCTCAAATGCAAATCTGCTATCTTTTAACAAGTTGCTAAGCCTACATTTATCAGTAAAATGAGGGTGCTACTCCTCACTGTCAAAACTAAAAGAGATCACATGTGAAAACTTCTTGCAGATCTAAAAGTGTAGCAATATAGTAAGATGTGTTTTGTTTGTTTGTTTGTTGCTGTTTTTAACTAGTATCCATACCAAAAGCTTATAATGTAGACAGCTGCACAATCACCAGAAAACCCCATTTCAGTGGTTCTCAAATTGTGCTGCATATGACAGCCATCTGGGGAGTTCTTTAAGAGCCCAATACTCTACCATCCTCCCTACCAACTAATTCAATCCCTGGGCCTGGGACCCCGGGGCCCTTTATTCCTTAAAGCCACCCAGGTGTGATTCCAATGGACAGCACAGTTTGGGAACTACTACTGTAATTGATCAGATCAGAAGGTAATTAAGTTTTCCCATGGTATTGATTCTCAAACTTTACCACGCATCAGAATCACTTGGAGGACTTGTTAAAACACAGCTTGCTGAGCGCTACCTCCTGAGTTTCTGACACAGTAGTTCTGGGGTGGGGCCTGAGGATGTGCATTTCTAACAAGTTCCCAGGTGATGCTGACGCCGCCGGTCTAACACCGCACTTGGAGAACCACGATCCTAAGATAGGAAGTCTAGCCTAAACAGAGGGTTTTTTGTTGTTGTTGTTGTTTGTTTGTTTAAGTTGAATATGGTCTACCTGGCAAACCTTCTGATTTGGATCAGGACTCTGAAACTAAAGTCCTTCTGCAGAAGAGAAATATCAAGCATCAGAGATTCCAACCATGTCTTAAAGGCCCCATTTTACCAAGATGGTGAGTTAGAATTAGGCCCACAGAGTGACTTTGGCTGCCATGTGAGGATATACTTAGATGTTCTTGGCGTCTCCCTTCTGTGTCTTAAAGCCAACTGAAGGGAGACTTTGAAATCTGAAGGATAAATATTATGACAATTCCTTATGTCATTTCCCCCAAAGGAATGCCTTCAGCGAGTTAGAGTTTAAAATATAACTCAGGAATGCAGCCCAAGGCATCACTGAGTCTTAATCCCATGTACTGTTGGCCTACTGCATCTGCAAATTCAGTGTTGTTGGATTCAACCAACTGTAGATTTTGGAAGCTATGGGTACGGAGCGCCGGATGTACTATCCTTCCACCGAAGTCTGAGTTTTCTGTAAAGTGCTATGAAGGCATTATCCATTCCAAAGTCCTTAGTCCTTTACATAAAGGGATTTCCAATAGATTGTTAAGGTGTAGAATCAGGAGGAAAGTTTGTCTTCTAAAAAATTATATGGTTTGGTTTGGTTTGGTTTACTGTTTTTGTTTGTTTTTTATTAGTTAGAAAGAAATATATTCTTTTTCCCTCTGCCCATCACGTTGACTTGTCTGTTTTGGCTTCAGAGTAGCTCACTTTATTGTACTAAGTCTAGTAAGATGGTTTCCTACCTTTCCTATGTTTGACATCAGCCATATTTTAAATGTATTTATTACTTTATGTCTTTTACCATTATCTGCTGCAAGTCTCTATGAATTACTGAATAAATAAATAAATGAAATATTTTTTCTCTCCACTACTTTCTGGCAGCAAATTGATTCTCTTTTAGTAGCCTGACCCAGGGAGTATTAGAATTGGTGTTCACAAAGATTTAGCAGTGAGTTTCAAACTTTGATGCATTTTTAAACTACTTGGGGGTCTTGTTAAACTCAGATTCTGATTTCAGATCTGGGGTGGGGCCTGAGAGTCTGCATTTTTAACAAGCTCCCAGGTGATCACCAATGCTTCTGCTCTGAGGATCACTGTTTTAGTGGCAAAAATAGTAAAATTTAAATTATCAGGTCCCCTTTCGTGGTGGGTAGAGTTGAGGAGGTCCTCCAAGTGATTCTTATGATCAGTTAAATTTAGGTGCCCTCATCTAAGATCTGCTCTATAGAACCCTTTGTTATCCACTCTTAAGCCATCCCAGCGGAGTAGGTAACTTGTAAAAGCAAGTAGGAGTTGGAGGGAGGAATAAAGATTTGTTGGTATAACCACTCTACTTCCAATTAATCCATGCTTCCATGATTGAACCTAGTATTGACAAAAGCTCTATTAATCATGTGAGACAATTTCTTCTAGAAACAGAGCGTTTGTACCAACAACATTCCAGCTTTTTTTTCCCAACTTGAGCAGACATTGGCTCTTCTAGGCTCCTGAAGAAATTCATTTGTACTTAGTATGAGGCACATTGCGTTTAATAAAGCCTTTTGAATGTGGTTGAAAATAAGCATAGCACAAAGGCAAAAAAAAAGCAACAAACAAAAAAACAAAACAAAAAACTCCTTCAGTTAAGTGCCTTATTGAAGGAACATGATAAGCAAGAGATAAGTCACTGCTGGGCTATATAAACATCGCTTGTCCACATTGCAGTATGTTTCTCTTGAGCCCGCATGTCTAGGTCAGGGCACGTGTAGCTGAAGCCCTTAAAACTGCTGTGTTATTGTCACTCACAAAGTGTCAGGATACATATTCTTTAAACATAATGAACCAATCAAAGGAATTGGAAGGCAATTGAAGTTCCCGTCTTCTCACCACTGAGTTGTCTGGGAGTACCTGGGAGGAAAGGGGAGACAGTCGTGTTGCCTCAGAGAAAGACCCAAACCTGGGGAAAGCTGAACTCCCAGGGCCCACTTGCCCTGTAACCTTCCCCTAAGTATGTGCTTTAGGGAAGCAGGGAAATGATATTATGTGCCGGAACTAGTTCATATTGGCAGGAGCTGAGTTTATGTATCCTTCTCAGTTCAGCGTTCAGTGACTTCTTGTTGGTAGCCTGAACTCGGCCCTGATGGGAGTATTTGGACCACAGAAATTGGCAAGCACCGAAAACCAAGTTCTTTGGTGTTTTGTTTTGCTTGGAGAGCCAGTTGTTAAACATCTACCATCACACCAGTTCACGTGGTGTGAGAATACAGCCAGCACTCTGCATCCGCCAGTTATGGGGAGCTGGCTGTATTCCTTGCACTATGCTATTCAAATGAGGGACTATCGTATCTGTGGATTTTGGTACCTTCAGGGTCCTGGAGCCAATCTCCCCGTGGATAGCAGATGCCAAGGGACAACCGTATCAACAGCCCATATTGTTTCTTGGGTGATTCTGCTTCATTTGACTGAGGTCCAGAGAGGACAGAGTGTCCTGTACATAAGCCAGGGAGTTCAAGAAGCCATTTACAACCCCACTTGAATAAAAGAAAGGGCTGTGATATCCAGCCAAAGCCTGTGCTAAGTCCGAGATCCATAATTCATAGTCTCTGCCTTCAAGGAACTGATGAGCTAATAATTGCTAATAACAAGTACTACCATTTCTTAACCACTGGAATTCCAGAATTCTCACAGTCTAATTACTCTCTTCTGTTAAGTCAACAAATAGGGGCTTCCCTGCTGGCGCAGTGGTTAAGAATCTGCCTGCCAATGCAGGGGACACAGGTTCGTGGCCTGGTCTAGGAGGATCCCACATGCTGTGGAGCAACTAAGCCCGTGAGCCACAACTACTGAGCCTGCGTGCCTAGAGCCCATGCTCCGCAACAAGAGAAGCCACGCAATGAGAAGCCCGCGCACCGCAATGAAGAGTAGCCCCTGCTCACCACAACTGGAGAAAAATGCCCGCGCGCAGCAACAGACCCAACACAGCAAAAAAAAATTTTTTTTAAATACATAAAATTCAACAAAGATTTCGATCTCATGACAAAGCTACTCGTAATCAAATGTGGCATTGTACTGCCATACACTACTTGTTTAACCAAGGACACAAATACGTGTGAGTGTTTAGGACATTGTGCCAAGTATAATGGAATGTCACTAATTTGGACTGATATAGCAAGTTCAAGTGCTTCCAGATATTTAAAAACGCATACTGTCTTATGATCGTCATACAGATAGGGTAGCTCAAGGGAGGTTAATAGGGGTTTAGCAGCTAAAGCTTTTAAGACATGTAAGAATGATTTTCAATCAACATGTTAATTATGTGTAAGAAATGACGTTCTAAAATGGCTTTAAAATCTTTTTCTTTGAATAAGAAATATTCTACCTATGTCTACACAATTAATGTTTGGCTTTCAAACCTTTATAAAAAGAAAAAAGGGCTAATCTGCATCCTACCTGTTGACAGAGAAAGTGTTGAAAGATCCTGAAATGGATCGTGTGCTTAAAAGCATTTGTCAGTTATCACAGTGCCTGAAGTGCCAACGGTAAAGATGAATTTCTCATCCATACCAGGATGGGTGAGATATAAGATATGACTACTCAGCAATAGAAAGGAACTCACCTAGCAACCTGGGTGGATCTCAAGAGCATTACGCTGACTGAAAAAAAGAAATCCCATAAGATCACATAATGTATGATTTTATATATATATATATATATATATATATATTCTCAAAACCATAGGGCTGCAGAACAGATTGGTGGATTCTAGGCATAGAGAGGACAGACAGGAGGGGGTTGGATGTGCCTCTAAAAGGGTAGCATGAGAGAGATCTTTGTGGTGATGGAAACGTTCTGTATCTTTCTTTCAGTGGAAGGTACAAACATGGAAGTATTTCATAAAATAACATAGAGCTCTACACCCTGTACCCATGATCAGTTTCCTTGTTTTGATGTTGTACTATGCTCACATAAGCTGTAACCACTGAGAGAAACTGCGTAAAGGATACACAAGACCTCTCTGTATTATCTTTGCAACTTCCTGTGAATCTATAATTATTTCAAAATAAAAAGTTTTTTTCTTGTTTTCAAACAAAACTATATTTCTTTAAGCTTTTCAGCTTAAAATGCTCTAAAAATGGGGTGGTGGTGATAGTAGAAATAGCAGAGGGGAAGAGTTGGTATAAAGGACTTACTCTGCGAAGATATTGAACTAAGTACTTTATGTACAACACATGTATTTTATTTAATCTGCAAAGCAACCTTGTGACTATAAATATTATTTGTTTGGTTTTATAATAACTTTCCCAAAAGACCAGGAGCCCATAAACAAGAGCTACCACGGTAGGAGGAGCCCTGGGGAAACGGGACGTTCAGTGAAGTAGACCAAAACCAGCAGGGCAGAGTATTAGAGACTTAGAAGGAACACATTATGTTGATGTTAGAACAGAAAACTCTTACTTCAGCATTTCTTGACAGTCTCCTTGTGCATATCATCCCAAATCAGAGAGGCTGATTTTGCATCAGCCATTCTGAAATGATGGACCTAGAATGAAGAATATTTCCAGTATAGCCAGCTTTCTAGTTACCTACCCAGCAACCAGGAGAAGTTTGGGGTTTTAATATCTGATACCAGCACTATCTCTTCAGTGGTGGAAATACTTGAATGAATATATGTACTCTGGGTTTATTTTTATGGAATGATGAGGTAATAAAGATAATAAATAAAAGTTAGAATAATATGAAATTCTGAACTTCTAAAAGAGCCATCCTTAATAGTCTCCATCAACTGGCAGTGTTCCCAGTGTTGTGTCTACAGACTCTGATAGAAGAGGCACACATAATTATCCTTTCCCCTTCAATAATAGAGTAACACATCACACCCATCTATTTCCCAGATGGGACTGCCACTGCACATCCCATTAAGGAGTTAGCATTCTTACTATCTCTCTTGAGAAATGATCCTAAGGCACAACTTCAGTTTTCAAGGGTTCTGTTGGCCACTTACAATAGCCTTGACATGTGACCAAGAGCCATTTAATTAAGTAAAAACAAACAGTTGAGAATTGCATAGAAGGCTTCTCTCAGCCGGATGATGCTTCTCCTAGCTAATGTAATGTTAATGAATTAAAGATCATTGATAAATAATAAAAAGTTGATTTCCCACAGGGAAGAGGTCCTGTAGCATGGCTTATTCCAACACTGGGAGAGCAGTGCCCCCTAGTCGTCCATGTAAGAAATATTGTCCTCGAAGTGTATTAGATTGAGCAAAAGAGGATCTCCCAGGATTGGTGCTACTCTCAGACTCAAGTGGGTCATTTGACAATTGGTTTTATCTTTTCTGAACTACTAGGAACCCACTGAAATCTCACCTTCAAAGTGCACTCACTTTTTCCAGTGCCAGCAAAGGTTGGATTCTAACAGTGCCCTATTGGGACCTTACCAATAACTTTTAAAACCTGATTCTCTGTGAATGTCAAATTAACAGGGTCCTTTTACTTTGCCTTCAAGCCTCTCCTGAGCCAATGGTTAGTAATCAGAAGAAATATAGGGTACAGACATGAAAGAGCGTCATCCCATAAGCTTTAGGGTATCTCAAGTGTGAAAGATGGTCACAAAATGGCAGAGTATTAAGACACCCAGTAATGGGTCAAGTATTCAAAAACAGATGAAGGTCTAACAATTTTGCCCTAGGAAGCATTGCAGCTTATGGTGGCAACTGGTAGATTTGCAGAGTTAGATAACACTAGAAATAAATTAAGCAAACGAAGTAGACAAAGAGAAAAGATTTAAATTTATAATTCCATTTTTATTAGTGAAAGACATTCAAAGGCAGTCTTATCTCTAGGATATCCAGAAGATAATATGTACATACATGGTACAGTACAAATTCTTTTGACACTGGAATGTGTGTTTTCTGCCTTCTGGTGGCTGATAGCATGCTATTTCAAAGCGTAGACGCAATACATAGTTTTTTGACAAATACACCCATGTGTTGTGCATGGTTTGATTTATGTAACTCCTTTCGAATGCAACTGCAGAATTCCTGTTGAACAGATGAAAAATGTCTGCCTAAAGTGATAAAAATATGTGTGTAGAAAGATATAGTTTTAAGAAGGGATTTTTATATGTTACAGATTTGTAGCTCTATTTCACACAATACCCTTTTTAAAAATCTTCTAGAAACTTGATTTTTTTTTTTTTTTTACATTAATGTGTCAGTTCAGGTGTTTCCATAAGATGGGAGTGAGTCTTTTCTGCTACAAGAACCTTTCTGTGGGACTTCCCTGGCGGTCCAGTGGTTAAGACTCCGTGCTTCCACTGCAGGGGGCACGGATTCCATCCCTGATTGGGGAACTAAGATCCCGCATGCCATGCAGTGAGGCCATAAAGAAAAAAAAAAAAGTAACTTTTCTGTGTTGAAAATGAGCATGTGTGGGAGTGGTAAATGAGGAAGTGAGGTCAGTATAGCAGATGCTGGCTTTGTCCGTGTATGGCACTAGTTCCAGCAACCGAGAACAAGGCCCACTAACTCAGGTCAACACAGCTAGTCAAGGCGGAAAGCACACTGACCGTGACTCTCATTCAGCCCACATTTTCCTCTTGGCTGAGTTTGGTCACGTACTCTAACATAGCGATGTTCAGAGCGTGGTTCTCTTCTGCACTTTGTACTTGTTTTATACTTTACCAATCTCAACTCTTCTCTCTTCCAGCTTCCTTGTTTCATCAAGCTGTCTTCATACACACACACACTGAAGTCGTGTATTTTTTGTAGTATTTGTCTATTAGAAATGTAATCTGTCTTTTTAGTCATGCTAACATATTTACTAGAATGATAATTGTTTTTGTTAGTATTCCTGTTACATAAATATCGAGTACGTCTGTCCTGACCTTATCTTTTTCAGAACCCTATAATTTTTATTATGTGATTTTGCAGATCATACAAGGAATGCATTTATCTAATTGTAGCAAAAACATTTGTACTTGCACTCTACTTATTAATTTCATTTATAATTATGGAATTACTCTTTGAATTATAGATTCCCCTCATGAATCCAAGGAACACAGATTGAAGTATCAATTGCCTGCTAGATTCATTTATTTAGTTTAATCTCACATAGTAAAACCAGCCCCATGTGTACATTGCATCACCCCATTAAAAAGTAACCTTTCCATCTTTCTTTCTTTCTAGACACAAAGTATTTCTATGACAAAAGCATTTAATAAAGGTTTCCCTTGCTTCTGCTGAAGCCTGATTTTATTTTTTTTAATCACCAGCTTACGGTTTGGGTACGTTTAAAAAAACTGACCCCCGTCCTCCCCACCTATATACATACACACTCACTACCTGTCCTCTTTTAAGTAATTTGTGGTTAGCATTTAAATTTCTCATTCAGCATGGTACGAAATCTTAAATTCTATCAGGTCAAATGGCAGTGAGTTAGGGATTTTAAATATGATAAAATTAAGATTCCAGGAGATGAATCTGTGCTCACAACATATCCTAAAACATGTTAATTCAATTAATGCAGAAGAAAATAGAGATTTTTCAGAAAGGCCCCTTCTATATTTCTGTAAGGATACAGGTGTATATCTTTTGTTTTAGGAAAGAAAGAATTATTTAATATTATATCCACATAACTATATATTTGGTGTCAACATGAATGAATTTTTAGAATACTGGTAGTGAGGATGGAATAGAGTTTTGTAAGAGCAAGTCACAATTTATCCAGCAAGAACCAAGCATTGCATTTGGCAGTAGTAGTGGAAAGCTGAACAAAGTCGTTGATTTTAAGGAGAAGCTTTACAGATGGTGATGCTATAGACATTTCAGCACGTCTTCTGATGGAGACATGCACAGAGTGCTATGGAAAAGAGCAGAGGTGGTAACTATCAATGAAGGGAAGCTTTAATCTACACAGTCAGAAAAATACCTTATGGGTTTTTGTTTTGTCTCTCCCTTTTGCTTCCCTGAAATTTTTAAATTTATCTTCATTTGAACATGGAATAATTTTTTTAAAGAATCACTCAATAAAGTGATAGAATGTTCTATATTTTGATCTTCATGTTGGAGTATACCAAATGCATCAAGCTGTATGCACTTACAACTGGTATATTTTACCATATACAAATTACAGCTCAGCTTTTCATAATCTATCAAAACTTCCAGTGCTACGCCCTTTACTTCAGAAAAAAAATGTAACTTCCTCCCTTTGATGCCCAAGACAGCAATAAGTCCATTACAGAAAGAAAAAAGCTATAAAGAATGATCTAGTGAGTTTTTTCTTCCATAATAATTAATTATTCTATTTTCTATATTCTCTTCCAGCTGTGGGCCCGGATTTTTCAAGAACCCTCTTAAAAAAAGTAACTCTTGTCAAAGTGGGAGGTGAAGTTGTCATTGAGTGTAAGCCGAAAGCTTCTCCGAAACCTGTCTACACCTGGAAGAAAGGAAGGGACATATTAAGAGAAAATGAAAGGTATTATCTTGAAATATTTTTAATATTTGATTAACCTGCAATAACTTATAGGTCTGTTATTAATAGTCCTAGAGGGAAGAATTTACTCTCTGCTCTTCGTGAACTAACTGTTAATCAAAGAACTGAAGCTTTGGAAAAGGGTGGTAAATTAGTTGGTCTTTATAATCCTTCTTGATATTAAGATTCTAGAAAGCCCTCCCTGCACAGAGAGGTCACATGATCCCTCTTGAAGGCTGTTGGAACTGCCCAAAGATGAGCAACTAGAAATCATCTTTCTTAATTTTAGCCTAAAATTTATTGGTAGGTTTGCCCACTTTTCTCCATCCTACCTCCTTTTTGTATAAACAAGTAAATCCAGTTCTTCTTTGCGATGACAACCCCTCAGATATTTGGCAGTGGCTAGTATGTCTCTCGTTAGTCTCTCCTTTTTTGGAGCTAAATGTCTCTAATTCCAAAACTCATTCTCAGATAGGATGGTTTTGATCATTTTAATCATGTCTTTGTGAAACAGAGTTCCAAAAAGAAACTTTTTTTGAAAAGTTTTTTTTTTCTTTCTGATATCTAAACTCGTCACCTGTGTGTTTCCTATTGTAAGGGAATTACGTTTAGAAGGCATGTTGTTTATACAGTGTAATTACAGGGGTTGTTGGGGTTTTAGGTCATATTGTGACAAATGGCAGGTATCTCTTAAGACCTTTTCTTGGCCGTCACCTCCATAAAATATATCCGCGACCCCTTTCCGTAATCTACTCAATCTGTTGGAAGATAGTAATTGCGCATGAGTCCATGTCACACATCAGATCACGTTTACCAGCTCTATAATAACGATTTTAATGGATGCTAAAGGTCAAGTACTCAAAGATGCAATTGGGGAAGGCTGTAAAAATGTGTATGTATCAACTTTATACCTGTACACCTTTGGATTTGCATATGCAAAGTAGATCATTACACTGATGATGTCCATATTAATGATTTTTGCAAACAAACCTGATATGATTTATAGATGGTGTATTCACATATATTAAATTTGTAATATACATCTCTCTCTGATTTCTATCATATCAAGAAAGCAGTATAGTTTACAAATTATTGGCATGGCATTTAAATCTGGAGTCCAAGTTGGAACTTGAGAGCACAGTTTCTTATTTTATGTACCACATGTATTGCTTAGATTAAGGCTACATTTTTAAAGTTTTAATATAACCATGATATAAAGAAAAAAATTTTTTAATAATATGGATAAGAGACAGACATGTCAAAAACCGTGAATGAATGAAGCTCGAACAACATGGTAGATCAAAATCCAGGAGCGGCAAATAAGCTTTGCTACTGTCACAAGCAGCCTACAGTATCTTAAAACAACAAAAGGAAATTTCTCATCCACACTGCACATGCACCAGGGGTCTGCTGGGGGCTTTGCTGCCCTCTAAAGTACAGGCTGATAGAATAGCACTCTCTGGAACATTCGAATTGCAGAAGGAAAAGAGGGTGGCTAAACATGCATGGGCTCTTAAAGCTTCTGCCCAGAAGTGAAACACTTCTTTTTCACTCATGTTTCAATGGCCAAAACAAGTCACATGGCTCTGCCCAAATTCAACCCAGCAGGGAAATACAGTCTTAATATGTGCCTAGAAGAAAAGGGACAGCCTAACATTTTGAACAGTATTAATGATTGTTTACTACTGCTATACCTTAATCATTGCTGTAAGTTGATTAAATTAACTTTGGGAAAATGATATATCAATATCAAGAATTATTTTTATTTAATTAATTAATTTATTTATTTTTGACTGTGTTGGGTCTTCGTTTCTGTGTGAGGGCTTTCTCTAGTTGCGGCGAGCGGGGGCCACTCTTCATCGCGGTGCGCCGGCCTCTCACTATCGCGGCCTCTCTTGTTGTGGAGCCCAGGCTCTAGTCGTGCAGGCTCAGTAGTTGTGGCTCACGGGCCTAGTTGCTCCGCGGCATGTGGGATCTCCCCAGACCAGGGCTCGAACCCGTGTCCCCTGCATTTAGCAGGCAGATTCTCAACCACTGCGCCACCAGGGAAGCCCAAGAATTATTTTTAATAAGTGAATTTAATTGACTCTTTCTACCACTTAGCTTACCGCAAAGCTTCTCTCTCTTCAATTTTTGTTTTTTCTTCTGACTTGATTAATGGGGTTCAAATATTGCCTCAACATTTATGTGGCACTAAAGGTATCTTTAAAGCGAGGGAACTCCCCATCATTACTCAAGTCTTGGTATTTATCACCTCCACCTCCAGTGTCACCAGGCATGACCCAAACTATCAGTATTAGCACTTTTTCTCCCCATGGGTGCTGTGTTCTCACAGTTTTATTTCTCCCTGCTACCTCGCTCACAATGTATTAAACAGATAGGTTGATTTCCCTAATGTAAATGAATCCAAAAGCTGGCCAGGTGTAATTTAAAGGGGAATGGTGGGGACTTCAGTGTGTGCCCCATCCAAGGGAGACACCCACCACTCAATTCTAGCATATTTTTGCCACCAAATGGAGATGCAGGTCTGTTGCCTCCCCACCATCTCATTTTTCAAGGGAAACTAGAAATAAGGAATTTAATTTGAACTATCTTAATTTTTAACCATCAGCACCTTTTTTAAATTTTAATGTTAATACAATATGGTCCACACATCCATGGACCAAGTTTACTCCATGGGCTGCTGGTTTTTAAGTTACGAGAAAGACATAATCTCAGCTGAACATCCTGTAATTTCTGAAAAGTGTGAAAAATAAGAAAGATATTACCACTATTTTCTCATTGGCAGACAAGAAATTTCACCATTTTCCTCTATTTTTTTCTGATAAAGGAGAAGCATAATTAAGTGGGTAAGTGAACAAAAGCAATCATATGTAGAATTCAGAAGTGAAAAATTTTAGAATTCCTATTTTAGGAAAGGATTGACATTGTTAGAACAACACAAAAGGAAAAATATTTGACTGTGTCCAGTGTTGAGTAATACTTTCTAATATACTGACTTGTTAGCCCTAATTCTTTTTTGAGATGTGGAATCCTAAGAATCAAAAGGCAAACCTTTAACATTTGAATAAAAGATTTTTGAAAATTTTATTGAAGTATTGTTGATTTACAATGTTGTGTTAATTTCTGCTGTACAGCAGAGCGACTCAGTTATACGTATATATATTCTTTTTCATATTCTTTCCCATTATGGTTTATCACAGGATATTGAATATAGTTCCCTGTGCTGTACAGTAGGACCTTGTTGTTTATCCTGTATATAATAGATTGCATCTGCTAATCCCAAACTCCCAATCCATCCTTCCCCCACTCTCCCCTCCCCCTTGGCAACCACAAGTCTGTTCTCTATGTCTGTGAGTCTGTTTTTGTTTCATAGATATGTTTTGTATCGTATTTTTAGATTTCACATATAAGTGATATCATATGGTATTTGTCTTTCTCTTTCTGACTTACTTCACTTAGTATGATAATCTCTAGGTCCATCCTTGTTGCTGCAAATGGCATTATTTCATTCTTTTTTTATGGCTGAGTAGTATTCCATTGTATATATGTACCACATCTTCTTTATCCATTCATCTGTCAACGGACATTTAGGTTGTTTCCATGTCTTGGCTATTTATTGTAAATAGTGCTGCTATGAACATAGGGGGTGCATGTATCTTTCCGAATTATAGTTTTATCTGGGTATATGCTCAGGAGTGGGATTGCTGGATCATATGGCAACTCTATTTTTGGTTTTTTGAGGAACTTCCATAATGTTTTTCGTAGTGGCTGCACCAATTTACATTCCCAACAGTGCAAGAGGGTTCCCCTTTCTCCACACTCTCTCCAACATTTGTTACTTTTAGACTTTTTAATGATGGCCTTTAACATTTGAATAAAAGATTATTAATCTCAATTACAAAATATCGATATAAACCAAGTTTTAGTGGAACAAAATTTGTGATCAAGCACCACTTTTTATTAATGTTCTCCCTAGAGCTTATGTTTTGACTTTGCCAAACGCTACTTAAGTGATTTTTAATTTCAAATTTAACTAATCAACTGCCTACAAATGAGTTTACAGTAAAAGTATAAGAAGCAACATTTTTAAATGTTTACATTCTGATCTTATATGGTGGTATTATAGTTATCTCAGTGGGTATGGATTCAAAAATACTGATTTAATGTTAACATGTGAGCAATTTAAAAAATATGTTCGTATGTCCTTACTTTGGTTTTTCAAGGCTTTAGAAATTTAAATCATATTTACACTGGCCTTATCTATATTAAACCAATCATCTAAATGAAAGATTGAATCTTCAATTTTTATAGCTTTGCTATTGTGTAGGCAGAATAGCCATAAACATAAATCATTTCTTGTTTTCTTGTATATTTATCCAGCGATCAGAGTGTAGGCAATAGCAGACATTTAAAACAAGGATGACTTTTCACAAAGGCGCAAGTACTTTACTTCTCAGGAGAGGCCTCTAGTCGCCACCAAAGCAGTGGAATCATTTGGATTAATTGAGCAATTAAGCCAACTAACTGAATAAAGTTGATAATTTTGTTTACTTTTAGTTTCTAGACAGAAGGTACTTGAGGCAGATGAGGTTGAAGTTGATCTATTACAAACAAAAACATCAAAATATAGAAATAACAGAATCCTTAATAAAAACCTAGGCTCCTAGAATTATAGGGAGCCATTAAACCAACCTGGATGGACTCTTGATTGCAAGTGACAGAAACCCAACTCAACGGTGACTTCAGTACAGAAGGGAATTCATTGGCTCCACATTTGAGAAGACCAGGGATGGGCTGTGACTTGAGGTGTGACCAGGTTCAGGTGCTTACACGGTGGCATCAGGACCGGATGGCTTTGTTCATCTCTCACCAGTGCCCTCCTGTTTGTTGGCTCCATTTTCTGATGGGTTGTCTTTTCCTGGTGGTAGGATGGCTGCCAGCAGCACCATGCTTGCCCTCTCTTCTAACAATTCCAGAAGAGGTGTTCATGAAATTGAATAAACCTGCCTTGGTCAGTGATCTCCCCTGAACCAGTAACATTCAAAGGGGGTGTGATGCACTGATTAGAAGCACATGATCGTGTGCTTATCCTACGAGGCACTTGGAGAAGCATCACCTCAGACCTCACGGACTGAGAATGGGACAGGGGTTTCCCCAAAGAAATGTAGGGTCCTACAACCAGAAAAAGAATAAATGGATGCTAGGCAGGCAGTAATGTCAAATTCCTGCTCTAGTCATGGAGCCTAGCCTCCATTCCAGGACAGGGATCCCCACAATGGCTGGACCCTCACCTTCCCTGGTTACATCTAAGATGGAGACCTAACTAATTGTTAGGTTATTTCTTTATAACCAACATCCTTGTAATTTCCACTCTGAAGTTATACTAAACAATCTAATTCTTTCCCACCACCCCTCTTCTCCTTATATTCTAACAAGCTATTCTCAAGTCCTCTTTCAATTCTTTTCCAAGCCCAAATGTCCCTGATCATCTTCATATGACATTATTTGGCACCTCTCACTGTCTTAAGCATTTCTTTCAATGTCTTTCTGAAAGCCAGAATTAAATCTGCCATTCGGAATTAAAACAGTATTAATAAGGGCATAAATATTTTTCATCTCTGTAGCAAACAATGACAATTATTGTTATCTTATGTCCCTAAAGAGGAAAAATTATCTTCAGTGAGCTTAGATTAGTAAGGCAGGTGAGTGTACATCATAGAAAGACCACTCCCTCCCAGTGATTATTTTTAAAAATTAACTTAGTGCTTAAAGGGGTAAATGTAGTTAGCTGGAAAATTCACTTAGAGAAAATATTTTATTTCTCACTGAAGCTGAAGAAATGAGTGAAATGTTACTCTAGTTAACAATGTGTGAATAATGACTTCTTATTCTTACTCATCCTTGAGAATTTCTCTGCTTCCTTTTAGACATTAAGCTAATACATTATATCAAGCTAATGGATAATAACTAAGTAGAGATATGCTGCTGAATGTTTCTGAAAAGAATCTGAAACTTACAGCCTGCATGTCACAGGCATGGTTTCAGAACAGCAGCAGGACTATTTTGTCAAACTAGCCAACACAAATTTTGATCGATGAACGAAACATTCATTGGATGCTTACCACATGCTAAGCCCTTTGCTTGGCACTGAGGACAGAGAGAAAGTGGAGACATAAACCCAGCCCTCAAGATGCTCTTAGAGGACTTCCCTGTTGGCGCAGTGGTTAAGAATCAACCTGGCAATGCAGGGGAGACAGGTTCGAACCCTAGTCTGGGAAGATCCCACATGCCACGGAGCAACTAAGCCCGTGCGCCACAACTTCTGAGCCTGCATTCTAGAGCCCCCGAGCCACAACTGCTGAGCCCGTGTGCCACAACTACTGAAGCCTGCACGCCTAGAGCCCATGCTCCGCAACAAGAGAAGCCACCGCAATGAGAAGCCCGTGCACCGCAATGAAGAGTAGCCCCACTCGCCACAACTAGAGAAAGCCTGCGTGCAGCAACGGAGACCCAACACAGCCAAAAATAAATAAATAAATAAATAATTTTATTTTTAAAAAAGATGCTCTTAGAACAGTGCAGGGGGCCCAGTAGCAAAATAGCAACATGTTTTTCAATAATCCTAGGGCGTATGTTATAAAGGTGATATATTAAGATGGAACATTGGAAAGCGTAGGCCAACAATAGATTGTGGAAGCCTTGAATTTTATGTCTGTAGAGTTTAGACTTGAACTCTGGGAGAGAATTGAAGGATTTTATGCAAGGGAGTGCACTGTCATACATGTGCTGCAGAAAGGTTGCTCTGCCTGTGACATGGAGAAAGAATCAGAGTAGAACAAGATTTGGCAGGTAGAGAGACCAGTTGCAGGCAGTAAGCTGGGACGGAAATCAAAACGACTTGAATGATGTCAGTCTTCTGAGAGTATAGGAGAGAAGACAGATAGATGAGCTATGAAAGAGTAGAATTTAAATTTAAGCAGAAAGATTTTTGAAAGAAGGAAGCAAAAAAGAAAATGACTCCTAGGATTCTAACTTGAGCAGCTGGTAGATGGCAGTGCCACTTACCACAATACTGAGTACAGAAAAAACAAGTTTGAGAGCGGAAAATAAAGACATTAGTATTAACATGTTAAATCTGAGGTGCCTGTAAGTGGCGATGTCACATTCAGATGGGAATTCCCAGTGTCACCTTCTCAGCAAAGCTTTTTCCCAACTAACCTATTTCAAATTGTAAACACCGCCCCCATCCTCTTTCCATGCTTTATAGTTTCCATAGCTCTTATCACCATATAACATGCTGCATATTTGCTTTTTTGTTTTATTATCTGTTTTCTCCACCCTCCATTTAATCATAGTGTAAATTCCATGAAAACAGAGACGTGTGTGTGTGTGCACGTGTGTGTGTGTGTGTGTGTGTGTGGCTTAAACAATACAAATTTAATATCATACAGCCCTGGAGGTCATAAGTCTGAAATGGTTCCTCTTGAGCTGAAGTCACGTGTTCCTTCTGGAGGTTCTAGGGGAGACTCGGTGTCTGGCTTTCTGGAGGTCACCTGCATTCCTTGGCGCATGGTGTAGAGCTAACAAAGTCAAGTGCAGTCCAGTCGAGTACTCAAATCACAGCACTTCAACCTCCTCTTCTGCCTCTCTCTTCTACTTTGAAGGACCATCATGGTTACATGGAGCCCTCTGTGTTTTGTCCAGTTCTGTAACACTAGCATCTAGGACAATGCCTGGTATAGAGTAAGTTTTCAGTGAATGAATGTCTAACAGGAACTATGGGTCTGAGTTCAGGAGAGTAAAGACAGAGACCTAGATGTCACCAGTAGATAAGAAGCCATGGAGTGGAGAAGTGAATCCAGAGAGAGTTTTGTAGAATGAGAACACCTGTGAATCAAAGGAAGGAACCTTGAAGAACGGCCACATGCAAAGAATGGGTGGAAGCAGAGCCCACTGGGAGGACTGGAGCGGGAATTCAGAGACGTGGGGGAACAACCAGGAGAACGTAGTAAACAGAAACCAAGGGAGCAGAAAGTTTCAAGAAGGAGCAAGCGCTTGGTGCTTCCAAGTGGTCCGACAAAATAATGGCTCAAAAATGAGTGCTGGACCTAGGAACTTTAACATCACCTTGGGCGAGCACGTTGAGGCCACAGTGGACACATTCTGAAGACAATAAAATGGTATAATTATCCATATTCTTAGGCATTTCTTCCCAGACTGAAATATATGTTTATGTTTGCCTGACCCCCACGGTATAATCAGAGCAAGTCTAACACCCTATGAGACTGTTCAACCCAAATAGGAATAAAATGCATGTGTCTTGTCTAGAGACATTGAAGTCTTCATCCAAGGTGAAATTAGATCATGGCTCTAATTTGCCTCTTCCCAAAGGCCTTTGGAAGAGTTGAAATGCATGTAAAATGTGGAGGAAAATCCCAGCACAGGGCAGCAAAACTCCATGTTGTCTGTAAGGTATGAAACTCTGGTCTGAAGACACTGGCAGTCTGGGAGGCAGAGCAAATGTGATGGCAGGTATTTGCCCAGAAGGCTGATGCGATCCTTGCGTGCAAAGGAAACTTTATTGCTTCAGGCGTCTGTTTCCCTTCTGGAGGCAGCGTGTCTATATATGTGCTCCTAATGAGAAACCTGCCCTCAGGATATCTCTTACAGGGGCTGCAGAGCCATACAGCTGTTATTAGGAATTCTGCCTGGGGAACAATTATGTTATTGCAATAATTAGAGGCAGTTCATCTCCATAATAATGGAAATCCTGTCTTGGAGGCAAAACAACATCAAAGCAACTTGAGCATCATTGCTCTAGATAGAATCTGTTGCCCTGCTTATCGGCAGCACTATATCATTTAAATTTTGCATGTGTAGTCATGGAAATAGGCAGAGCTTATCCTGCTCTCCAGTTCAGACCTGGAACTTTCCCCCATTCGTTCTGTCTGTCTCTCCTAGGGCCATGCATAAAATAGTTACGGCTTTGAGTTCCCCTGAAGAGCAGTTGCAGAAGAGTTTAGAGACATTTGTTTGTAAATGTTTGTAATGGTACACAGACCCTGTCCCGTGGAGACTCCATGAATTTAACCCTCAGCCACCGGCCTTTCCTACCTCAGTATAGTTATGTCATATTGTTTTATGGTCAGGATTTACAGTGATATCCAAATTCAGGCAGGGACTACCTGCCACCTGTTCTATTCATATGGTCACAGTATTGGTTATGCCTCAGGACATGCTGGCAAGAGAACTGAATTTTTATGTGAAAGTATTTAAAATAAGGTCCCCAATCTAAAGGCAACACCTGATAAAATCCTTCCAGCTGTCTCCCACGTCCATTGTTTCTTTGTCAGTCAGTCCTCTGCCCCCGTCCTAGTTTCTACCCTTATTATCTCTTGTATAGACTTTGCAACTGTTAAACTAACCTCTTAACTGGTTTATTTGGAACCAGCCCTCACTCAAATCTTCCACGAGATCAAACTTCCCACATCACATCCCTGGTATATTCAATTCAATAAACATCTGTCACACCCTTCCTCCGTATAAGACACATTTGAGATTATGAACATAATTTAAAACAGGGTTCTACAGGTGTCATTTTTTTTTATTGGAGTATATTTGCTTTACAAGGTTGTGTTAGTTTCTGCTGTACAACAGAGTGAATCAGCTATATGTGTACCTGTATCCCCTCCTTCATGAGCCTCCCTTCCACCCTCCCCATCCCACCCCTCTAGGTTGTCACAGAGCACCGAGCTGAGCTCCCTGTGCTATACAGCAGTTTCCTACTAGCTATCTATTTTACACATGGTAGTGTATATATGTCAGTGCTACTCTCTCAAATCGTCCCACCCTCCCCTTCCCCCACTGTGTCCACAAGTTCATTCTCTACGTCTGCATCTCTTTTCCCGCCCTACAAATAGGTTCATCAGTATCATTTTTCTAGATTCCGTATATATGCACTAATATATGATATTTGTTTTTCTCTTTTTGACTTACTTCACTCTGTATGACAGACTCTAGGTTCATCCACGTCACTACAAATGACTCAGTTTTGTTCCTTTTTATGGCTGAGTAATATTCCATTGTATATATGTGCCACATCTTCTTTATCCATTCATCTGTTGATGAACATTTAGGTTGCTTCCATGTCCTGGCTATTGTAAATAGTGCTGCAGTGAACATTGGGGTACATGACTCTTTTTGAATTATGGTTTTCTCAGGGTATATGCCCCGTAGTGGGATTGCTGGGTCATATGGTAGTTCTATTTTTAGTTTTTTAAGGAACCTACATACTGTTCTCCATAGTGGCTGTATCAATTTACATTCCCACCAACAGTGCGAGAGGATTCCCTTTTCTTCACACCCTCTCCAGCATTTATTGTTTGCAGATTTTTTGATAATGGCCATTCTGACCGGTGTGAGGTGATACTTCATTGTGGTTTTGATTTGCATGTCTCTAATGATTAGTGATGTTGAGCATCTTTTCATGTGTTTGTCGGCCATCTGTATGTCTTCTTTGGAGAAATGTCTATTTAGGTCTTCCACCCATTTTTTGATTGGGTTTTTTGTTTTTTTGATATTGAGCTGCATGAGCTGCTTGTATATTTTGGAGATTAATCCTTTGTCAGTTGCTTCATTTGCAAATGTTTCCTCCCATTCTGAGGGTTGTCTTTTCGTCTTGTTTATGGTTTCCTTTGCTGTGCAAAAGCTTTTACGTTTAATTAGGTCCCATTTATTTATTTTTGGTTTTATTTTCATTACTCTAGGAGGTGGGTCAAAAAGGATCTTGTTGTGGTTTATGTCAAAGAGTGTTCTGCCTGTGTTTTCTTCTAAGAGTTTTATAGTGTCTGGCCTTACATTTAGGTCTTTAATCCATTTTGAGTTTACACACAGAAATCTCTTGCATCCCTATACACTAACAACGAAAAATCAGAAAGAGAAATTAAGGAAACACTCCCATTTACCACTGCAACAAAAAGAATAAAATACCTAGGAATAAACCTACCTAAGGAGGCAAAAGACCTGTATGCAGAAAACTATAAGACACTGATGAAAAAATCAAAGATGACACAAACAGATGGAGAGATGTACCATGTTCTTGGATTGGAAGAATTCACATTGTGAAAATGACCATACTACCCAAAGCAATCTATAGCTTCAGTGCAATCCCTATCAAATTACCAATGGCATTTTTCAAAGATCTAGAACAAAAAATATTACAATTTGTATGGAGACACAAAAGACCCTGAATAGCCAAAGCCATCTTGAGAAAGAAAAACGGAGCTGGAGGAATCAGGCTCCCTGTCTTCAGACTATACTACAAAGCTACAATAATCAAGACAGTATGATACTGGCACAAAAACAGAAATATAGATCAATAGGAACAGGATAGAAAGCCCAGAGATAAACCCACACACCTATGGTCACCTTATGTTTGACAAAGGAGTCAAGAATATACAGTGGAGAAAAGACAGCCTCTTCAATAAGTGGTGCTGGGAAAACTGGACAGCTACATGTAAAAGAATGAAATTAGAACACTACCTAACACCATACAGGTGTCATTTTGAAAGGGACAAAATTTCTACAGTGGTTTAAAGGAAAGAGACTTTTCATCTTTTACAGGTATAAATTTTATTTTTTAACAGTATATAAAATATCATTCTATAGTCTCAACACGCATATACATATTCATATTTTGATATACATGCAAAGAAAAAGGCTGGAAGGAACTCCACCAAAATATTAACAGTGGTTTGCCTGGGAATTGGGAGTATGGATTTCTTTCTTTCTCCTTTCTTCCTTCTTTCCATCCTTTCCTCTCTCCTTCCTTCCTTCCTTCCTTCCTTCCTTCTCTTTACAGTTATAAATTTTGTGTTTATGGGTATGATTATTTTATTAATGTTTATTTCCCATAACAGGCTGAAATGACCATGAGCAAAGATGCCATGTGTGTTTGAGCACACGAGTGCCCCCACTCCTGGTACTGTGCCTAGAATACCATAGATACTTAGGATTTTTGTACGAAATGAATGAACCAACCATCCTGCATCATCTGATTCTTAGAGAAGATCAGTGGAGAAGGTGGTGATGGGATATTTAAGTGAAAGGAGCAGCAGGAATAAAACATATTCAAAAGGAAAGTACAGAGGAATTTTTGAACAGGGGGAGATCAGGCTGGAAAATTTCTCAAAAGCAGGCTGAGGAACTGGTACTTCACTGGGGAACAGACAGAGTTAGGAAATGATTTGGGCATGGCTCTC